>NC_033799.1:69565953-69584815 GCF_001876935.1 Asparagus officinalis | reverse complement strand
TCATTTGGAGGTCATATGACCCTTGGGGTGTCTCGGCTTAGCCGAGATAACCTTGGGGTGTCTTGACTTGGCCGAGACACCGTAGGTGCCTCAGTTCAGCTTTGAGACGTTTTCAATGCCCGTTTGACTGTTTTCGCTGTAACTTCTTTGTCTGAACCCGGATCTGAGTGATTCCAAATGCGTTGGAAGTCTGACGAAGAATTCTATCAGTTCCAATGGTTAGATTATCTGTAGAATGAACGAGACACAAAGGGCATTGTTCCTTTTGTAAACATCGCGGGGTTCTCGATTAGCCTGTGTCTTCGTTATTCCGAAATCCTATCAGCTCACGTAGTTCGTCGGTTCACTTCAAGCGTTCACCAACATCAGTCGAACTCCTGTGAACCAGATAGTGATGTTCATTGTTGTTTTTTAACATTGAGCTGTTCGTGGAGACTCATAGGCAATTTTCGATGCCTATAGATACCCCCTCCAAAGCGTTCCAGACTCGTTTCTTTTATAGAAGAGGCTGGAATACTTTGGATGTGATTGATCCAGCCTTCAGTCAGCGTAAAGGACCTGTAGTTAGCTTCAACTCTTGGCTCCTTCGATTTTCGGTCTATTCGATGCTTTGACGAATAACTGAAGTTCTTTCGGCGCTGCGTTTATCGCCTGGCCGTCGTCGGAATCTCGAGTCTATCACTAGTGAGTTGAGTTTGGCTCGTGTTATTGAGTTGACTTTGAACTGACTATCTCTGTCACATTGTGCTGATTTAGGGTTTCAGATCACTGTATGTCGACTTTTTGTCGCAACGCGTTGAGTGGCGTTGACGTAGGGTTACGCGTTGACCGGCGTTGACCCTAGGGTTTCGAACGTCGAACGTTGACTTTTTGGTCGCAACGCGTTGACTGGCGTTGATCTAGGGTTACGCGTTGACCGGCGTTGACCCTAGGGTTTCGAACGTCGAACGTTAACTTTTTGGTCGCAACGTGTTGACTGGCGTTAACCTAGGGTTACGCGTTGACCGGCGTTAACCCTAGGGTTTCGAACGTCGAACGTTGACTTTTTTGGTCGCAACGCGTTGACTGGCGTTGACCTAGGGTTATGCGTTGACCGGCGTTGACCCTAGGACTTTTTTGGTCGCAACGCGTTGACTGGCGTTGACCTAGGGTTATGCGTTGACCGGCGTTGACCCTAGAGTTTCGAACGTCGAATGTTGACTTTTTATCGTAACGCGTTGACTAGCGCTGACCTAGGGTTACGCGTTGACCGGCGTTGACCCTTAGGGTTTCTAACGTCGAACGTTGACTTTTTGTTGCAACGCGTTGACTGGCGTTGACCTAGGGTCACGCGTTGACCGGCGTTGACCCTAGGGTTTCGAACGTCGAATGTCGACTTTTTGTCGCAACGCGTTGACTGGCGTTGACCTAGGGTTACGCGTTGACCAGCGTTGACCCTTAGGTTTCGAACGTCATTCATTGACACAGTTTATACTCGTACATTTACTGGAGTATACACAGTTTAAGCTCTTAAGGTATTGGAGCACAGCAGTCCCAAGTGTCGGGGTTGCAGGACCAACTGTTAAAGCTGATTCATCTGCATTTGTGGATCTTATTTTAATGTTGTTGGATAATCGAGCCTAATGGAGCTGATGCGTCAGTGACTTTCGTATTTATAGGATTTTTGGCAAACCCTCAGCCATCAACGGGTTTGATAAGCCTTTACCGACTACCGTTTGAGTCGGGCTAGCATGCGGATTGTTTTAAGTCCGTTCCGCATGTGACGTTATGCTAAAAGAGTTAACTCTTTTAGTGCTACGATATTGAATACGTAGACTTCGTCTTTCTCCTGTGAAAAGACTAAACAGCAACGTGTATCAGACGTTGACTTAGGATTTTTGGCAAATCCTCAGCCCTCAACGGATTTGACGTGCTCTTACCGATTACCGTTTGAATCGGGCTTACATGCGGATTGTTTTAAGCCCGTTCCGCATGTGACGTTGTGCTAAAGGAATGAACTCCCTTAGACTTGATGCTACGACTTCGAATATGTAGACTTTGCCATTGTTATGGGAATAGACTACCCGATAACGCGTGTTAGGCGCTGACTTATCCTTACTTAGGATTCAGGATAAAAATCCCCAGACTCGGATTCTGGTGTCTTCTTCAATTGGTAAAAGACTAAACCGGCAATGCGTGTTAGGTGTTGACTTATCCCTGCTTAGGCTTGGGGATAAAATTCCCCGTGCGTGTGAGGCACGGATTATGATGTTATTAATAACAACCTGCCACAATATTGAATATGCGGTCTTTTGTCCTTTTTACGTTCAAAGACTAACCGGCAATGCGTGTTAGATATAGACTTTGGGATTTTTGGTAAACCCTCAGCCTTCAACGGGTTTGATGTGCCTTTACCGATTACCGTTTGAATCGGGCTAGCATGCGGATTGTCTAAATCCGTTCCGCATGTAACGTTGTGCTAAGAGAGTGAATTCTCTAAGACTTTGTGCTATGACGCCGAATACATAGGCTTCGCCTTTGTTACGGGAACAGGCTACCCGGCAACACGTGTTAGGTGTTGACTCGTCCCTACTTAGGCTTCGGGATAAAATTCCCCAAGTTTAGACCTTGGTGTCTTTTTCAATCGGTGAAAGACTAAACCGGCAACGCGTATTAGGCGCAGACTTATCTCTATTTAGGAGTTGAGATAAAATTCCCCGTGCACAAAGTGTCTGGATTGGAAATTGAAAATTGTGTCCTTTATCAGAATAAAGACGGATTGGGAAACGGGAGAGGAAGAATTTTATATTCTATCTCTCGGGACTGAAGAGGAAGAATTTTATATTCTATCTACAGTCGGAAAGGAAACTCAAGGTGGGATCTCCACCCCTGGGATCTCCACCCCTAGAATCCGGAAAGGTGAAACTAAGAGTGGGATCTCCACTCCGAGAATCGGAAAAGTTCAAACGGCCCTAACTTTTATAGGATTGGTCATTTGAATCAAAAGAATCCCTCATTTATTGAGGGGAAAGCCCAATTCCGACCCTAACTTTTATAGGTTTGGTGGAAAAAGGAACAAAGGCGGATTTTCGTTTATCGAAAAGGAATGACTCGGTCTTAGTCCTAACTATTTGTAGGCTTGACTAAGTGAGATCGGGAACAATCCTAACTTTTATAGGTTTGATTGTTCAAATTGAAAGTAGACCTCTCGTTCATGGAAGGAATCGAGAGAGGAATTTGGCTTTGGCCCTAACTTTTATAGGTTTGACCTGAAAGCAAAGAAAGTGGAATACAGGTAGCAAAAAAAGTGCCAACTCGCTCAAAGGAAGACTTTAACGCTAGGTGATTAGGACCTAACATGTTGAGTCTGAGAAATGCCAATGACTGGCAGATGGAAATGTTGGTGGATCCACCGTCAATTAGTTTGATCAGCAGATGGTTTGGTGAGGAAAGATTAACCTATCAGAGGATTGGATCTCATCTCACAAAAAATAACTCATAAGAGTTAGAGAATTTGACAATAAGAAGAAGCATTCCGACATTCAGAGTTCGAACGTGGATTTCTTATTCATCACTTCTACAGTGACTGGGTTATCCCTAAGAATACCCCATGTGGTATTCTTCTGGGAACTTCCCGATACATTGGTTACCCTGAAGATACTAAGGATAGTATTTTTTTAGGAACTTGCCATTTATCGGCATCATAAGCCGGTTGCCGTCTTTGGTGACTAGGCGATATGCGTCACTCGAGTAAACTGTCTCTACTACGAACGGTCCCTCCCATTTGGGTTCGAATTTGCCCTTCTTCTTGGAGCTAAGGATCATAGGCCGCCTTTCAGCTAGAACCAAGTCCCCCTCTTTGAAGCTCCGTTGTCGAACTTTTTTGTCGAAAGCTCGAGAGATCCTGGCTTGGTAAAATTCGATATGCTGTTGAGCTTCTAAACGCTTCTCATCTAGCCTTTCAAGTTCTTCAAGGTGCTTCTGATGTTGCTCTTCGGTCGTCATTTGAGTCGCGAGGGCAATTCGAAGTGACGGGATTTGAATCTCCAATGGAAGAACAACTTCACATCCGTATACCAGTGAATACGGGGTTGCCCCCGTTGGTGTACGCACTGTGGTCCGATAGGCCCATAGAGCCGCGCCGAGCTTATCATCCCAGTCTCATTTATTAGTTTTCACAAGTTTTGATAACAGCTTTATGATAGTCTTGTTGGCTTCGGCCAATCCATTCGCTGTGGGATTGTAAGCTGTCGACGAGATGTCTTGAATTTTAAACTTTTCACAAAACATGATGAATGCATTGCTAATGAATTGAGGACCATTGTCATGTACAATTCGTCTTGGGACACCATGCCGGTCCATTGTCATGTACAATTCGTCTTGGGACACCATGCCGGTAGATGATATGGTGCTTGATGAATGCAATGGCATTGCTCGTTTTAACTTCTCTGAGCGGAACCGCCTCAGCCCATTTGGAGAAGTAGTCGGTAATTGCTAGGATGAACCGGTCACCTTTGACTGACGGGGGATTTATAGGACCAACAATGTCCATTCCCCAGGTTTCAAATGGCCATGACGTAACCAAAGGGTGCAGATGCTCCGGAGGTTGGTGCATATAATTCGCATGTATTTGACATGCGTCACACTTTCGGGCATACGCGATTGCATCACTCATCATGGAAGGCCAAAAATATCTCATTCTTCTGATGCGGTCATAAAGCTTGGGACCAGGTTGGTGTGCGCCACACTCTCCTTCATGTGCCTCTCTAAGAACTTCTTCAGCTTCTTTAGTTGATAAGCACCGTGCTAGCAAGCCATCGTACCCCCTGCGGTATAGCGTTCGATTCTCCGTGTTATAGTAGAATCTTGGTGCTCTTTGTCGGATTGAATCCCTTTCCTTGACATCTTCTGGCAAGATTCCGTGCAGGACGTAATCGATGATGGGGAAACGCCAATCTCGGGGTTCAAACTCAACTTGAGTTGAGTGTGTTTCTTTAACCTCTTCTTCTTCGCCATCTTCATCATAGATCGGCACTAAGAGTTGATGCGTCTTTACTGTAACAAACTGTTCTGTTTGAGGAGGCTGCGCCAGGGATACGGCTAATGCCGCTAACGCGTCTGCGTAGGTATTCTGCAATCGTGGAATATGTTCAATAAAGAATCCTTCAAATGATTCTGCCATCTCCACTGCCATCTTATGGTATGGTATTAAATCCTGGCTTCGGACCTCGTACTCTCCCTGAACTTGTTTAACTATCAGTTAAGAATCACCGAAGGCTTCGAGATACTCAACCCCCAGTTCTTTGGTGAATTTGAGTCCTATGAGTAATGCATTATATTCGGCTACATTATTTGAGCATGGTTCCGTCAACGAGTAAGCTTGAGGCATCACGTGCTTTCCTGGGGAAACTAAGACAACTCCCACTCCGGAAGAAATCTTAGAACTTTCAGGAGCACTTGCTACATTAGTTGCTCGTGAAGCGCCGTCGAAATACAAACGCCATACTTGCTGGTGCGAAGTTGCGTTTACTTCGTGGGTTTCATCGGGTAGATCGTCATATATCTCGGCGGTATCCGTAGTTGGATTAGCTGCCAGGAGATCACAGATGGCTTGTCCTTTTACCGACTTCTGTTGTTTAAAATGTAAGTCGTGTTGGGACAAGAGTAAAGCCCATTTCGCTAACCGTCAATTCATGGAAGCTGGTTGAGTCATGAATATTCGGACTGGGTTAACCTTAGAGATAACATAAATGGTCTGTCCAACCAGATAATGCCGCATCTTCTGAATAGCGAACACCAAGGCGAGGCACTCTCTCTCGATCATGGGATATCGAGATTCAGCGCCTACCATGGTTCGTCTTAAATAATATACTGCCTGCTCATGACCAATATCGTCATCTTGTGCGAGTAATGCACTTAATGAGTGGCTTGTCGCCTTGACATATTTGAAAGATATTCTTTAATACTCTCGAATGCCTTTTGACAAGCGTCGTCCCACACGAATGATACGCCCTTCTTTGTGAGCTTGGAGAATGGTTGGCATTTTCCTGAGATGTTCGAGATGAACCGACGGATATACGCTAACCGCCCTTGCAATCCTCTGAGCTCTTTGAGGTTTCTCGGAGGCTACAATTCATTAATTGCCTTCACCTTATCAGGGTCGATGTGAATACCTTTGGTAGTGACGACAAATCCCAGGAATTTACCACTAGACATTCCGAGGAAAGACTTGGTAGGATTCATTTTCAATTGATGGGCTCGCATCAGTTCGAACATGGTCTTCAAGTCTTTAATGTGATCTTTCTTATCACGACTTTTCACGACCAAATCATCCACATAGCATTCGATAGTCTTCCAGAGATGCTCCTGAAAAATCTTTGACATGGCTCTTTGGTACGTGGCACCTGCGTTTTTTAAACCGAAGGGCATGACCGTGTAGCAGAAAACGCCGAGGGGTGTTCTAAACGCGGTATGTTTTTCATCATCTGGATGCATCTTTATTTGGTTGTAACCAGAGAAACCATCCATGAAAGACATCCTCTCGAACCCACATGTATTATCAATGATGACATCTGTGATAGGATGGGGAAAATCGTCTTTTGGGCATGCAGCGTTGAGGTCTCGAAAGTCGATACAAATCCTGACCTTCCCGTTCTTCTTAAGGATTGGGACAATATTAGCAAGCCACTCCGGATGCTGCTCTTCCCGAACGAAGCCCGAGTCAATAAGCTTCTTAACTTCGGCCTCGATTGCTTTCATCATTTGCGGACGAAACCGTCTTTGTTGTTGTTTGACAGGTTTGACATCCGGTTTAATATTAAGACGATGTACTGCCACGTTCGGATCGAGCCCTGGCATATCTTCATAATTCCAGGCAAACACATCGATGTATTCCCTAATAAGAGAGATTAACTCTTCTTTCTCTTCCGGCGGGAGGCTGTCGCTAATGAATATAGGCTTCGGATTATCTTCGCTACCCATATTCACTTGGAGTACTTGATCTTCGGTAGGAGGCTCCCTTTGCTCAAACCTGTCGCCGTACTGTATGTTTAGGTGATGAACCCAAGGGTCTTCCCAAGTCGGCATTTGATCATCTTCTTCTGTTGTCGCAAGGTCAACCGTAGCCATATTCGACATTAGCTTTTTGAACATTTCACCAAGACTAGTGTCGGAATCCCAAGCCGAAGAGTCAGAAGAATATCCACTTCTAGCTTTGTTAGCAATTTGATCGATGATTTGCTAGCAACACTCATCATCGGATGAGGAGACATAACCAAGACCTCTTTTGTGGCGATAATAATCATCGGGTTTTCCCTTTGGTACATAGGCCATTCGAGGTGGAACTCGCGGACCTCGACCGAAGCAAAGACCCTCTCCGAGTGTGAAGTCATATCCATACTTTTCTATTAGATCGCGCGCTTTTGCGTCATACCTAAATAGGTGAGGAGCAGGTTTATCATCATCGTCTTCCTCTTCTAAGAAGTGGTCGGGTATCGGAGCTTCTCTTCCTTTTCCGTAGATGACTTCTTTTCCACCCCCTGTCCCCGCGGGAATGACAAGTGTTGCTCCGCACATATCCTGTACCTGCTTTTTCGTCAGACAAAATGATTGAAGCGGCATATACAAGTCAGGGTTATCATAAAGCTCTTTAGTGACATTATCAAGACACATCGAGTACTCTAAATCAATATTTATTGATAGTTCTTCGGCAAGTTGCCAATTACAACTACTTTCCGATGATTCATCATCGTCAAGATTGATTACAATGGGTACAATGTCATTAAGCACAAAACCACCATCATAATCAAACCCAGCTTGGGTATCAGCTTCATCTCCACTGTCCGTTCCTTGGGCCGATGATTCAGTATCGGATTCGGCGCCGTATAGAAGGGAATCGGTGAAATAGTTCTCCAATCCCTTAAACGGTTGCTTATCCGCGACCACCGTCTTGACTTCATTATTTGTGTCCACATACTTGAGGCACTGGTGAAGAGTTGACGGGACTATAAGATTGCCGTGGATCCAAGGTCGACCCAACAGTAAATTATAGGATGTTTCTGCGTCAATTACGTAGCAGGTAACTTCTGACTTCAAGTCTCCGATCTGACACTTTATTCGAATCTTTCCCAAGGGTCTGGACCCACTGGTATTGAATCCGTAGATCGTAGTGCCTGTGGACACTAGCTTGCTTGTTGGTATTCTAAGATTATGCATCAGTCGGAATGGCATGATACTGACAGCGGAACCCGGATCGACTTGGATCCGGTTAACAACGCTAGAACCAATGTGGCCGGTGAAGTACAGAGGCCGGTCGTGCTTTGAATTCTTCGTCTAAATGTCTTATTTGGTGAAGGAAATGCAGGGAAAATGGTGTGCCGCGAGATTACAGTGTTGAACCGATGGCTCCGGTTCTCCAGAAGACGGCTTGATTCGAGTCTAGAAAGCTTCGGAGTCGCTCAAGGCTTCCTGTAATGCTTTCCTCGTGTCTTTTGAAAGACGCAACAATTCGTACAGGGTTATCCTAGATGGTATATTAGCTAACTGCGCCTGGGGCGGAGAGCTTGCCTTTCCCGGTTTGTCTTTCCCAATCGGATGATTGAATCGAGACTGCCTCGGGTTTTGGACTTCCTGGTGTAGAGGTTCTTTCCCTTTCTCCGTTTGCTGGACTTTCTCCGTAGCTACAGGTGTTGGGGGAGTTGCGACAATTCCCAGTTCTGCCAACGTCTTTGAGGGAACGGTTTTGTTTACTCCCAGTTGCTCAGAAACATCCGGATATTTGTAGTGATATTCATTCCCGCTCCGGGTTACAAAGGTCTCCTGTTCATCTTCAGAAAGAGGGAAGGCTGGAATTTTCTCGTCGTCTTCTCCTGGAATGGCAAAAGCTCTATAACAAGACTTACCTTTTCCTTTTGACCTTTTCTTGGCAGAGGCTCCAGACCATTGTTCATCTCCAATCAAATCTGGATGAACCCAAAGAATCTCACCATTCGGGGCTGTGTGCGGTACAAGTCCTTTCTGGCGTTGTTTGTGAGGATCATCGTTCACGGTCTTCACTGCTGCATTTATTACCAGCTCATGCTGAAACCAGTTCAAGGGAACAGAACCGAAACTAATCGATACCGCATTTGCACCCACCTTCTTCTCCTTAGGTTGCTTCATAGTAATGACCCCGACGTCGATCAGAGCTTGGATCTTATCTTTAAGGGCATAGCACGCCTTGGTAGGATGGTGCACCGCTCTATGAAATGCGTAGTATTTTGGATCATTGATTCTCTTAGCATCTTCCTGATCCTGGACTGGAGGCAATTTGATCTTGTTATTCTCAATGAGGTACTTGAAGATACCGGGAACTTCATCCTCTTTGAACGAGGCTCCGAGGCCTTTGGCTTCTGGGGCTGCTGTTGCCACCTTGATTGTTGAAGCGCCTTTTGTTGCTGCTGTTGCGGTTGTGCTTGCACCTCGAATGTTTGATTCGCGTCCACAGCATTCGCATGTGCTTTTCCCTTACCCTTAGGGACAAAGTTCTGTTGCGGAGCATTATTTGCTATTTGACCCCTTTCCGCCTTCTTCCTTTTAAGAAATCGGTCGGCTCGTTCTCCTCGCACCTTCAAATCCTTCCAGGTCTTTGGCGGTGCCATTCCCATAGCTTCGAGGATGTCCAATGAAAGATTATTATGACAGGTCTCGAGGATGAAATCTTCGCTGACCGGATCCCTGATTGAGACCTCAGTGTCGTCGTCGAAGAAGTCAGAAACATATCCTCCATATCGTCCCAACTGCTGATACTCCCCGGCTTGAGACGACGATACCAATCGAAGGCCGCTCCGCGAAGAGTGCCAACAAACGACCACACCATTAAGGGTTCATTCCCGGAGATTATTCCTAAGTGTGACTTAAAATATATTAAGTGTTGGGTAGGGGAACCCTTTCCATCAAACGGCGTAAAGTTGATTAAATTGAACTTTGCCAGATATGGAATTGATTCTCACTCCCTTGGGTATGGACATGGTATGACGGACCTTTTCACTTCTTGAGCATTCATCAACGCGTTGATTTTGCTCTCCAAGTCCTTCATTTTCTTGTCTTCACTCGTATCTGTCTTCGAGTGGCTTCTGGGAGAGGTAACGTGGTCCTCCTTCGCATTATCATCCGAGGGACCGCCTCCGTTATTGTTGTTGACAGGAGGGATAGTTATGTTGACATTATCTTGATTTGGATTATTGCGACGACTGGGTTCTCCTTGGTGAGTTGTCAGTGCCGCTATTTGCTGGTCATGCATCTCTCTCATCTGCTGCATGGCCATCTCCATCTCGAACTTGAAAGCTTCCTTCTGCTTAGTCAAGGCATCTTCAAGCATCTTGGTTACTTGTTCGGCACTAATCATAAGCGACTCATAGGGCTGTCCCGCACTAGATGCCGTGCCGTCGGACGCTATAGCCGAGCAGGAATCCGAACCATCATCTGACACTTCTTCTTCCAAAGGAAGTCCCTTTTGCATCCTTTGGTAATTCTTTCGCCTATTGATCCCCAACCGCAATCGAGTCATGCGTTGGGATGCTTCGGCAAGTTGATCTAAGCTAGAGTGTCGTGTCGATTTCCCTCTGCCGGTCATATTAGCAGACACTTCTAGGAATTCGTCCTCTTGGCAGACAGGCTTCTTCCTACGGAAACTCCTTGGCTTGGTCTCGGACGTTCCGGTCGAAATTCTCTCGAACACCGAAACTCTCCTTGGGGCTTTAGTGCAACAGCATTCTGACAACACTGCCTTGATTATGTTGGCACACGGACAGTGAGAATCCGTGTCTTTGGTGTTTCTCTTTCGAGACTTATCCATACCCCCAGCTCTATAGTACAACTCGTCAGTTGGATAACTGGAGCAACTCATAGAGTGTTGGCATGACTTCCCAGGTATAACACCATCATCATCAGACGAATGTGCTTCCCTCTAGGGATACGACGCTTTATTAGCGTTTTCAAAAGTCTCTCGTTCAAGTCTACGCTTTTGCGAGCGTGAAAACTTAACGGGCTCTTGAACTTCGACACGCAATCCAATGCGGTCGGTAACAGGGGCTTTCCCTTTGTTATCTTTCTTGGGGTGATTAGCACGACCCCCAGTCTGGTTTGTTGTTTGGGGACCTTTCAACGGTCCCAATCGCTCCTTGACAGGTGCTTTATCTCGATTCTTCGGTAAAGGAACGAGGCGACCTTTCAAAGGAACCCTGGATCTTGAAGAATCCACGTTCTTACCTGGCTCCGCCGGAGGTGCGGGAGCAGGGGAAACGGGATCTGGATTTGAAGAAGGCTGGACGCTACTTCCGTCCACTTTTGTCTTAGGCGCCGGCTTGGCCTTTGGCACCCACACCTGCTTGTGTTTTGACGGCTTCTTGACCGTCTCTTCTTTCTGCATCTCTTCCGCTTTCTGCAGAAGGACTCGGGCATGCGCAAGCAATGCGCGGCGTTTCTTGATTCGCTCTTCGAGGGTTGAGCGAGTCCTCTTGACACGAACCCATTCATTCGTTTCTGTCTTGGAGGAGGAGTGGGTCGTTCGCCGTTGTTGCTCTTGGCGCTGTCTGGACTTGAGATCCTCATTGTAGCGGATTTCGTCCATCGATTCTGCAGCCTTGGCCAGTTATCACGCAAGGCGCTGACGCCGTCTCTGGCGCGCCCTCTTTGACAAGGTTGGAACACCTTCAGCAGTTGACTTCGCGGCGGAAGGGAGATCTGGATCTGCAACTTCGACCACGTTAGACGCCATTGGAGCGTCGCGGTGAGTAAGTGCAACGGCGGCGAGGGGATCTTGGATCTTCGATCCTGAGGGCCCGCGAGCACTCTTGGAAGATGAAGTCTTCCTGCGCCCGTTTGGAGAGGCGGATCTGGAGGAGGAGGAAGAGAGGTACTCTTCAAACTTCTGTTGATCGAACTCGTATTCGATCTCTTCGTTCACGCGGATCTTGAAGGCCGGTTGCGTCACGACAGCCTCGGCAGCGAGGCCGTTGGCTCCCACTGTGGTCGCTAGTTTGTTTTCGTCGAAAGTTGCCTTCATCATTGATTTCATTAAAACTTCAAACGTTACAAATAAATTCAAACAACAAAGAAATAAAAATTATAACTTTCTTGAAAATAAACACAAGATACGTTCGTCGTCTCTTGCTTGCGTGGGTCTTTAGCCTGTGACGGGGACGTCGATATGCGTGGACTACCTGGCAATCAGATCTGATCCAGAGCTTCGTCGATCCGCGAGGAGATCTAGAAACTTGAAGCGCCTATCTCGATAAAAGCGAGATATTTGCTCTTCTTAGTATTACCACAACGGGATAATACTAAGGATCGGGTACGGGTGATGTAGATCTGACGAAGAAACTCTCTTGCGTTGAAGTGCTCGATCACTCTTCACTCCGGCAGGGCTTCGCCAATTCTCCAAAATTCCAGATGTCTTGACTTGGCCGAGACACCGTAGGTGCCTCAGTTCAGCTTTGAGACGTTTTCAATGCCCGTTTGACTGTTTTCGCTGTAACTTCTTTGTCTGAACTCGGATCTGAGTGATTCCAAATGCGTTGGAAGTCTGACGAAGAATTCTATCAGTTCCAATGGTTAGATTATCTGTAGAATGAACGAGACACGAAGGGCGTTGTTCCTTTTGTAAACATCGCGGGGTTCTCGATTAGCCTGTGTCTTCGTTATTCCGAAATCCTATCAGCTCACGTAGTTCGTCGGTTCACTTCAAGCGTTCACCGACATCAGTCGAACTCCTGTGAACTAGAAAGTGACGTTCATTGTCGTTTTTTAACACTGAACTGTTCGTGGAGACCCATAGGCAATTTTCGATGCCTACAAAGCTAGGATAAGCAATACTAACCATGAGATATATCCTATATGATGAATATATATATGCAAGGATATATAAACTAACACAAGATGATATATCCTATACAATATGATATATGTGTATGCAAGGATATAAAACTAACACAAGGGGTAAACAATATGAATTAGATAGTTGATCATATAAATAATGAGCTAATGACAATGGCGACAAGAGATATAAACACAAGTATAAATAAACGCCAAAGCACACTCAAACACAAGATATGATCACGGAGTTCGGACCTTCCGTCCTACGTCTCCGCTCCCCACTCCCGGGAAGAAATCCACTATCACAACCGGGTTTTCTACGTTCACCCGAATAACGTTAACACCTCACAGTGTCGGTTTTCAACGTTCACCGAACAACGTCACTCCTCACAATCGGTTTTCTAGTTCACCGAAAACTGCACAACACACTCGGTTTTCTAGCTCACCGAAAACCTACAACACTCACAATGTAACAAATATAAATTTGTTCTCTACAATAGATGAGAACTCAATTAAGCACAACTCAATGTTACAATCTCTCACAACCCTAATATACTATGTATGTAAATACAATAAGCTCATGTGGGTGTGTGTAACAATGAGATTCAATAAAAACTTAACTCAATAAGAACTAGCAATAAGATTGATATGAAATACAATAGTAGAAATGCTAGGAAATAGAGTTAAGGAAACTTCTCTAAAAACACAAAGAGAGGATGATGAAATGTTGAAGATGAACTCTTCAATAGTTGATGTAAACTCCTCTTTGTATCAGCAAACCCAAAACAAACTTAAACCAAAACTAAACAAGCTTAAACCCTTGTTTAAAACCTTGTTTAAAAACTTCTTGGATACATTGAAAGAGAACAACAATAGGGTATTTATACCCACTCAAAATCTCAGCCAAAACCCCTAAGCCAAATGACAAAAACAGCCCCAGCGACGGTAACAAAACTAGCTGTTGGAAACAGAAATGATTGAGTGGCGGTCGACTGGAAATTCTCGCAGTCTACCGTGATCTAGGTCCCAATCTGAGAATCGAGCAGGAACTTCGTCGGTTGACCGGTGCGGTCGACCGAAGGAAATATCGAGCTCTCGGTCGACCGGTGCGGTCGACCGACAAACTCTCTGCTGCCCAGAAACAAATGAACAATTGAGCGGTCGACTGGTGCGGTCGACTGAAAACTGATATGACAGAAAAACAGGTTTTAGAGCTGATTTTTGAGACTTTGGAAAATATGTTAAAAATAACAAATGAAGTCCAAAATTAATGAAACTTTGGGAAATGTATATAAACATGTAAATGAACATGTTACAAAAAGAATTTTCCAAATTTCATTTCCCATTTGTGAAAAATCATCATTTTGCAAAATAGTCCAAAACACGAAAATGTAAACATGTGAATTTTGACATTTAGGCTAAACCATGTTTTAAAACTTTGTAAAATAATTATATAGACTTAATAAAATATGTATATGGTTATTGTTATGTCCAAAAACTAAGAAAACAATATTTTCACAAAATTGCATATTCTATGCAATGATTTTAAAAACACAATAGTAAATATGAAATATATGATTTCATGTTTATAAACATGAAAACTCAAAAACTATGTATGTATATATATATAACTATATATATGCATAGAAACCAAAACTTATGTATATATATATATATAACTATATATATATACGAAGAAACCAATAAATGTGTGTGTATATGATATTGAGCTTAGAGTATCTAACACACATAATATAAAACCTAAACTAAGTTACCCAAGCTAGATCTTGATCTTCAATAAGCTTGACATGGTACACTTGCGGATGAAGCTTGAACTTGGATATTGAACTTGAATTGCGTAAGCTTCACCGACATTCCGCTAACCTCCATTTGATATGATCGTTGAAGCTCTATTCCATCCATCCTCCAACTCGTTGTTTGTCTACAATAAATAGAAATATACCAACACTAGACAAACAACATTAGTGGTAAATTATTTATTAAACATCATCAAAACACGAAGGCCAACAATCTCCCCCTTTTTGATGATGACAAACAACTTATAATAAGGATATATGCATGTGAGGAAATGAATATACAATATTGTAATTATCATGCATATCAATCTCCCCCTTTTTGATGATGACAAACAATTTACAAAAAGAAATATATGCATGAAGGAAATGAATATATAATTTATAATTCACATGCATATAAACAAGAAAGAATATACTCACAACATTTCTCCCCCTTTGACAACATCAAAAAGGGGACAAAAGAATTAAGAGAGCGAAAGATCCCCCTATCAATAAGCATATGTGAGTATAAAAAAAATATTTAGGGATTGCTCCCCCTATCAAAAATCCATATAGAGTATATACAATGAAGATCATGGCAAAACAAATGTGAGCAAGCATACATGAATATGCTAAAAATTTACTCACATACATGAAGATAATGAGAACGAATAGATGATCCATAAGCACAAACATATAAATATCATCATATAAGTGAAATATAATGAATTCAAGGCAACAATTCAAAACAAAATCTTTGACAAAAGAATTTCAAGAGAGGCAACCATATCTAGCTCTTGAGCTAATAATAACTCATATAAACATTCTAGCATCCTGTAAACATGATTTGGGAATAAACACCCAATAAATCCGGAGGGTTATATAAGTACAAACCTCTCATCAAAATAAAACAAATAATCATGAAAACAAAAGATTTTATCAATTATAAATTTATTTTCATAATCAAAATATTTTAAGACATAATTTTAAAACCAAGAAAGGAAAAAGTAAGAACACTAAAATTCTTGGTTTAAAGTTTAAATTTGTTTTGGTACCCAAGAACTCTTGGTACCAAAAGATTTAGGGACATGACACCTATCATTTAAGCTCAAACCCTTAGGGCTCATCAAAATCAAAACTAATAATCATGAAAACAAAAGATTTGATAAAAGAAAATTTGTTTTCATAACCAAAAGATCTTAAAACATAATTTTCAAAACCAAGACAAAGAAAATAAAAACACTAAAGTTCTTGGTTTAAAATCAAATTTGTTTTGGTACCCAAGTATTCTTGGTACCAAAAGATTTAGGGACATGACCCCTATCATTGAAGCTCAAAGCCCTAGGGTTATGAACCCTCTTGGGCACATATGGTGCACTAGCACGGTCAAAACAATATTCATTCAAATGACCCTTCCGATTGCAATTTGTGCAATGAAAGAGATCCATTTGTTTTTGTGGACCATTAGCTCGTGCACGGGAATCATTTGCAAATAAAGATTTTCTTTTAAAATTATTTTGCAAATGAGAAACATTCTTAAACAATGGTCTATTTAGAACATATTGCAATTTAGAAGCTTTTTGTATATCAAAACAAAATTTAGCAAGATGTCCAAACCTACCACAAACATCACATTTAAAAACATGTGGTCTATTGGAAGCATTTGTCAAATGAGATTTTCTTTTCAAATCAAAGCAATATTTGGCCAAATGACCAAAACGACCACAATAATCACACTTGAACACACTAGCATGCTTATGATGAACTTTGTGAGAATGAGCATGTGAATGTGTAAGTGTACAAGATGAAGAAGCTATATGAGATGCACAAGGAACATTAGAATTCTTATGTTTGTGTGCATCATAACAAAACTTAGCTAAATGACCTTGACGGCCGCAAATAGAACACTTATAAGTTTTGCTATACATGTGTGCATAATGAGTAGATGATTTTGATTTAGTCTTGGCACACATGTCCATAAGCCTCTTATGATTATTAATGCATATTTTCAAAGTTGAATCTAAAGATGAAATACTATTTTTCATAAGATTCAAATCTTCATTTTTAGGCACATATGCATTTTTAGAAGTAGAACATAAATAGTTATTTATAAAAGAAGCTGTATCATTCTTTATGTTCTCTACTTCTAACATGGCATCAATCTTAGCATGAGATAAGCTAGAAATGGATGATGATAATTTCTCATTTTCCAATTTTAACATATCATTACTTTCTTTAAGAGCAACATTTTCTTTGGAAATGATATCAAAATTGGAAGCTAGCTTCTCATGATCGGATTTTAAAACATCATGCTTGCTTTTTAAATCATTAAAATCATTTTGCAATTTGTTATAGGCATGCAATAATTTTTCACTAGCACAAGCAAGTTCATCACTAGATAAATCATTATCGGGTTCGAACTCGCAAACCTCACTAGGGCTATCGCCTAGTGGCCGTGTGCATGATGCTCCACATGAACTTGAAGCGGGATCCTCCAAAGCTTGTCGGATCGCCTCCAAGTCCCCTTGATGTGCTTCTATAAATTTCCAAACTTTGTAAGCACTATCAAAATGAACAAACTTGTTAGACATAGATGAATTAAAAGCATTTAGCAAATATTCTAACAAAATATTGTTCATTGTAAACATACGATGATCATTCTTATTCCACTTGGATTTCTCCAAAATGGGCACAATATAAGCATCATCTATAATTTCCCATAAATCAAAGTGTTTAGATTGAACAAAAAGTTTAAATCTAACACACCATTGGGCATAGGGGAAATTATCTAATCTAGGAGCAATATTGATGGCATAACCTAAACCATGCATATCCATAATATAAAAGGCAAGCAAGATACAAATAAAGCTCAAAATTAGATTAGCACAATAAGCTAACTTGGATCTTTAACTCAAGGCGATTAGACCTTAAATCAAAGAGCACCAAGCTCTGATACCAATTGTTAGACCCTAGAGGGGGGGTGATTAGGGTCTTATGCTAATCTAATCCGATTAAATGCCAATTAAAATTAATTAACAAGTTGTATTCTTGCAAGATAGATATACAAGAGTTATAAGCAAGAATAAGCAATATACAATATGATATATCCTAGCAAAGAGATATATAGCAAAGTATATATGCAAGAATATATAAACAACACAAGGGGTAAACAATCTAAACAAGATAGTGGATGAAATAAATGAGTAATGCACAATTGGCGATATAAGATAAATGCAAAAACAAATACGCCAAAGACAAACTCAAACAAGCAATATGATCACGGAGTTCGGACCTTCCGTCCTACGTCTCCGCTCCCCACTCCCGGGGAGAAATCCACTAACACAATCCGGTTTGGAAGCCGGAACTTCTTCTACACACTCGGTTTTCTAGCTAACCGAAAACTCTACAACTCACACTCTTGCAATCACACTCTACACCCACTAAGTGTTGGACCTAGCCGTGTCTCCCTCAAGTGCTCGGTTACAACCTCTCCCTAGGCACGTCAACCGACGCCACTCCTCTTGGGACGATCCCCGACTCTCACCACACACTCCTCACTCGGTGTACAAGTGTATTACAAAGTGATTCTCACAATAAGCACAAATATGACAAATGATTGTTCTCAAAACAAGGTGAGAACTCAATTAAGCACAACTCTTAGTCACAAACCCACAACCCCAAATTATACTATGAATGTAAATACAATAAGCTCAAAAGGTTGTGTGTGAACAAAGAGATATAAATCAAAACTAAACTCAATGTAGTTCTAGCTTAATAACAATGATAATCAAATATATAAAAAAGCTAGAAATAGAGTTTAGAAAACTTCTCAATATATCAAGAGTTGGAGGGAGAATAGTTGAATGCCCAAACACCAATAGATGATCTCCTCAAGCTCTTGTAGAATTGAATCACAAAAACAAACTCTCAATTTGCTTAAAAGCTTTTTAAACACACTTAAACCAAACTAAAACCCTTGTTAAAAACTTTATTAAACTTGATTAAAAACCCTCTTGGTTAGTTTAAGAGTTGAAGGCAATGGGGTACTTATACCCTCTCTCAACTCAGCCAAAAACCTGAGCAAAAGACAAAACACAACCCCAAGGCAACGGTCAAAAAACTAGCCGTTGCAAACTGAAGGAACACTCGTCGGTCGACCGAAAAATTCGTCGGTCGACCGAAAATTTTCATCGGTCGACCGGACCGGTCGACCGACAGACTCTCTGTCGCCCAGT
>NC_033799.1:69555411-69561067 GCF_001876935.1 Asparagus officinalis | reverse complement strand
TGTGTGTGTGAACTTCTATCGTTAACAGGTTTTTATATTTTGAGAAAAGTTATGTGATATGATGTGCCAGACTTGGCATGTACATGAGACTCATCTTGTACATGGATCACTACTGTCACTTACCCGTATTTGTGTGAACTTCTATCGTTAACAGGTTTTTATATTTTGAGAAAAGTTATGTGATATGATGTGCCAGACTTGGCATGTACATGAGACTCATCTTGTACATGGATCACTACTGTCACTTACCCGTATTGATCATCCGCTGTGCTTTTGAGGCGAGGCACATATACAAGTACACAATATTTGTGTGTACATACATATGCAGTATACATAAACAATGTACATTCATGCACATCACATGTACCCGTGTACATAGATGAAACTAAGATTGACAAAATAAATGTATTAATACTAATTTTTGTCTCTTTGTCATGTTGAAGTAATAAGGATCTAATTTATTGACAGGTTGGAAGACGAAAGATGAGAGCAAGCTTGTCCCGAAAAAGTAAGCTGAACGCGACGTGAGCAAATTATTCTCAGGTTTTGTGTAAAAACAGTGCTTCAGTCCTTTCAGATATTGATCAATTTCTTTAACGTAGGATCTATATTCAGTACTAATGATATGTGTCGTGCGTTAAAATCGGATGATCTCCAGAGTTTCCCTAGTAATTATGCGCAGGCAGAGAATTCTCTAGCTTTGTCTCTGCTTAAGCACTTTCTCTACCTGTATGGTTGGGCTTTTTGTTTTGGTCACCTGCTCTCAGGCTCTAGTTCACTTTTAAGTTTACCCGAGTCACTAAGGTAGAGTTGCCTCTTTGGAGTGCTTACTATAAACATGACAGTACACAAAAATTTGAACCTGACAGTAGTAAAATCCTATTATATATCGATGAAGTGCTCAATTTGATTTTCATCTATAGACAAAAGTACTGTGTTAGTGGTTTCAATAATTATGCGTGTGTTAAGATACTTAGTCAGATAAAAGTCCAATCCCAACCAACAGAAAAATAGGCCTCAAGGTTCATATCTGGAAAATCGCACATGTATAAGATAAGGCTGAGGATGAAAAGAAAAGTATGCTAATAAGATATATGCAGAGTCTAATTCAAAACAATGAAACAAGCAAACGAGTGCTTGACACAAAAATTCAAAAGCATCAGATATACTTCTCCTGCTTTCCGCATTTTCACCTGAAGCACTTTTAAAAAAATTCTTACTCCATCCGCCAGAAAAGATCTCTAGAATAAAGTTAGAAGCAAGTAATATGCGCTTATAATATAGTTGAGAAATGATCTACCAGAACCAATATTGAAATCTCTAATGTTTCTAAATGGCAAATTTTGCTAAATGGGAAAAAAATAATCCAAAATGACAATATTAACTTTCATTCCACCAGTCAAATCGCATCGAGCATCAGTCACTCTTATAAACAGAAAAATACTTGTAAATAATTTAGTAAACAACAATGAAGTTCATCCATTACAGACAACTATCAGACGTTTATAATTTGGTAAACATCACATAAAACATTACCAGGCGAAAAAAACAACATACACTGATCTGTAATATCTTCTTTTTCTTTTTTTAACATTTTTATTACCATAGAATGAACAATGATATAGAAAGATATAATATAGCCCTCACTCCTCATCATTTTCTTCCCTCACCCTTGGCACTGCCCCAAAATGCTCCACAAGGATATCAGCAACCAAGGGCACCAAATCCTTACATGGCACACCTTTCTTATAAACATGCCCAAGGTGTGAATCACTCCCAACTCTCCCACCCAAGAAAACATCCACCCCTTCACAAACCTTGCCCTCTGAATCCCTAGTCATGCACCCCATAAACCCGATATCCGCCACCTGAACCTGTCCACAACTGTTCGTGCACCCGGTCCAATGCATTCTCACCATTTTCCCTCCTGGTATCGAAACCACCCTCTCTACCTCCTCGGTGACCTTCATTGCCCTTGCCTTGGTCTCAATAATTGCCTGGCCGCAGAATTGGTTGCCCGTGCATGCAACTAGACCTCTCATCAGAATCGACGGCACTGGCGAGAATTTCTCCTTTAAAAGTTGCTCGTTAAATAAAGCATCAAGTCTCGAATTCTTCACATTGGGTAGGACTATGTTCTGCTCAACTGTCAGACGGAGCTCACCCGTGCCGTACTCGTCTGCTAGTCTGGCTAGCTCGAACATGTCGGAGGCCTGTACACGGCCAACTGGAATGTGGAGCCCAACAAAGGATAGGCCTTCTTGTTTTTGGGGATGGACACCGAGGTAGTCCCTCCTTTCCCATTGCTTTTGGACTAGTTCCTCTTCAGATGCACGCTCTAGGTATTTTTCTGGCATCCTTTTTTCCACTTCAGATCTGAATACTTCTATCCCCTGAAAAATGTAGAAACTCTACGTCATAATGGATCATAATAGAATATTTAATAATATCCAACGATTTTATTTTCTCATATATCACTTGAGTATTGCGAACAAGATATTTGCTTATCTTATCTTCCAGGAGGAGACACAGAGCTTGCAAATCAGCTCTATTTATGGTGGTTCATAGAAAAGAGAAAGATTATTGTCATGAAGGAACATTAAATTCGATCTTCCATAGTTCCATGTCCTTGTTATTTTTTTAAAGACTAACTGTATTTTGACTCCTGAGTTTTTCTTCTTCTTCTTCTTCCTCTTCTTCTTCTTCTTCTTCTTTTTTATTTTTTTGTGAGGGTTCATAATATCATTTATTCGGTGCGCGTATCTCATAATTTCTAAGAATAGTCATATATCCGTGTAGTTTTTTCAAATAATCCGTTGAGTATTAAGATGAAAAATTATGAACATGTTATGAATTGTTTAAAAATTATGATTTTGAACTTACCAGTTCATCAATGAGCCACATCATTCTGGTTTTCTGCCTGTTTCCTCTGGTGCCAAGGTCTCTGTAAGCCTCTAGTACTGCTTTGCACGCTGGAATCATGTCGTCACCAGAGATCCAAGCATCGAGAGGCACGGCCTCTGCACACCTCTTCGGGCTGAAAAATCCTCCAACTAGCAGGTTGAACCCGAACTTTCCATTCTTGATCGCGGGCATGTAGGCCAGATCATTGATGTGGGGGTGTTCATAGAGATCATGGGTACCAACAACACATACATTCCATTTCCTTGGCCTGTTTCAATGCCAACATGTGCAAAATTAGCATTCATCTAGCAGCTTAAAAACTTTGTTAATCGAAAACACTTATTTAGATGTATATAACTGCATAAGCCAGGAAATAATAATGCAGCAATATAATCATGATGAACCATTTTCATTATGTTTCTTACTCATACATAAGACGCATAACAAAAGATGAGTATGACAGATCCTTTGCGTTGATGACATTATACTCTGGAAAGAAGTAATGCATAAAAAAGTTATCTATACACACTAGATGCATATAGATCTGAAGAAAGAAGTTAGTATGATTCTATGGTAATCAGAGGCTAAATGTGGAAGCTTGATTAACTAAAGTGTAGGGCAAATTAGAATAAAGTAAGTATACGTCAGTTGCATTTGAAATTTGGGAGGTGAATAGGGAAAATAAAGCACAAAATTGAAATCCAAATATATACCGCAAGAGCCTGCATCACGTCATAATCAACAATCTAGATGATATAAAATTAGATAAAACCATGAGTAAAATTTTCATTATGCTCATATACAACTTATAAGAGCAACAAAATTAGTACAAGACAATGAAATAATACCAATGTTTCTGCATAGGAATGATTACCGCTGACTGAAGATATCAATCATATTATTAATGTTTGGATTTTAAACGTTTTCTGGATGAAGTGAACATAAAGCACATAATTTAAATCATATTGCATATTAACAATAAAAATAAAAATATTAATCACATAATATGCATAAATATAAGCAAAGAAAACCGAATATCATTTACTTACAAGTTCGTGATGGCGATGTTACCACGAGAGTTATAAGTGACATAATCTGATAAAAGCTTGGTGTATGGTCTTGTATCAATGATCTCATGTGGATCAATACCAGCCAATGGGTTGCCCACTGGGTTGCGCACGTTGTCCATGCCACTCTGCAAACTGGTCAGGCCGACGCGGTTGAGTCCATCCATAATTATGGGCACATCCGGGAGTGTCACACCGCGAATCTGCCAATTCTGCCGTGTCGTAATGTCTGCACAACCTTCAGAGCCATATTTCTCGATGACGCTGGCCAGGTATCGGGTTTGCTCGCTCGTTGTCACACCATTTGGGAGCTTCAAACGCATCATGAATCTTCCATCTGTTAGCAATCACAGTGCTTAGTTTTGTTCAAGGTATCAAACTATGTTAGAATACAAAATCATAGCTCTCATCCCCCACTACAATTTAACCCCACTACAATTTAGGAGTTTTGGTACAAAATCAGCCGAAGGTACCATGAGAAACCAAGATTAAAATCCCATCTAGCCACATGTATAAAGGGAATTTACAAACAACGTACTGCTGCATTGCTCTAGGTTTTGGACCATTAGAAGGATGTCCAACCTACAAGCAGAGCACGTTAGGATGTAAAATTATACCTTTGATATATAGTAGCTCTGATTGATCCATTTGTTGACAATAATAAGGATCACTGTGGTAGGTTTAGACGTAGCTCAAATTTGCGGATCTATGTTTTATGTTGTGCTCTAGCGATGAGTCTACTAGTCAAGACTCCTATCAAATGACAGAAATTGCCAAGGATGCTCAAGAACAACTCTTATGGCCTACAACCACTGGGACTCACATCGAGTAGAATGGAATTGGGTACTAGGATGTTTGCATTTGTATTAGTCTAAAATCTTTATAGTCGAATCGGACAATATCATCGGATTACTTGATAATTATTCAATCAATTTTCTCCTCTGATTAATATCTTTGAAATTAGGATGGTCTGCAAATTGTATATCCTCATAATGCTTGTTTTATGTTTCGAGCTAGCCGTAGTCGAGTACGTTCAAAGTTTTGGATGTGAGGTTAGTGTTGATTTGATGTGGATAAATTGTTCTACGACAAAATCTCGTTATTTGATTTGATGAGGCTTACGTTGTTCTATGACAAAGTCTCGGCTAGTAGCGCCGTGCCACATGATGAACCTAGACTTGGAATAGCGGTAATAATCATGAAATGTGGTGGGCTTTATCAGGTTAGCAACCGAAAGCTACCAGCCCATAGGTTCTCTCTTTTGGGCCCAATCAAGGCGTCTTCTCAGATGAGTTCTACTGTCGTCATAAAATTTAAATAAGTTCGCATAATTAGCGGATCTAGTACGTCTATTCTTAATTTGAAAAATAGTTACCAGACAAAATTAGAGACAGCGTAAACATCACTTACACTGATGCTTGCGCCTGTGGAAGAGGCCAAGCCACTTGAGCCTCACATCAATATCATCCTTGGAAGACTTAGCCTTCTCAATCTCCTCCAGAGGAGTCTTAGCCAACTCCCTTATCCCATCCTCAACCACAAGCTTCATTGGCTCCCTCTCAATCTTAATCTTCTCTTGTGGGTTAATCCCCCCTCTGAACTTCTCCTTCAACACAAAGTAACCCCCCTCCCTCTCCTCCACTCTTGGCTCCAACCTCTCCTCGCTTATCGTCGGCGACGCAGGC
>NC_033799.1:69536813-69555401 GCF_001876935.1 Asparagus officinalis | reverse complement strand
GGGTGGTTGCTGGAGGAGGAGCAAGGAATTGCTGTAGAGAGGTTGACGGAGACATTTGGCGATTGGTTTTAGTCTGCGTTTGTGATGGTTCGGAAGTGGGAGTATGTGAGGATTTATGGTGATCATTTTTTGTAGTCGGTGAGACTGAATCAGCTCTTGGGTGTCACAAAGGGCCAACACCACGCTATGAAGCGTACGTGATCATAGGAAAAAAAAAACACCTATAGGTGGCCCTCATAGAAAACATTATAGGTAAGGCATAACAAAATCTTGACACGCCCATCGCTATCGATAGCAAACAATATAGTAAAGTCGCCCATGATTACGCGAGCAGTGATTGTGCTTAATAAACACCCTTACTCCAACAATTAATTGATAGTGATGTGGACGTTAAGATTTATGCTTGATCAGATTATTCAATTTGGCGTCTTCCCGTATGATTTTCTATGGGAAAAATTTTCCTAATCGATCATAGGAATATTTTAAGGGTGCAAATGATGTCTTGTGTGTGTAGGGAAGGGTTAGCTTAGCCTTTTGCGGACCTTCATTGGACGGTTTTGAACGCACGAAAGCTGTGGGCTGTCATGGCAAAAACCACATCAAGTTTCGAAGTTTAATTAGGCTTTGGCCATTCAATAGGCGGAGGTCGTTGGCTCGGCTCTCCGCTTTTGTACTTGTGATGGGCACATTCCCGATGAAATAATATATAGACTGATTGTTATTGATATATTGAATAAGGGTTCGAGTTCATGACACTCTCCCAATCTTCTCAGTTCGTTCAAAATACATTGCTCTGAGGATCATCATCTCTGGTCTATATCAGTCACTCTTAAAAACTATAGTTTCCGTTAACGCCCTATGTATAAAATAGAAGTTAATTAATGAAGTATGGTTTAGTGAAATATAGTGTCGATTTTATAATAATATGACATAATCTTTACAGCGTGCTTGGTTAGTGTTGCGCGTCGGAGGAAGCGTGCGCACAAACCAAACGAGTCGGCGGGTAATGAGAGGAGAACAACTAATTACGAGTGTAATTCACAAAAAAACGGCACAAATCAATCACAAACACGGATATTTACGTGGTTCGGCAATTGCCTACGTCCACGGGGAGATGATAGGGAGATTTTACTATATAGAGGAGAAAACAACGGGTTACAACTCCCACAAACTCTCAAAATAACCCAACCAAAGATCTCTAACTCCCTCACAATAATCTCCCTCTCAAAGTGCTCAAAAGTCTCACAATTCTATGATTACAACTCTCCTATAAACCCTAAAAAACGTGTTTCAATTTATATCAAAACACAATCCAAAACAGGCTGAGAAACAAAAAACTGAAAAACCGGCCCAATATTTGCTATTAGTCGATTGATGGGAACTCATTAGTCAACTGGTAGCCCATCATCAGTCGACTGATGACTTCCCATCAGTCGACTGTCTAGAAGACTGATTTTTAGCCTTGTAGTGTTCATGCGATCAGTCGACTGGTTTTGGTCCACCGGTCGACTAACCCGAAGATACCCTGTACCTGTGTTTTCTTCATCATTTTTTCGTCGTTTTTTATAATTCTCCACCTCGACGAAGTATTCCCAAAACTGACCTGACACCAACAAGAGTACCAATACGTCGTCTCGTCAAATCCGGCTGCACCATTGTGGTTGCCTACGTACCCCCTCTCCCAAGGGATCAAGCCGCTCATAGTTCATCCAAATGGCCGCGACAGACCTCAACTAGCACGAATTTGCAACAAGCTTCTACAATGATCAAACTTGTTGCTCGGAACCACCTTCGTGAGCATATCCGCTGGATTGTCTTTTGTGTGTACATTTACGAGCTCCACATCCCCATCTTCAAGAACATCTCGAACGAAGTGATAACGAACGTCGATATGCTTTATCCTCGCATGGAAAACCTGATTCTTTACCAAATAAATAGCGTCATGCTATCACAATAAACGGTGACGGATCGCTCTGAAACACCAAGATCTTCCAAAAGTCCTCGAAGCCAAATTGCCTCCTTAACAGGCTCCGTAATCACTGTATACTCTACATCCATCGTCGAAAAGCCACTGTAGACTGTAAGGTGCATCTCCAACACACCGGTGCATGGGTCAAAGTGAACACATACCACGTCGTCGACTGGCATTTATCCAAATCTCCAACATAGTCTGAATCGACAAAACCAATACATAGCTTCCTACCGCTAGTGTCCCATTCAAACACCAAATAAATGTTGAGAGTACCTCAAATGTATCTCAATATCCACCTCACGACATCCCAATGACCCGGACCCGGGTCGTGCATGTATCGTGAAACCATGCTCACTGCTTGCGACAAATCCGGTCTCGTACATACCATGACATACATCAAACTTTCCACTGAGTTCTCATATGGAGTCTTCGATATCAACTCTCTATCTTCAACTGTCTTCGGTGAGAAGTCAGCTAAAAGCTTCAAATGGGCTCCCAAAAGTACACAAACTAGCTTCATCTCCATCCTCACATTGAATCGTTATAAAACCTTCTTCAAATAAGTCACATGTGTCAAATAAATTATGTCCTTATCTTTGTCTCTGTCGATCTCCATCCCCAAAATACGCTTTGATTCACCCAAATTCTTCATCTCAAATTCGCTCAAAAGCTGTATCTTCAAGTTATTTATGGTGACTGGAAATAGAAGCAACCAACATGTCATCGACATAAAGTAACAGATAAATATACGCACCTCAACACAACTTGTGATAATACACGCAATGATCAAACTGGTTCCTAATATACAAATGACCGAGCATGAACCCATCGAATCACTTATACCACTGTCTCGGAGATTGCTTCAATCCGTATAGTGATTTTTTCAATCTACAAATCCTAATGGCTAAGTCATATATATTTCCTCATCCGTATATCACATTGTTAGGATATATTAGTTAATAAGTTTTAATTTAGCTTTAATATCAGATTAAATTAGTAATTACCCTATTCACCCCCTCTAGGGTATTTTTATCATACTATGTGGCAATCTTTTATGCCAAGAGAATCTAAAAGAGACATTGCTTTTAATTGCCTCCATCCTGAATTTGAGGAACACTAAAACATAGATGTGCAAAACTGTAAGGTAATGCATGATAATAATCTACGCAATTGTTCTTGTTCCCAAGATTGAAAACAAGACTTAACGATGTGGTCAGTTCTAGTAAAGCTGATACAAATATGCAAGAAAATATTGCTTTATAGTGTAGCTTTAGATGATCATGTTATAAGTATTATTGTTTCTCAAGCTAATCAACTTAGAAGTTGGAAAGAATCAAAGCAGGATGCATTTCTAGAGGGTAAACATGCATATGTATATTGAGATTAATAATTTACATAAGACTATTATTATTTTTCAATTATTGTGTTACTTGAATTAGAATTCCTATTATGTTTTTTAGTTTCTGGGTTATTATAAATTGGAAACTGCTCAGATATGAACTAGACACTCAAAACGATCCTTTAAAATCATAGCATTGAACTTGGGTATGGGCTGAAATGAACCCAAACTATGCCTAACGAGTTTTAAGAAATGTATGTGAGCATTATGGAGTGTAAGATATACATTTAAGAAGTGTTTGACAAGTGTTTTAAATTAAAACATATATCATATAATTGAGCACATGTCAGAATAAACGTATGCATATATCCAAGGAGGGTCCATGAAGTTTGGGTACAGACAAGTGTTGGATACGTGTTGGGTATGAGTACAGCTTCATGATAGAAGTACCCGAGTGACATAGGAGCTGAAAGTCCTAATATCACTAGGAATGAACCCTAGAGGGGGGTGAATAGGGTTTATGCTAATCTAATTCGATTTATGCCAATTTAAAACTAATTAACAAATATCCTAGCAAATATGATATGTAACAATGTATATATGAAAGGATAAGTAAACTAAGCAATGGCAAACAATATAGTGGATGAAATAGACAAGATGCAATAGGCGATATAAGCAATGAGCACAAGTATAAATGAACGCCAATGCAAGCTCAAACATAATCAAATGATCACGAAGTTTGGACCTTCCATCCTACGTCCCCGCTCTCCACTCCCGGGGAGAAATTTACTACACAATCGAGTTTTTAACACTCACTCGAATAACGTATTACACCTCACAATTCGGTTTTCTAGCTCACCGAAAACTTTACAATCACTCACAATATAAACACACTAACTACCACCTCAAGTGTTGGTCTCTAGCCCGTGTCTTCCTCAAATGTTAGGAATTACAACCTCTCTCTAGGTATTACCACCTACCCCACTCCTCTTGGGATGACCCCGTCTCTCACCACACACTTCTCTCAGTGTACTAGTACAATACTAAGTGAACTCATAATTAAGAACTCAAATTAAAAAATGATTTGTTCTTTAAACAAGGTGAGAACACAATATAAGCTCACACTCTAAGTCACAAACCCACAACCCAAATTATACTATGAATGTAAATACAATAAGCTCAATAGGTTGTGTGTGAATAAAGAGATAAATAAATCAAAACTAAACTCAATGTAAATCTAGCTTATGGAAATTAAGTTCAAACATATAAATAGCTAGAAATAGAGCTTAGAAAAACTTCTCTATAGATCAAGAGAAAGAGGGAGAAGAGTTGGATGCTCAAACACAATAGATGATCTCCACTTGCTCTTGTGAAATTCTCTTTACAAATAAAACTCTTAAATACTCTTTTAAACAAACTAAAACAAACTTTAAACCCTTGTTAAACTTGTTTAAAACATTCTTGGTTATTAAAATAGAGCTGAGTATAAGGGGGTATTTATAGTAAACCCCAAAGATCAAGAAACCCCAGCAAAAAGACCAAAAAACCAAAACATGACAAAGACTGAAAAAACTAGTCGTTATACCATCAGTCGACTGATGGTTTCCAAAAGTCAACTGATGAGCTGACCGTTAGAGGTATTTTTCAGCTCATCAGTCGACTGATAATCTCATCAGTCGACTGGTCAGTCGACCAAAATAAAACAGAAACTTTTGATATTCTAGGAATTTCTTCAGTCGACTGATGTCATCAGTCGACTGACATGTCGACTGATAACAAGTTATCAGCCTGTTTTGAAATAGAAATCTGATTTTCAAACCTCTTTTAAAAATAGCAAATAAAATTAGAAAAATATAAAACTTTGGAAAATGATTATAAACATGATAATATACATGTTACAAAAACTGATTTTCAAAAAACACATCCCAAAAGAGAAATCTCTTTAATTTACAAGATAGTCCAAAACATGTAAATGAAAAACACTTGTTTTTGACATTGGACATAAACCATATTTTGAAACTTTATAAACTGATTTTATAGACTTAATAAAAGTTGTTAAGTCTATAAACTAATAACTCAATACTATGCAAAAATTAGGTTTTGCGCAATATGCATTTAACAAATATGAAACATGTATATATATAAACAATAATATAAGTTTCATATTTATATAAACTTGTAAACTATAAAACCAAAACTTGTGTATATATACATAACTATATATATATACATAGAAACCAAATAAAATATGTGTGTATATGATATTGAGCTTAGAGTACTTAACACACATAATATAAAAACTAAACTAAATTACCCAAGCTTGATGAAGGTCTTCAATGAGCTCGACTTGGTAAACTTGCTGATGAAGCTTGAACTTAGATCTTCAACTTGAATTGCATATGCTACATTCCACTATTCTACCAACCTTCATTAGATATGATCGTGAATGCTTGATTCCATCCATCCTCCAGCATACTGTTTGCCTAGAATAAATACAAAACACAAATACTAGACAAACAACATTAGATGTAAATTATTTGTAAATCATTATCAAAACAAAAGAACCCAACAGGAGCTACTGTTGGTTTCCTCTAAACACTTCTTAAATTATGAGTTACATTAATACCTCATGATTTATATAATATTTACATATTTTCTATTTTATTTAATAAGATGAACATGTTTAAACTTTTTGGCCTTTACTTGTAACCTTATATTCGAAGCAAAGTCATGATCATGCTTAGCTTATTCCCTAAATCCATATTTTTAGCAGTCGTTACTGATAAATCATTATATTTAGGTTAGCATGGCCAGTAACTACATTAGAGATAAGGATTGAATGTACGTGGGTTGTGCAGAATGCATGCAATCTATTTTCGTTAATGGAGTTAGTGTTTTCATGGACTTTGTATGTAGACACGATATGGTCCGACATATGAGACTCATTTGTCAAGGTAAATTATGTGTGAATAAGTTACATCAATTGGAGGAAGAAGTAGAACTTCATATTGCAAATAATGATTTTGTAAGCGATTACAAAACTTGGGTACATCATGGAGAAATTGAAGGTCTTAGTGATGCAGATAAAGAAGAACAAGAAGAAGACAACTTGTTTCTCGATGAGAAAATGGAGAAAATTGTTGAGATAGCTATTGGTAACATGACTAACCCTTCTGAAGATCTTCCTTTCGGAGCAGGACATCATGAAGATAATTATGATAAATACATGAATGATCCTAGAAGGTCCATTTATGAGAATGCAAAACACTACATACTTTCATGGTTCGTCCATATATTCTAGATTAAATGTCTAAATAAATGGAGAAACAAGTCATTTACGATGCTCCTCAAGTTTCTTAAAGATTCTATGCCTCCAGAGAACCATGGGCCTGAGAGCTGGTATGAAGCTCAAAAGATAATGTCAAATCTGGGTCTGAAGTGTGAGATGATACATGCATGTCCCAATGATTGTATAATTTACTAGAAAGAAAATTTAGAAAAGATAAAGTGTACCTGCAAAGAGGCTAGATATAAGAAGAAAGTACATGGTCAGAAGAAAGATATACCTATCAAGATAGTACGATACTTTCCCATAACATAGAGGCTGCAAAGGCTATTCAAGTGTAAGAAGACAACAGTGGTGATGACTTGGCATCATCGTGTACGTCCAAGTGAAAATGGACGAATGAGTCATCCTAGAGATACATCTGCATGGAAGGATTTTGATAGTAAGGACCTAACATTTAGTTAGGAACCTGACAATATCTGGCTGGGAATGGCTAGTGATGGATTTTGCCCCTTCAACTTTAAAGGAAATCCCTACAGCACATGGCCCATTGTGATGATGATTGATAACCTCTCACCATGGTTAACTATGGACAATTCATATTTTATGATGTCTATTATTATTAATGGTTCTAAGTCACTGGGAAATAATATTGACGTCTATCTTTGACTTCTTATCGAAGAGTTAAGGTCTTTATTCTTCAATGATGTGGACATATACGATGCGGACACGGGGACAAACTTCACCATGCGTGTAGCCTTAATGTGGATAATCAACGATTTTCTTGTGTATGGAATGCTATCTTGTTGGTCTATATATGGTTACACTGCATGTCCTTATTGTCACCTCTAGACAACATCGAGAAGGCTACCCTTTAGCAATAAGACTTGTTCTTATGGCCATTAGTGCATGTTGCTTGAAAATCATCTGTACAGAGATAACATCATCCACTTTTATGGTACTAAAGAGAATCATCTGCATTCAGACCCATTATTAGAGAGGATATACTTGCTTAGTGGAATGGTAAAAAAACGTGACTTTTAGAAAAGGTAAGGGAAGACAGGAAACACCATAAGGGTGGAGCATAAAAAGTGTCTTCTTCAAACTACCCTACTAGAAGACAAATAAAGTGCGGCACAATCTAGACATCATGCATAATGAGAAGGGAGTATCTGAGCACATACTTAACTTACTTCTCTGTAAAGATTGAAAATCAAAAGATAACATCAAAGCTCGAATGGATCTCTAGGCATGGAACATTAGAAAAGAGTTGCATCCTATACTGAAAGCAGGCAGTCCAGACCAATTTGTACTCTCCAATGCCATGTATCACATGTCACCAGATAAAAAAAAAGTTTCTTCAGGTGTTACATGAGTTGAAGGTTCCTACGAGGTTTTCAGGATCATTTAGTAAGAAGATAAAGATTGTTAAAGGCAAGATCGAAGGATTGAAGAGTCATGATCATCATATTATTATAGAGCATCTTCGTCCACCCTTTCTCAGGACTTCCCTTCCTAAATCAATTAGTTTAGTGATCAATGATCTCTGTAGATTCTTTCGAGAATTATGCGCTAAATACATTGAGGATGATAAGTTGAAGATGGTAGAGGATGAAATTCCCATAATTTTTTTCAAACTTGAGCGGATTTTTCCACCATCATTCTTTGATATTATTATACACCTGACCGTTCATCTTGCAACCGAGGCTAGGCTTGCCAAACCGGTATAATATAGATGAATGTACCCCATCGAAAGGTACCTTTAGTTTTTTAATTAATGTAATCAATATATTTTTATTTTACAGCTTGGATGTGGTGATTTAGTGTAATCTTTTGTAGGTACATTCTCACTCTGAAAATTTATATTTGCAATTCAAATCAACCAGAGGGTTCTATTATGAAAGGTTGTCTACTAGAGGAAGTAATCACTTTTTGTTCCCATTATCTGGATGAAGACATTGAGGCAAAGCTCAACAGACCTCTTGTGATTCATGATACACCATCTAAAAAGCCGGATTACAATAGAATGATGCTCGCATTTATCAACAAGATTCATTGTTTTATCCTTCAATATCGAATGCCATGGAGAAGTTAGACAGTATGTCTATTTCATATAATTATACACGTTTATGTGACATAATATAGTTCTCACATTAACTACTCATTTTGACATTAGAATACACATATATGAAATACGTGCAATGCATAGTAATTGGAATGAGGCACGTGTTGAAGCACATCATCAGGGCAATTTTTTGCAATTGGTTTAAACATTGTGTAGATTTCTATTATCTCATTTTTTGACTCATTCTATTAATTTAATCTAACATCTTTATGTAATTGTCGTATTAACCTTTTTGTCATAGCCGATTACCGGGTATAGAATCAATATTAGATAAAAAAAACTTGGATATTTGGCTACACTTTGAGATGATGAAGTTATATACTATAAAGGATTCGGTATTGGCGGTTACAAGTTTGAAACCAAGTCTATAGAAGAATCTTGAACCACCTAAAATAGTGGAATTGTAACCCTAGGCACTAATGATGAGACATATTATGAGTACATTAATAACATACTTGGTATCAACTATTCAGGACGAGCATGATGCATTTATGTCTTTCAGTGTGTTTGGTATGATATGAAGACTAGAACTGGTAAGTGGAGAGACAATTACAGGACTTGGGTAGATGAATATAGATTGACGAGTATAGACACCACACGTTTTTCCTTTGAGGATGATCCATTTATATTTTCAGAATAAGCATTTCAAGTATACTACTCAAAGTGGTTGAGGCATTCAGGGTGGAGTGTTATATATCTATGGAGGCCCAGGAATACTTACGACGTCCCACAATTTGTAGATTTGGAGGTTGTAGAGATCAATGATGACAAAGAATTTGAGCAGTGAGGAGTTGTATGTCATGATAAATCTCCTAAATCTAATAAAGTTTGGTGGGTTAGGAATGATTTGAATAGTGAAATACTTGTAGATATTCCTACAACTTCTAGGGAATCTGTAAAACCTAACACTTCTATAAAGTGAAAAAGATAACCATTATAAAAATTCATATTCTTTAAATTTTATATCTTCAAATTTATAAATATGTGTATTTCGCATATATTTTATATGAATTGTGAAATTCTTTCTAGGGCTTGACAAAGATGTATGTGTTGGGGGTTCTAAACAATCAAATCGAACCATTGCCCTCCCGGACCTTGTTAAAAAGTTGAGCAAGAAAGAAATTTACCACAAATCAAAGATAAAAACTTGTAGAAATAAGAACAAGGGAGAACACACGAATTTAACGAGGTTCGACAACGTGCTTACGTCCTCGGGAGCCACACCACACAATCTCTTTGATTAATTGAAGAATGAATACAAGTACTCAAACAAGGGATTACTCTCTCTGAGATTATCTCTCTCTTTTCTCTATTTCTGATAGTTTTTCAAGTTCTCATTATCCCTAGAAAATATATAGACATATATATGAATCCTAGCACAAACATAATTTAAAATAGATTAGGCAACTGCCAGCTCAACTCGAGGTCGACCGCCGAACCAGTCGCGGTCGACCGAATAAATGACAGAAACCCAAAATGCCTTCAGGGTATCTCCAGTCGACCACAGAACCTATCACGATAGATCGCAAAAAGTCCAAAGACTTTTCTCAGATGTGTGCACGTTCGCAGTCGACCACCGAGAACACCGTGGTCGACTGCACTGTAGTTTTCCTGTTTCCTTTGTTTTGCTTCATCTTCTTAATTCCAGCTTCAGCTTCAGCTTTGGGTCTACACTTAGACTAACAATCTCCAACTTAGAGACCAAAGCACCGTCAGCGAGTTCACCCGAACTCTTCCCTTCTTCGTAAGGATCTTCTCCTCCCCGGAAAATCCTTTCTTAAATCATCAACATCCCGGCGATCTTGCCGATCCTCCTAGTGTGGCTCTGCCTTCATCTTATACTCGTGAAGGCCAACTAAAGTTGTGCACAACTCCAGTTTCTTAATGGTGACTGTCTTCGTCAACATGTCTGCCGGATTTTGACCCCCTAAAATCTTTATTAAGTTTAACTTTTCGTCTTCAATCAGCGAGAATATAAAACAGTATTGTACGTTGATGTACTTCATTCTAGCATGATAAACTAGATTCTTAGCAAGATATATAGTGCTCTGGCTATCACCATAAAGAACTCCTCTTACTTGCTTCAGATCCAACTCTTCTAAGCACCCGTTAAACTATATCATCTCCTTGCTTGCTTCAGTCACCGCGACATACTCAGCCTTGGTTGTATATAAAGTGACATTCTTCTGCAGGCGTGAGACCCAGCTCACCGCTATCAATGCTAAGGTATAAGCATACCCTGTGGTGTTTCGCCTCGTATCAAGATCACCAGCGAAGTCCACATCCACATATCCGTGCACCACCAGCTCCTTCCTCCTAAAACTTAGTAGCTTGTTCGTTGTCCCTCTCAAGTACCATAATATCCACTTCATGGCCTCCTAATACTGCTTCCCTAGATTGTTTGCAAACCTACTCATAACTCCCACTGCATGGGCAATGTCCAGCCTCTTACAAACCATCATGTACATGAGACTCCCAATGGTCGAAGAGTATAGCACCCTGCTCATATGTTCTCTCTCTCTCTCTCTCTCTCTCTCTCTCTCTCTCTCTCTCTCTCTCTCTCTGCATCCCATCATGTACATGAGACTCCCAATGGTCGAAGAGTATAGCACCCTGCTCATATGTTCTCTCTCTCTCTCTCTCTCTCTCTCTCTCTCTCTCTCTCTCTCTCTCTCTCTCTCTCTCTCTCTCTCTCTCTCTCTCTCTCTCTCTCTCTCTCTCTCTCTCTCTCTCTCTCTCTCTCTCTCTTATATGTTCTCTCTCTCTCTCTCTCTCTCTCTCTCTCTCTCTCTCTCTCTCTCTCTCTCTGCATCTGTCTTAGGTGATTGCTCTTCAGATAACTTGAACTGGCTTCCAAGGGGTGTGCTAACAATCTTAGCATTTTGCATATAAAACCTCTGAAGTACCTTCTCGATATATTCAGTTTGGCTCAACCTCAACATCCCTTCAGCTTCATCCCTATTAATTCATATCCCTAGAATCTACTTTGCTGCACTCAGATCCTTCATTGGGAACTCCTTTGCCAGCTGCTTTTTTAAACTGTTTATCTCCTCTAAACACAATAATAAAGCTAGACTCAAACCTCTTGAAATAGCAGCAATGATCTGAATTGCATCTTATGTAGCCATTGTTTTGCATGAAGTTATTAAACTTGTTGTACCACTATTTCGGAGCCTGTTTTAAACCATATAAGCTCTTCTTGAGCTTGCACACTATCTCTTCCTTTCCTTCTTCAATGAAGTCAACAGGTTGCTTCATATAAATTTCTTCATCCAAGTCACTATGAAGAAAGATAGTCTTCACATATAACTGCTCAAGGAAGAGGTCTTCTATAGCCACCAAGCTCAACGCCATCCTGATGGTTGTGAGCTTTACAACAGGGGAAAATATCTTCATGTAGTCCACTCCTTCCCGCTGCTAGAACCCTTTTATAACTAATCTGACCTTAAACCTCTTGCTTGACCCGGTAGACCCATTTGTTTTGCAAGTCCTTTTTCTATGCAGGTAGCTGGGCTAATTCTCATATCTCATTAGTAAGTAGAGAATCAATCTCCTTCTGCATCGTATGCTCCCACTAATGAGATTCACTCACTTGCATAGTCTCCTTATAGAACTCCGGTTCATCGCTGTCTGTCAGCAATAAGTAATCAAGAGATGAAAGATATATAGGATTCGGTTTTGGTACCCTGGATGACCTCCTAAGCTCCATTCCCTAGGTATTTGCTTCTGCACCTGGAGGCTCATCCGTTCTTCAGTCAGAACTAACATCATCACCCCTATCTAGAAGTTCCTCTAAATCTATATACTCAGATCCACCTACATTCGAAGTGATGTTCCTACTACTTTGGCTATCTTTAATATTTTCTATGTCCTTGTACATCACCTCCTCATTGAATATGAAGTCTCGACTCTTAATGATCTTCCTGTTCTTCTTATCCTAAAGACGATACCCGAACTTATCAATGCCATATCTAATGAATGTGCACTTCTGTGACTTAGGTCTAACTTGTCCCTGATATGGTCACTAATATTAACATAAGACACACAACCAAATACCCACAAGTATGAGAGATTTATCTTCTTTCCACTCTAAACCTCCTCTGGAATCCTAAAATCCAATGGAACTGATGGCCCATGATTAATAAGGTAAGCCGTCGTATGCACCGTATCCGCCCAAAATGTCTTAAGCCGACCTGCATGTAATCGTATATTCCTGGGACGCTCTGTTAAGGTCCTGTTCATCCTCTCTACAATATCGTTCCAGGTATGACGTCCCTAGAGTAGTCCTCTCTAAGCGAATATCATTCGTAGTACAGACCTCTTGAACTCCTCCAACTCGTATTCTCCACCATTGTCTAATCTCAGACACTTCACCTTTAGATCTGTCTCGTTCTCCACCATGGACTTCTACTTCTTGAAGACTCCGAACACCTCTGACTTGTGCTTCATGAAATAAATCCACACCTTCCTCGAGTGATCATCAATAAAGGTGACATAGTATCTCAAACCACCAAAAGAAGACACACTGACTGGATCCTATACATCTGTATGAATCAACTCTAGCTTCTGTGCTTAGATGGTCTTTCATTCTTCTAGAAACTAACCCTCTTCTGCTTCCCAAAGATGTAGTCTTCACAAACCCCGACTTCCACGGAGTCGATCCCGGTTAGCTTTTCCTATGAATGTAAGATCTTCATCCCCTTCTCGCTCATGTGTCCTAGCCTGTTGTGCCACAGATTTGTACTTTTTTTACCAGCTATAATTGTGAGGGTGTCACTCGTATGTGAGGTGAGGTAGAGAGTCCCTAATTTGTTGCCTCGGGCAACTACCATCGTACGGTTGGAGATTCTCTATGAATCCTCTGTGAATGTTAAAACATAGCCTTCTACTCTAAGATATCCCACCAAAACAAGATTCCTCTTCAGCTTCAATACGTGTCTTATGTTATTCAAGTTCCACTTAGAGCCCTTCATCTGAATCTGCACATCACCATTTCCAATAATATTACGGGGCTCATTGTCTCCCAAATACACTTTTCCAAAGTCCCTTGCTACATAATTCTGAAGAAGCTTCTTATTAGCAGTAGCGTGGAAAGAAACTCCTGAGTCGATAACTCAAGAATTCGAATTGTTGTCCATAGCAAGGATCAAAGCATTCTGCACGATATGAGCCTTCTTCTCACCTGCATCCTTCTTTGGACTCTTGCAGACTGAAGACATATGTTCCTCCTGGCAACAGTTCTAACACTTTTCTTTGATAGGACTAACCTTCGAGTTTGACCTCTTCTTCACTGACTTCGACCGATTTCTGTTCTGGTTCCCTTTCTTCTGTCTTCTACCTCTCTGCTCGAAGTTTAGGGCTGAACCTGAACCTTCTGATTCGGGCACTTTTCTTCGAACCTTCTTAGATAGAATCATACTGACCACCTCACTCAGCTTCAACTTTTTCTTCCCCGTCGAATTGCTGATTACCATCACACAACCTGCCTAACTATCCGACAACTGCGATAGTAATAAAAGGGCATGCACTTCACCATCGAACGTCATGCCTACGGAGATAAGCTGATTAACAATTATGTTGAACTTGCTGAGGTGCATCGTGAAGGACCGTCCCTTGCCATCTTGAGGTTGAAAAGAGTTTTACCAGATACACCTTGTTTGCTGTAGACGGTTGCTCGTACATATTCACGAGCGCTTCCATAAGCCATATCATCGTCTTCTCTTTCAAGATATTGTGGGCTACTGTCTTAGCGAGCAACAACCGGATTTGCCCTAGAGCCTTCCTATCTAGTATCTTCCAATCATCATCTGATTCCTCTTTCTTCTATCCCTTATCATTGCCAATCAACGGGCGATACAAGTACTTCTGGTATAGATAGTCCTCTATCTACAACTTCCAGTAGGTAAAGTCTGAACCGTCAAACTTCTCGATCTTAGATTTGATTTCTTCTGCCATGGCTTTCTGACAAATTGCTGAACAAAGCTCCGATACCAATTGTTGGGAGTTCGAAACAATCAAACCCTCGCCCTTCCAGACCTTGTTAGAAAGTTGAGCAAGAAAGAAATTCATCACAAATCAAAGATAAAAACTTGTAGAAATAAAAATAAGAATGGACACACGAATTTAATGAGGTTTGACAACGTGCCTACGTTTTCGGGACCCACACCACACAATCTCTTTGATTAATTGAAGAAGGAATACAAGCACTCAAACAAGAGATTAATCTTTATGAGATTCTCTCTCTCTTTTCTCACTTTCTGATGGTTTTTTATGTTCTTATTAGCCCTAGAAAACATATAGATATATATGAATCCCAGCCCAAACAGAATTCAAAAAAGATTAGGAAACTGCCAGCTCGACTCGTGGTCGACCGCTGAACCAGTCGCTGTCGACCGGATAAATGACAGAAACCTAATACGCCTACAGGGTATCTCCGGTCGACCACAGAACCCATCGCAGTCGATCGCGAAAAGTTCAGAGACTTTTCTCAATCGCGTGCACGTTAACGATCGACCGCCGAGAGCACGACGGTCGACCACACTGTAGTTTTCATGTTTCTTCGTTTTGCTTCATCTTCTTGATTCCTGCTTCAGCTTCAGCTTTGGGTCTACACTTAGACTAACAGTATGGAGTTCCTTCACGGAGCAGATCACATAGACTTATACAGCGTGGAGACCTACATCCTTAGGCAAGAGAGCATAGGAGAGATCTTGAATTTGCTCATGTTGCTACATCCGTACCTAGCATTGGGGAGTTTACTCCAGTTAGATGTAACTATTTAATTTTCTTTTGATTCTATTTTAACATGATACCTAATCTTTATCACTTACTTATATATCTTTATTTTGTATTTTTATTATCACAATTGTGCTACTCATGCTATCTAATATACTATCTAACATTTTACCTTGATTAGCAAATCGTCAAGCACCTACAGAAGAAAATGATTTACAGACGACCCCCCTCACACTCCATAACCTACAGAAGAAAATGATTTACAGACGACCCCCCTCACACTCCATACCTTCTGGACAATCGTTAGGTTAGTATATTTTTAGTATATTAAGTTTTAAATTTAATACGTTAAAGCTAGATATATTAAAAATAATAATTTTCCGTTATATGCATACACACACATGCATCTGGACAGTGATCTAGCATTTATTTTATATTTTTTGTTATACTATGCAACTGACCATGGTTATAAATAAAGATTGTGAAGGATGGGTTCGGATAGCATTGAAGGAGATCTTAGTTATTCTTTTAAGTTTTAACATGAGAAACAGGGATACCACCACACACCAGATATCGATAATTTAAGGAGATCTTGTATCTGAAGCATTAAGCTACAAGTAGGATTCTTTTCACCTTTGTAAAGTTCCATAAATACGCAAGTTCTAGTTACTGTTATGTTTAAAATTCATGTGATTTAGTACGCAAAATTGTAGTGTTATTTTAGTATCTTTTTTGCTGTCATTTACAGGGTTGTCAACAGCTTAGTTATTCTTTTAAGTTTTAACATTATATAGATCATGTGATGTTAATTTTGTAATGCATCTAGTTTGTATGCATCGTGCATCTTGCTGTAATTTGAAGGTCAGATTGGTCTGGTTCTTTAGACTGCTGCATTTTATTTTTATGATTATAATAACTGTCAGAAATAGTAATCATGTTAAAGAAAATTTCTGATGACAGGAGTCAGGACTAGAATGGTTAAAGTTGCGTTCTATTGAAATCTTAGGCACTGGCTAAAGAATTAATAATCGTGGTCACTCATATAAATGACAGCCTATAATGGTAGCAGTTTAAAGACTTTGTTTAGAAAACCTTTATGCCCAATAAATTATGCAAATTATATCATGTATGTGTGCATGTAAATGGAAACTTAATTATGTTATTAGCTTATAATGTCATTATGCAAATTACCCTATTCACAGCCTATAATGTTATTAGCTTCAAGCGATACCAATTTACATGCACATATACAAGATATAACTATGGAAACTTAATTATGTACTTGACCATGTCATTGTTGTCTGCTTGTCAACACGGAAGAGACAAAATATTGTTTTTTTTTGGTCAATGAAAGAATTTTATTCATTACCAAAATATAAGAGTTTATGTACACCTCAATGCTCAGTTAAAATAACTGAGATAACAAAAGAATGACTGTAAAAACAAAACCAAGAGCTTCAATAGTTGGACACAAAATCCTCCCAGTCAGCAGCAAGAGAGCTATTAAGGACTGATATCATTATTTCAACTTTAATTCCTCTCACCAATTGATCAGCTGTCCTGCTTTTGCCCTGAAAAAATCTGGCATTTCGTTCTCTCCATAAGCAATAAATTGTGGTAGTTAAGGCCATTCTCTTTATTTTTTTGTTTGAATCCTTTCCCTCTTAACTTGTTTGAATACCAATCCAAAATATGATTCCAATAGCAAGATTTCCAATTGAATTTTAACCACTCCATTATGCAATTCCAAACATCACTGGAATAAGAACATTCAAAAAAACAAGTGGTCTCTTGTTTCCAGCTTAGCACCATAACAGAGATAGCATGAGTTTGAACCAATTACACATCTTTTTAGCAACTTATCATGAGTGAGAAGTCTGTCTAGAAATGCCAGCCAACTCACAAAAGAGCATTTAGGTACATATGAATTCTCCCAGATAATATTGTGCCATGGCACAAGTGTTGTAGCAGGAGATATTGCATAATACAAAGAAGAGAGCTTCGGTTTTCCATTTTTATAACAAGAGCTAATCAGAAGTTTCAAATTATCAGCCCCACCACAATGCACCATAATTTTGTCCCTAACTGATAACAATTTCTTCCACATCCAAGAGTCGCCAGTTTTAGCATTAACTTGCCATATATCCCTGTGCTTTAAGTAGTTTCCATGGATCCACTTGATCCATAAAGATTCTTTGTTGGTGTGAATAAACCAAATACACCTTAATGCAGATGCAAAGTTCCAATTTGAGGCAGAGAAAACACCTAAACCCCCTTTCTTTTTACTCAAACAAACCCTCTCCTAAGCCACCAAAGGAACTCTGTAAGATTGGCCAGAATTGCCCCACAGGAAATTTCTACAAAGATTATCAATTCTTTGAAGCACACTACATGCTAAGATATAATTTAATGTTCAATATATGTGAACACCAAGAATTACACTTTCAATGACCTGAAGCCTCCCTGCATATATAAGATAGGTTCCTGAAGTTATGCCAGCTTTTAAATTTATCCTCAATCTTTTTCAAGAGAGGATCATAATCCAATAGAGACATCCTTTTGGTAATAAGGGGGACTCCTAGATATTTGAATGGCCAAACCCCTTCAGAAAACCCCAAGCAATTGTTAATACTGGTCTTGACTGCTTCATCAATACCCCCATAGTAAACTGAACATTTTTCTGGATTGGCTTCAAGACCCGAGATGTCACCAAAGTTTTTAACACACTGGTAAAGTTTATGAACAGAATACAAATCTCCCTTGGAGAAAAGAAGCAAATCATCCACAAAAATAAGATGAGTGATCTTGAGCTTTCATTTGCTGTGGCATTCATGATGATCGAATATGCATATACAGTTATGGTCAAATGATCCTACTCCTTGCTTGGCACTTTGTTAATCTGTGCATATGTGCATGTTTCAATCTACTTTTTGGACTTGGTATCCTTCATGATCAATCATATGCAAGAATAATATCTATATATCATGTTTAACTTGTGGGTAAGGTCTAATTTATGCCCAATTTAATTAATATATTTTCTTTCATCATAAAATATTTGTACTTACATAAAACATTTTTATTGTCTAGCTGCATCTACATCTACACTGGCATGTGTTCCAAAACACTCCTTT
>NC_033799.1:69504281-69536800 GCF_001876935.1 Asparagus officinalis | reverse complement strand
GTGCTCTTAGACGTAGGAGCGACAGAGCGATGGAGGTAGCAGTTCATATATATATATCATTTCAATTTATATTATCTATTATTCTTTATATTATCTAATATCTTATTTATCTCATCACATACAGTGTGATCACGATCCTCTGTTCGCACTCGAGACCCCAATACTGCACATAACCTGAAGCCCGATGCTGAAAAGGGGGAGAAGGCATGGCCTCTGTACCTCAATAATAGGGCCCGCCCCGTTGGTGACTATGCTGAGAAATGGGGAAAGCATGCGTGGGAGGAGAGCCGTGGGGACAATAATTATCCTCTCCATTTAGAATGAGGCAATAAACATAATAGGTCATTTGACAATTTCTTTATAAAATATTAGGTATAAATATATTTGTAATTTAATTTATTCGATTAATTCGTTATCATTTGGCACATAATATTTTAATTATGTGATTCGTTGATAGAATATGCAGAAGGATTATGAGTTTCTTCCCTTGGATCTTAATCAGTCTCTCTCCCATCATATTGTTTATCGAGAAATGAAGTCACAGATGTAGGAGAGGGTCCGGTATAATAGGTGTCAGGTAAAACAAGAGTGTTATGAGGTGTGGAAAAATGCTCCCGAAGCAGAGAGGGAGGCTCTCTTTGTTACTCCAGCATTTTTTATGATTGATAGAGACTCATGGGCTAAATTGTGTGCTTATTATGATTTAGAGGACAAGAAGGTGTATAGTTTAAACTGAATCAATTGTTTAGCAGGTAATTAATTTTTTCTTTGTTTGATTACAAATCTAAATATAATAATGACATGCAGGAGGAGGCAAGACGTAATGCGCAGAATCGGGTGTCAAATTTGTATGGTAGAGCAACCTATATAGGTGGCTCGAGGAACATGTGTCGGGCTATGGATCTATTGCTAAATTTGCTTCTTAAAGCTATTTAAAATTCAGATTATGTAATTCTTAATTATTTGAGCGATTATACAACATATTTTTCGTGAATTACAGAAAGGTCAAATCATTGAGGATGGTGGTACACCTACAATATTAAAACTATATTTGGTACGTACCCACTTGTCATCAGTAGATAAGATCACCGGAGAGTATATATACCCGTACAACAGCACTAAGAAGTATTGCGTAAGTGTGAATGTGATAGAAACTAGGGATTTTATGCTATAGTCATTTATATTTGAATTTGTGTAAAAGAATCTGTATTTATGTTTAGCATTTATCTACATAACATTCTTTCAGATTTTGACCTTCCTTAAAGTTTCCTATTTTCAGTATTACCCCAAATAGGCATGTCTACAAATGCAATCAACTTCTTGTGAAACTTGTTTGAGAAATATAAAAATATCTGCATTTGCATTGTCAACTTATATTTGACTACTTTGTATTATTCATAATCGAGTCATCGAGAAGGCAACCTTATCAGGGGTCGATTCAACCATAAAGGATGATGCACTTTCTTTCACCCAGATGTTAGATTCCCTGCACGGAGGGCATCACGGTGGTTATGAAAGAGTCATGGGCATTGATACCCCTCGGTCTTATTTGAGGGCATCCTCCATACAAGAAATTAGCACTTATAATCAGGAGCTACGTCGCGAGTTGGCTGATCTTAGATCTCGGGTAGCTGAGATTGACAGTCTCAGAAAGGAGCTTAGGTCTCATATGCATTGGATTAATAACAATATGGTACATATGCTAATATACACACACTCTCGCATACACATGTACACTGGCATACACAAATATACATACATTTAATACTTATACACACATAAACATACACATAGACTTAACACTCAGACATGTATACACTCATACATTGCTATTAATTCATAGATTAATTCTCAGGGCGCTTGTCCTCCTCGCACTCCTAATGATCCTCCATATTTTACTCGTCGTGCTCCAATTCCTCAGCTCGCTGCCGATATACCACATTCTGCTTGTCCTTCTTTGACTACTCACACTTCTATTGCCAATGCTTAAGGTTTATCATAGGAGATTCTTGCTAGGATATTTGCAAACTTGAGGCGTTCGGGCTTGTCCCAGGAGGACATTCTTCAAGGAATTTCTTCCGTTCCTTGACTGGATTGATCATGCCACTCCTATCTTATTTTGGATGTTTGAGATATTTTGGATATTAGAGACAAATATATAATATTGGATGCTTTTTGTTTAGTTGAATATTGGATGGGTTGAATTCTTTTATTATATGTACATATTATATGTTTTCGATTGTATTTGTGTATGTATATGTTTTTGATTTCATTGTGAGATATTGAGTAATAATTGTGTGAGATGTGTATATTAAATTTAAGTAGGTAGATAAATAAAACAACCAAAATAAAAAAATATTAAAATAAATAGTCCAAATGGTTTAAAACGTTTGGACAAACAATTGTCAAAATGGTTTTAACCGTTTGGACAAACAATTGACCGAACGGATTAAACCGTTTGGATAGATAACTGTCTAAACGGTTAAATCTGTTTGGACAACTGTTAGGCCAAACGGTTTAAAGCGTTTGTAATTTTATTAAAGAGCCAAATGGTTATAACCGTTTGGGAGTCTGTCCAAACGGTTTTACCCGTTTGGGATTTTTTCCAAACGGTTAGAACCGTTTGGGTGACTGTTTGGGTAGACTCATCCCTAACGGCTTCAACCCAAACGGTTTTTTTGACCGTTTGGGTCTGCACTTGCCCAAACGGTTCCTACCGTTTGGACTGCCATGTTATGTCCAAGTGAATTATCATGTATCAAACAGGAGCTGCGATAAAAAAGAACACCTTTCAGTAGTATCAATACTGTTACATGGATGGTAAATGCATGAATGTGATGAACCAAAAAAACTGCAGTCCCTAATGGAATAGGTAACAAAGATACTTTGGTGTGAGGAACCTATCATCATGAATCCACTGATTTCTGCCGCTTCTGTTATTGCTACTGGATTGACCGTAGGGCTTGCTTCAATTGGACCCGGAGTTGGTCGGTTATAGAACCAATTCCTATAATTATGAAACCCATGTGAGATACAAAAGAATAGGCTATTCTCTTTTTTAAATTCTGTTAACCAAGAGAAGTTGAAGCTGCATAGATTATTTGCATTGTTCCTAATGTTGAATCTTGACATTCTCATACCTAATATATATAATTGATATTTTTATTTATTTTGAGCTATCTGACTCCTCATGGCTTCATCATAATTCTTATAATATTAAATCATATTAGGCTAAGGTCCTTATCCTAGAATAAATATTTGACTTTGCAGCCAAAAGCGGATGTCAACATCGAGGTGTTTTGATTCATTGTATGGACCTATATATTCAGATTACTTAACCTTCTGTTGTTTTCTTTTCTCCCTAGTTAGCACTTAAAAAAGAGGAGCTAAACTGCAAACTTTAGAACCATTTGGTTATACTAGATAGTCAAAAATGCATAGCTGAAGGTACAAAAACGCAAACCATAAAAGGTTCAGAAGATATCAATGCCGCAAGAACAAATGAGCGTATGTTATAAGCTCAAGGGATTTAAGTGATAATTTAGCGTATGTAAGCTCATAGAATAACAAGTTCATTTCTATCGTAGATAAATAAAACACGAGGAGAGAGGGGGCAAAAGGGTCAAAGGAATAAGCAGCTTGACGTTGGTATATGCTGATTGGGAAGCGGAAATTCGGGTGGCCTGGATTTGCTACAGGGACCCAAAATATGGGACTAATAAAGGGGACAAGTGAGGTGTCCCCCTCCTATTGGATAATGAGTTGACCATCATTAATGATGGCCAACTCATTATCCAATAAGAAGGGAACACCTCACTTGTCCCCTTTATTGGTCCCATATTTTGGGTCCTTAAAGAATTTTTCCCTGGAAAAGAGTTTTGCTACAGGGACCCAAAATATGGGACCAATAAAGAGGACAAGTAAGGTGTCCCCCTCCTATTGGATAATGAGTTGGTCATCATTAATGATGGCCAACTCATTATCCAACTCATAATACAAGGAAACAGAGGCAGACCCGAAGCAACATGGATCACGTTGTCGCGGCTGCAAAAAAGTTGTATCGTTGGCTTGTGGGGGAGGGACATTTCGCCAGGCTTGGGCTGCTGCTCATTATTACATATAAAAAGAGCAAAATGCACCAGATTGCGGGCGAAGGGGGGTGGATCCTGGGGTTAGCCTCTGAAGTTTCCAAGGGCCGTATCAAAATCCCGCACGGCTGCTCCGATCGATGCACGCAGGAAAATGAGTCGGTTAGATAAGTGCAATATCTAATCAACCCCTGTACTTTGCCTTATTACTCTAAGAAGCCCTTAAACCAATATTTTCGACCTGTTAAGTTTCTAAACTTTACTCTATACTAGCATTTTAGCCGATGCTGAGCACGATCGTTTTCCCATGATTCAAGTTCTACCTCGCACCTTCATAATTACAAGCACCCGTGTACATCGTCTAATCCCTATCGTATGATCACTTTATTTTTCATATCCTTAATTTAGTTTGCATTTATTGAAATGCGTATATTAATTAGTTAAGTAAATATTTAAATAATAATATATCATTCATAATCTTAATTAGCTGATTAGATAAGTACATTAGATATTTCTGCAATCACTAGAAAATATATTGAAATCTAAAAGACATTTTGTTGATATCTAAAAAACATTTTGTTGATATCTAAAAAACAAAATGTATGTGGACATTAATTTGTATGTGGACTATTAACTTTATGTCCTTTTGTCTTCCATCATGTATCTATAAATTATACGATGTATGGAAATGGATTAGATGAATAAAAATTATAATTTCTCTTCTTCTCTTGTCTCTTGTCTCTTGTTTCTTTTCTTTAGTATATTACAACACGTTATCAGCACGAGTGGCTCTAGCCGGTTCGTGACCATCAGTTCGTAGTAATAGATTTTTAGATGTACATCTTCTGCAAGGTAATAATACATTCGGCCTTTGTCTATTTACATAGTATCAAGCGTAAATTTGGTTCTAAACATCGTATTTTTGGAATATTAATATGTAGCAGATAATATGTCTATAGAACCATTTTTGTGTCAAACATGAATTGGACATTACATTTCTTAACATGTTGATTCAGTTTATATGAAATATTTCAGATTATGTTGTGGGTCACTTAATCGGTTGTGTTATGTCCAGTGTTGCACATGTTTGGATCCACGTTTGGTTTTAAAAACATAACTAGAATATAGGTTAGCCAGGATTTCAAGTAAATCCAACTTTTGACACTTAGAAAATGAGCATTTTGACGACTTTGTTGACCATATTATTGCTTCCTTCTTGTCTCTCCATCTGTTTCCATTTTTCCCATTTCATATCAACATTACGGAGAGAAAATAAAGAACATGTCTTATCACTATATCTATCTTGCCATCAATAAAATCTCCTATAATTTCCTTTCCTACAATTGTAACTGAAAGCCAGGTTCTTCCTTCATCATTTATAAATTATAATGCTGGTAAAGACAAAGACAGGTGAAGCTGAAGTGATCGTTTGATTCTTTTTCCTTGCTTCAAGTTTCTAGCAGACAATTAGTTCATATTTTTCCAGAATTGCCAAAGCTCTTGGATAAATACATGCACTTACTGCAATGTTTTGTAATTCATTAATATATAGGCCAACTCTTGACAACTCTAGTAGAATGGAATCCCACAATTTTTTTCGTATAATATACATGCATTTAAACTATTTATTATATGTTGATTTCATGCAGTCTGGTTTAATACAATTTGCAAATGCACACCTTCTGTTGATTGATCATTTATCATAGCTAATTAGAACAGAGGCATACACTGTAACTAATTATTTGTGGCTCCTTTATTTATTTGCTTCTGTTTGTATGAACACCTTGTATAGTGTAATATTTTATAAATTTAGTGGATTGATATATCTTCTTTTGATAATTATAGCATTTCTGAAAAATGTCAGACATCTCCAAAAGGGCATTTGCTGAGCTTGCCATTGATGGTAGCAACTACTTGACTTGGGCCTTGGATGTTAAAATCTACTAGATTCTTGTGATTTAAGCAGCATCATTGCTCTAGCTTCTCAGAGCACCTCTGCCCAGAAGGCAAAGGCATTGATTTTTCTTCGTCATCATCTCAACAAAGACCTGAAAAATGAGTACCTTACTGAAAAAGATCCTGCTATTCTATGGCAATCCCTGAAGGATCGCTTTGACTAACAGACGGCTATTATGCTTCCGCAAGCACAGTATGATTGGTTGAACTTGCGATTTTAGGAATTTAAGTCTGTGACTGAATACAATTCAACTCTCCACCGCAAAGTCTCACAGCTGAAGCTCTGTAAGCAGAACGTTATAGAGGCTGAATTGATTGAAAAGACCCTCTCTACATTCCATGCAAGTAATCTTTTACTCCAGCAGCAGTACAAGACCAAAAACTATTCAGAACACTCTGAATTGATCTCTGCGTTACTAGTTGCAGAGAAACACAACCAACTTCTGATGCGCAACCATAATGCTAGACCAGTTGGTTCGCAAGTTGTGCCTGAAGCACATGCCGCAAATCAGAGTAATACTCATGGGTGTGGACATGGTAGAGATCGTGGACGTGGTCGCAGGTCTTATCATGGTAGTAGGGGTCGTGGTCGTCGCAATGCTTATGGTCTTCAGGACCGTGGCAAGGGTCAGAACAAGGATAAATCTCCTTCAAACAATCCTAACTCTCATCAACAGGTTGCAACTAACAAGCAAGCTTGCTATCGGTGTGGATGTGAGGACCACTAGTCTCGTACATGTCGTACACCGAAACATTTGGTTGAGGCCTATCAGAGAATGTTGAAGGACTCAAAGGGGAAGTCAAAACAAGGTGAAAAACATCATTCCAGTTTTCCTGAAGCAAACATGACCCTAAAAGATGACAATTATGATGATAACCTGAATCTGGACGATGATGACTTATTGAAGATAGAGCTTGATGATTTTGGTGACCAGGAGTGATCATGTTATTTATTACTATCTATGCATGTTTAGTCTATTTCATTTTTCAGACTTGTTCTAGTTTCTTTTGTTAAGATAATTTGGAATTTTTCTAGACTTATTTTGCATGTTTTTGTAGGACAATTTCAAGTTCGTATGGGTTTGTTTAATTGATTATTCCACCTTACCTTAATTTTGTTATACTTATATGAATATTTCATTTTTTTAAATAGCACGACAACTCTCGCATACAACCCATGGAGAAGGAGACTACTTATATGAATATTTCATTTTTTTAAATAGCACGACAACTCTCGCATACAACCCATGGAGAAGGAGACTATCTTGTGCTTGGTAGAGCACGACAACTCTCGCATACAACCCATGGAGAAGGAGACTATCTTGTGCTTGGTAGATAGTGCTACCACATATACTGAAAGATAGAAATTTTTTCTAAACTTTGACTGAAAAATAAGGAAGTGTAACCACCATTGCTAACGACAATATGTTGATAGTAGGCTCCGGCAGAGCTTCACTAATACTTCCTATGGGTACGAAATTAATTATCAATGATGCATTATTATATCTAGAATCCAAACGTACCCTTCTTAGTTTTAAAGATATTCGGTCTAATTGAAACCGAAAATGAGAATGGTGCTAAACATCTTCTCATGACTCAGTCAATTAGATGTCGGAAGCAGGTTGTAGAGAAGCTTCCATATTTCTCCTCAGGGTTGTACTACACATATATCTGACCTAATATTAACCATGTTGCGAGGATTTTTGAGATTTTGGGACCTAAATTCTTTTAAATTCTGGCATGAGCTATTGGGTCATCTTGGGCGAAATATGATTTGTCAGATTTCCTTAAATTAAATGGGTCATTCAAACCAAATCTAACCAACTGTATATCATAATTTCCCCCCTTTATCTAATACATGGTAAGGAAGCAAAACATTTCCCATCTACGTATTTTTAATTTGTAGTCCATGTTTCAATATCACCACCATAGCGTACCTCTATGGGACCTTAGTAAAGGTACATACATTATTTATAAAATTCCGTTAATAATTTAGTACCTATGATCCATGTTAGGGGATCAATTTATAATTTGGTACGCTAACTGTATTTTTATTGAAGATCAATTCTCGACATTAGGGGGAGGTTAGTGCCCAAAATACAAAATAATGTCAAGAAATTCTATTGGTGAAAAAGATCTTTAATATTTATATCCATGTACTAGTCAAACTAAACCAGAAGTTCACATGATAATCTGCTAAGAAAAGAGTGACTAAGCCCCATATTCATGTTAAGTATATCATTGATGATTTGGTATGCCAGAAGCATACTGTGCTAGAAGCATATAAAACATGTTATTGTAAAAGATAAAGGTCCGCGGTAAACTAAATTATATATAGAAAGACAGTCACTCCCATAACTTCCGAAGAGGTTCATCCTGAAGATGGAATCTCCAGAAAAGTTGCACGTGCTTGATAATCACAATACCGAAGATGCGGAACGACCAAATCCAATTGATAAGGGAAATGATGAGGATTTGGTTGACATAAAATAAGAATTAAAGTGGCCACGAATTTGTAAAAAAGGAGAAATATATAATTGAGGATTTGGTTGACATAAAATAAGAATTAAAGTGGCCACGAATTTGTAAAAAAGGAGAAATATATAATAGAAATATAAAAGTTGTCGACAACATCCACGAATTTGTAAAAAAGGAGAAATATATAATAGAAATATAAAAGTTGTCGACAACATAGTTGCCTCTCCAATTGCTCTTACTATCTCCGAAAATAATCTGGATCCAGAACCTAAGTCAGTAGTAGAGTTCTTGAAGCACTCAAACTAGGTGAGATGGAAAGTGGCAATTGAGGCTGAGCTGAACTCGCTAAAGTATTTTGAATCTGTAGTCCATATATCCCTGCAGGATATATATGGGTCTTCGTAAGAAAAATAAATGAGAATTGTAAGGTGGTGAGATATAAAGTGAGATTCATAGCTCAATGGGTTCACACAGAGACCCGGCATCAATTTAGATGTAAAATATTCTCCTATTAGTGATTGTATTACGTTCCGCAAGTTAATACCTATTTCTCCTATTAGTGATTGTATTACGTTCCGCAAGTTAATACCTATGGCAGAAACTATGAATTTATATATACAGTATATGTACGTCATGACCAAGTTAATACCTATGGCAGAAACTATGAATTTATATATACAGTATATGTACGTCATGACCACATTTTTATAGGAGTCATTAGATGCTAATATTTTTATATGAAAGTCCCTGATGGACTTAAAATTCCTAAATTGAGAGAAAACGAGAATCGAAATATGTATAGCATTAAATTGCAAAGGTTGTTATACGGTTTGAAACAGTCAGGTAAAATATGGTATAATCAACTGAGTTCCTCCTGAATAAGGGATATGCAAATAATAACGTCTGCCCTTGTGTGTTTATAAAGAAATTCGAAAATGGCTTCTGTATCATCTCAATCTATATTGATGATATAAATATTATTAGAACGCACAAGGAGCTTACAGAAGCTAGCTCATGTCTAAAGACGGAGTTTAAAATGAAAGACTTGGGAAAAACCAAGTTTTGCCTCAGCCTGCAGATTGAGCATTTTCCCAGAAGGAATTTTTCTACACCAGTCAACCTACGTAAAAAAGGTTTTGGAAAGATTTTATATGGATAAATCTCATCCACTTAGCACACCAATGGTCGTCCAGTCCCTCGAAGTGGATAAAGACTCATTTAGACCCAAAGAAGATAATGAAAAAAATGCTAGGGCCAGAAGTTCCCTATCTGAGCGCCATTTGAGCACTTCTTTATCTCGAAAATTATACCAAGCCTGATATTGCATTTGCGGTGGACTTGCTAGCAAGGTATAGTGCTTCTCCTACAAGGAGACAATGGAATGGCGTTAAACATATCCTTCGCTATCTTCAAGGTACAAAAGATCTTGAACTATTCTATAAAAGAAACCAAGATATGACATTGGTGGGCTATTAGGATGCTGACTACGTGTCTGATCCCCATAACGCCAAATCCCAGACTGGTTATGTTTTTCTCTATGGTGGTACTACCGTTTCTTAGAGGTCTGTTAAGCAGACTATGGTGACTACTTTTTTTAACCACTCAGAGATTATCGCTTTATATGAGGCCTCACGAGAATGTGTATGATTAAGATCGTTGATACGACATATTCGTGGCTCGTGTGGTCTAGCGAAAGATGATATTACCCTCACTATCCTTTATGAGGACAATGCAGCTTGTGTTGCACAAATGAGCGGTGGATATGTAAAAGGAACCATGACAAAACATATTACGCCAAAATTCTTTTATCCACATGAGCTCCAAAAGAATGGCGAAATCACCATCGAAAAAGTTCGCTCAAGTGACAATCTTGTAGTTTTGTTCATTAAATCTCTGCCTACATCAACTTATGAGAAATATGTTCACAATATTGGTATGCGCGGACTTGGAAGACTATTGTCTTCTGGGGGAGCAAATTCTTAAATAACAATCCTAAGGATTAGGCCCTGAAGGTCTATCATCATATTTTTCCCCTTTTCGCTAAGTTTTGTCCCACTGAGTTTTTCTTAGCATAGACTCAGAAGATTGTCATCATCAGGGAGAGCAAATTTTTAATGCAATCCCGAAGATTACGCCTTGAAGGACTATAGTTGTACTCTTTTTTTCCTTTTGCTAAGTTTTGTCCCACAGGGTTTTCTTAGCTAAAGGTTTTTAATGAGGCAATTAATGCAACACAAGTTTGGATCCCGAAGATCTATAGTTGTACTCTTTTTTCCTTTGCTAAGTTTTTGTCCTACATGGTTTTCTTAGCGAAAGGTTTTTAACAAAACAACTAATGTAACAGAAATAATGTATGTACGTCATGTACTTTTTTTCTCGACTAGTTTTTTTTTCCTACTGGGTTTTTTCTAGCGAGGTTTTTAACGAGGTATTAACATTTCGAAGTAATGTCCAAGGGGGAGTATTAAAATCTAAAAGACATTTTGTTGATATCTAAAAGACATTTTGTTGATATCTAAAAGATAAAATGTATGTGGACATTACTTTGTATCTGGACTATAACTTCATGTCCTTTTGTCTTCCACCATGTATCTATAAATTATACGATGTATGAAAATGGATTAGATGAATAAAAATTACAATTTCTCTTCTTCTCTTGTCTCTTGTCTCTTGTTTCATTTCTTTAGTATATTACAACAAAATATAAGTTTTAACCAAAAAAATTATTTGATTTATTATATGCTCATCAATTTCGCATTAGGACATGTTACAATTTTACTAAATTAACATGTAAGATTAGTATTTAAAAATAAAATAACTTCAAAAAAGGAAAATAATAAAAAAATAAAGAATAAGTAAATTGTTTACCTACTGACCATTCATATCAAGAGAAGAGCCATTAGTCTATAATTACAAAACACATTCTCAATTCCAAAAAAAGAAAAAAATAATTAGAAATGTAATAAATAAAGATTCTCATTAGGTAGATATTCATTAATAATTAAAAATAAGGCTTAGCAAAATAAAACATTAATAAAGATGAGCCTAATTAATTAATATTGATGAGAAAAGTTTCTTTCTCGAAACCTTCTACTTTAATAACACAATAAATTTTGATAGTAGTTAATATAAGTAAACTTTAGAAAAAATTAGAGTTTTGAGATAATATATATAAATAAAGAAATCATACTTAAATAGTTATATAATTGAGGAACGATCTAATCACTAATATTTTATTCATTTTATTATGTCCGTCAATTTCTCATTAGAACATGTTATAGCTCTACTCCAATGAAAATGTAAGATTTTTATTTTAGCATAAAAGCTTTAAAAAAAGAAAAATAATAACAAATAAAGAAAATAAAAATTCTAATAAAGAAAATGAAAATTCTTACCTATAGGTCAAATCAAGAGAAGAGCACTAAGTCCACAGTTCTAAAATACCTTTTATCAATCCTAAAAAGATAAAATAAATAACTTGGAGAATATTGACATAGTTAGAGAAAAAATTAGAATAAAGAAAAACATATAGATAAACCTAATAAAGGGAAAAAAATTTAGAATCAAACTCTGCTTCTAATTGTAAAATAATAATAGTTCGAATATCCTCAACTAAATATATAACTAAATTGCTACAATTTACTAAAATCATACAAAAAGGTAATACTAACAAACAAAATCAAGAATAAAACCCTAATCAAGAATGAAACCCTAATTAGGTGAAATCAAGAAAAACTTAGAAAATCCTAGAAATTTCAATATATACCTTTGATTTCAAGTGATCTCTAGCCTTGAGAATTAAAACCTAGAATTTCAACTCATGCTTACATTATTCTGTAAAAAGAAACCAAATAGTGCATTGAAAAATTAAAAAATGGTACAAAATTAAAAGATAAATAAAATTTGGAAAAAAATCACAAATCTACAATTGAAATATTGTAAAGAGTATAGTATCTAATCTCATAAATAAATCTAAGTGAAAAATAAAAAACATTAAATTGGAATGTTACCTCTATGATATAAAGAACAAAATGAATGAGTTTTTTAAATTATCTAAGAAAAGACTTAAAAGAGAATTTATATAATCGATGCACGTACAATCATAAATAATTGCTGAAAGCTCTAGGATACTTTATAATTAAATTCTTAACTAAAAAATAAAAAATTACCAAACATATTATTTCCCTCATTTTTTTAAATTTCAAATAATCTATGAAATTCAGTAGCAAAAAATTAAGAAGGTTCAAATTTGCATAAGAGTCGCATATGATAATATAAAATCCCTAAATTTATTTAAAAATTATACCTTATTAATAAATACCCACATGATTTTAAATACTTATTAAAAACTAAATGGTTAGATTTACACTTCTAAAGATAAAAAGGTTGATTAAAAAGTCAACTTGACAAAAATTAAGACTTAGTAAGATATTATTTTTTAATATTTTAAAAGAGATGTTAATTTTCAATATTTTAATAATTAAGATATATTAGTTAAAAACGTTTTTCCATATATAGTAGTTTATAAGATTTTTCTTATATATATATATATATAAAGATAATAAGATATTATTATTATTTCGTAAAGTAATATAAATAATGATATCATATATTTTTTAACTTTTATGAGATATATGTTAGACCCTAATGCCACTAGGAAAGAACCTTAGAGGGGGGTGAATAGGGTTTATGCTAATCTAATCCGATTTTATGCCAAAATAAAACTAATTAATAAGTTATCCTAGCAAATAAGATATGCAATGAATTATTAGCAATGATAAGCAATATAAACAAAGGTAAACAAAATAGTGGACAATATAAACAAAGAGGCAATGGCTAAAAATATGAACAAAAGAGTGCGCCAATGTAACCTCAAACAAGCAATATGATCACGGAGTTCGGACCTTCCGTCCTACATCTCCGCTCCCCACTCCCGGGGAGAAATCCACTATCACACCCGGGTTTTCAACGTTTACCCGAAAACGTTTACAACTCACACTTGGTTTTCTAGCTCACTGAAAACTTTACAATCAACACTCTTGCAACCCTACTCTACACCTTCTAAATGTTGGTCTCTAGTCCGTGTCTCCCTCAAGTGCTCGGATTTACAACCCCTCCCTAGGCTTTACTACTGACGCCACTCCTTTCTTACCACACACTCCTGTCGGTGTACAAGTATATTACAAAGTGATCTCACAAATTAAGCACAAATACAATGTTTGTTCTCTACAATAGATGAGAACTCAATTAAGGCTCACTCTCAATGTCACAATCACACAACCCTAATATATACTATGTATGCAAATACAATAAGCTCAATGGTTTTGTGTGAACAAAGAGATAAATCAAATCAAATCTAAACTCAATATAAATCTAGCTTTAAAAAAATGATTAATAAACAAATAAATATAAAACTAGAAAGAGTTTAGAGATACTTCTTTATAGATCAAGAGTGAGAGAGAGAATGGAATTAAAGCCCAAACAAGGAATGGATGATCTCCTCTAGCTCTTGTGAAAATCTCTTCACAAAATCAAACTTGTAAACAAGGCTTAAACACCTTTAAACACACTTAAACACAAACTTAAAACTCTCTAAAACTTGTTTAAAATATTCTCTTGGTTGGTGGGAATGATAAATGCAATGTGGTATTTATAACAACCCAAGACATCAGCCAAAACCTACACAAAATGACCAAAAACCTAAATAAAAACAAAACTGGAAACTAGTCGTTACTGTGCAACGGTCTTACTGGCGTGGCGGTCGACCGCAGAGCCACGTCCGGTCGACCGCGAAGAGTTGAAATCCAGAGATTGCTCTTTATACATTTTGCGGTTCACCACGGTGACCATGGCGGTTGACAGCAAACCGACATATCAGATATGCACAGGTTTGCTAAAAATATGATTTTAAACATGTCTTTAAAAATAGCAAATAAAATCCAAAAAATATAAAACTTTGGAGTATACTTGTAAGCATGAAAATGAACATGTTATCCATCATAGCAAATAAAAAGTGTTTGCACATCCAGATTTTCAAAAAGAGTTTGACATTGATTGTGATGTATCCATCATAAGAATTGGTGGTGTTCTATCCCAAGAAGGGCATCCAGTTGCTTTCTATAGTAAGAAACACGATGAAGCTCGACAGAAATGGATCATATATGAGCTAGAGCTATATGCCGTAGTCTAGTCTTTGAAGCACTGTGAGCATTATTTAATCTTGACAGAGTTTTTTTTTAACACTGACCATCAGGCCTTGAAGTTCATCAATAGTCAGACTACCATCAATCATATATATGCTTGTTAGATAACATTTCTATAGCGTTTCACCTTTGTTTTGAAGCATGAGTCTAGGCAGTAGAATAAGGTTGTAGATGCACTCAATCAGAGAGCTGCTTTATGAAATTACCCTAGAGGAGGGTGAATATGGAAATCAAATAATAATGTGCAACTAATAAAAATACAATGCAATTTAAGACATAAAATATAATAATAAGGTAATAATTAAAAGAGAGAGAGAGAGAGAGAGAGAGAGAGAGAGAGAGAGAGAGAGAGAGAGTTAGCCAATAAAAAGAGAGAGAGAGAGAGAGAGAGAGAGAGAGAGAGAGAGAGAGAGAGATAGTTAGTCAATGAAGATGATGATATGTTCACAAGGTTCGGCCACTCTCGACCTACGTCCCCGACCACCTCTCTCGATGGTAATCCACTACACAACCCGGCTTGGAAGTTGAAACTTCTACACAATGATCTCTCCGAGATCGAACTCTTCACACAATGATCTCCTCGAGATCTAGCTCTCCATACAATATAAGATGAAGTAAAATGGTCTCTCTTACAACAATCGTATGGTAATGATGAAGAGATGAACAGTTGAAGCATAAGGATTTTGTGGGATATGAAAGTGAAAAACCAAAAACTTGAGAATGAGTAGAAGATTTAATCTAAGAAGTCTCAAAAACAATATCTCAAGGTTTTTCTTAATTTGTTTGGCAAATGAGTCATGAGGACTATTTATAGTCTCTCAGCCAAAGCATAAAATATGCCCAAAATCATGAATCATGAAGCCCAAAGCAAAAGAATCAAGCCATGAATTTATCCCAAAGCAAATTGCTAATTTATCCCAAAGCCCAAAGCAAAAGAATCAAGCCATGAATTAATGAAGCCCAAAACGCCCAAAAAGCCAAAGCCCATGAAGCAAAGCCTTACCTCTTGTATGCATTATGAACAATCCAAAAATCAAGCCAGAAGCTCATGAAGCAAAAGCCCAGAGCTAAAATAATGAAGCATGAATCATGAAGAAATGAAGCAAAGCTCAAAGGAAAATCAAGAAGCCCAATGGAAAATCAACAAGCAAAAGGCCCAAGAATCCAAGCCCAAAAGCTCAAAGGCTAAAAATGATTCCTTAGGGCTTAAGTCTTCATCCTGTTAGACCCTAGAGGGGGGGGGGTGATTAGGGTCTTATGCTAATCTAATCCAATTATATGCCAATAAAAATTAATAAACAAGTTATCCTAGCAAAGAGATATAGGCAATGTATGTGCAAGGATATGTAAACTAACACAAGGGTAAACAAAATAAACTAGATAGTGGATGAAATAAATGAGCAATGCACAATTGGCGATATAAGATAAATACAAAAACAAATGCGCCAATGACAAACTCAAACACACTCAAATGATCACGGAGTTCGGACCTTCCGTCCTACATCTCCGTTCCCCACTCCCGGGGAGAAATCCACTATCACAACCGGGTTTTCTACGCTCACCCGAATAACGTTTACACCTCACAGTGTCGGTTTTCAACGCTCATCGAACAATGTTCACTCCTCACACTCGGTTTTCTAGTTCACCGAAAACTTCACAACACACTCGGTTTCTAGCTCACCGAAAACCTTACAACACTCACAATGTAACAAATATAAATTTGTTCTCTACAATAGATGAGAACACAATGAAGCACAACTCAATGTTATAATCTCTCACAACCCTAATATATTATGTATGCAAATACAATAAGCTCATGTGGGTGTGTGTAACAATGAGATTAAAATCAAATCTAAACTCAATATAAAACTAGCTTTAATAGAAATGATAATTAACAAGTAATAAATAAAAGCTAGAGTAGAGTTTAGAAAACTTCTCAATAGAAGACAAGATGGAGAGATGGAGATTGGAGCCCAAACAAGAAGATGATCTCATCCACTTGTGAAAACAATCTACAAGCCAAATAAACACTAAAACCACACTTAAACCCTTGTTTAAAAACTTGTTTAAAACATTCTTGGATGGTTCTAAGTGTTGAGGGATGATGAGTATTTATAAGAACTCAAGACAATAACCCAAAGCCAAAGAAAAGCCTAAAAAACAAGGCAAATCCCTAAAAAATCAGAATCAGGAAAAATAGAGCCGTTGGGCAACGGTAACTAACAGAGAGTTTTGCGGTCGACCGCTGGTACTGTAGCAGTACGTATCCGTTTTGTAAAATCAATTAAAAATAGTAAAAAAGCTCCAAAAATTATGACATTTTGTGGAAAGGTTCTAGACATATAGAATAATATGTTAGGAAAAGAATTTCTGAAAAGACATTTCCCAGTTGAGAGAAATAAATGTTTGAACACAGATTTACAGTTTCTGAAAAACTGCAGACATACACGATTTTGTAAAATCAATTGGACACAGTAAATCAACTCCAAAAATAGTAAAATTTTAAGAAAAGTTTCTAAACATGTAGATAAACATGTCAAAGAAAGAATTTCTTGAATACCACTTCCCATTTATGAAAACTCATCTGTTTTGTAAAACATGCACGAACATGTGCACGAACAAAAACATGATTTTGTAAATTCCATTAAACATAACAAATCAATTCCAAAGTTGATGAAACTTTGCAAAATGTTTATAAACATGAAAACAAACATGTTACAAAAATAAATTTTCAATTTTCATTTCTCAATTGTGAAAACTCATTATTTTGTAAAAACATGCATGAATATGAATTTGTTAAGAACATGTTTTTGACAAAAAGAGTTTAAACGCATATTGAAACTTTATGAAATGTCTTCATAAACATTATAACACATGAATATAAAGTAAACATGGTCAATAAAACAATATCACAAAGTTTTCTCAAAATAGCTCATTTTGTGAGAAAATCCAATATTGTGTGTGTATATGATATTGAGCTTAGAGTATTAAACACACATAATATAAACCTATACTAAATATAAACCTATATTGATGAAGGTCTTCAATGAGCATGACTTGGTAAACTTTACGGAAGAAGCTTGTAATTGGATCTTTAACTTGAATTGACGTTGCTTCACTCCACAATTCCGCCAACCTCCATTGGATATGATCGTTGAGGCTCGATTCCATCCATCCTCCAACTCGTTGTTTGCTTAGAATAAATATAAAAATACAAACACTAGACAAAACAACATTAGTGGTAAATTGTTTGTTAAACATCATCAAAACACGAATGCCAACACATCCAAGGGCTCTCATTCATTGTTGTTTACTATAAATAGGGGTAGAGAGTGAGGGGTTAATGGTGTGAAAATTTTTGTAACTCCTTTTGGAGAGGAGGACTACTCTTAATTGAGAAGGCCTTTCAAATTTATAACTTTTTGTTACCATTAATAAAAGAATTTTTCACCACTTTAAATTTTTCTCTTCTTCTCTTTGTTGGATGATGAAGATGAAGATGAAGATGGAGATTAATTTGAAGGTTTGTTTTTCTTATTTCTCTTTTTATTGCTTATTAGTTTAGATTTATTTTTATGCTTGTAATTAGATTTTATTTTCTTGTTTAAATAGCCAAGAGACTAGAACCCTCTTACCTTAGATTTATTTCATACTTATAGATTAGATTTATTTTCTTGCATTTAATTCTAACAATTTATTTTGTAGTTTAGATTTTATAATTTATTTTGTAGTTAGATTTTAATTTCTTATACTATTCACCTTGAGGCTAGAACCCTCTTGGCCCCTTTTGTTTTTTTTTTTTTTTTTTTTTTTTTTTTTTTGATTCGCCTTTAGGCTAGAACCCTCTAGGGAATCATCTTTTTCTAAGAAGTAGATTCAATTCTAGATTACCCATATCTTTAATTAAATCCGCTATCTTTACATTCTTGATTTTTATTTGTTCTTGATTTTTTCTTCTTACCTTGTTGATCACATTTATATTATCACTTCCACTCTCAAATATATTCATTTACACAATCATTTTCATTCTCTCCATCTCTCCACAATCACATTCACTCATCACTCCTATTTGTCACGCACACAACATAAGAACCGATTTTATATTTTTTCCTACAAAACACCTTCCTCGTGGATCGATAACTTGACACGGTTGTGCACTTGTAATATTTTTGGTACATGTTTATGCCGCATCACCTATCATATGATAAGAGCAACCGCTATCAAAGTACCACACTTCCTTACGTCTTGTGTGAGACGTTCCCTATAAGTAAAGAAGTAGTATACTTTAGGTACCTAAATCTTGGGTCCTTGATTGTTAGTACTCTTAGTACCATTGGGCACCCACATCAACCCATAAGCATAAATATTATTTCTAATTCTACAATGAGTGGAGATGTGACCATGTCTTATGCAATAAGTGCAAATAAAATTTTTCTTGTGACTAGGTGCATGAGATTGATGAAATCTTTTTCTACCGAAAGGAGGGTGAGCATGACTAGATTTCAATAAGACAATTTAATTATTTAATCTCTCAATTTTTGACCTAAATGTTTTGTTTTCAAAATCAAGATCTCCAATTATTTTATCTTTTAAAGCAATGGCATCATTCATTGAAGATTGTAATATTTTAAGTTTTGAATCACATGAGTTGTGCAATTTTTTAAATGAAGAATATTATTTGGCTAACTTTTTAAACTCAAAATTTAATTCAACAAGAGCATTTTCTAATTCACATTGCATATCTTTTGAATCGGATATTACCTTATCATCGTGAACCATGAAGCATATATTTGGATCTTGAAAGGCACACTTGGCTGCTTCTTCATCACTATCTGAATCGCTAGGTTAGGATTCTTTCCATCCCGCATACATAGCCTTCTTCTTCTTATACTTCATGTATTTTTCATTTACCTTGGGGCAATCTCTTGCTATATGTCTCAATTCATGGCATTCAAAATATTTTCCTACACGTGAAAAAGATTTGTTAGAACAGTTATTTTTGAAGTTTTTGTTTATCCTTACCAATCTTGATATTCTCTTGGAAAGATGCACCACTTCTTTCGAGATATCAATTTCACTATCGAAGGAAGAAGAGTCATTCTCAATTGCATCTCAATTGCTCCTTTGAGCACAATTGATTTTATCTTTGGAGAAGGATCTTCATTTTCTCATGGTGGTTCATCTTCTTTCTCCTTGATCTTCTTCTCATGAACTTTGAGCTTGACAATGAGGCCATCAAGGGTGAGTTTTGTGAGATCATTTGCCTCCTCTATTGCCGTTGCTTTAGGCTCTCATGCTGGTGTAAGAGAACGAAGGATCTTGTAGTTCTTTTTTTGGTTCTCAAGAATCTTGTTAAGACCATGTAGTTGATTCACAATGTTAGTAAAACAACTAAACATGACATCAATTAATTCATTTTGAAGCATTTTAAATAATTCATATTCATGCATGAGACTACTAATTTTAGATTCCTTGACTTGATGAGTTCCTTCATGAGTTACACATAGTTTCTCTAAAAATTTATGCACGGTTGCACAAGTGGAGACTCTATCAAACTCATTCGGAGAAAGTCCATAAATTAAGGCGTTCATAACCTTAACATTGAGAGTAGCCAAATTCTTTTCATCCTCGGTCATATTATGACTAGATTTTCAATATATTATTTTTCTATTATATCTAGGATGTCAATATCAATGCATATCAAATAAATACGCATCCTAGCTTTCCAATATGCAAAATTATTGGCATTGAATAAAGGAGGTCTAGAAATTGATTGACCTTCAAGAACATACACATTCATGTTTGATTCCATATGGGATCTTTACTCTAAGGTGATTAAACCAAAGCAAATATGGAGACTAAGCTCTGATAGCAAATGAAATTACCCTAGGGGGGTGAATAGGGTAACTAAACAATAATGTGTAACTAATAAAAATACAATACAATTTAAGGCACAAAATATAATAATAAGGCAATAATTAAAAGAGAGAGAGTGAGAGATAGTTAGCCATTGAACACGATGATATGTTCACGAGGTTTGGCTACTCTCGACCTACATCCCCGACCATCTCTCTTGATGGTAATCTACTACACAACCTGGTTTGGAAGCCGAAACATCTACAGAATGATCTCCCTAAGATCGAACTCTCCACACAATGATCTCCTCGAGATCTAGCTCTCCGCACAATGCCGCACAATACAAGATGATGTAAAATAGTCTCCCTTACAATAATTCTATGGCAAGGATGAAGAGATGAACAGTTGAATCACAGGGATTTTGTAGGATATGAAAGTGTAAAACCAAAAACTTGAGAATGAGTAGAAGATTTAAGCTTAGAAGTCTCAAAAACAAAATCTCAAGGTTTTTCTTAGTTTTTTTTGGCAAATGGGTCATGAGGACTATTTATAGTCTCTCAACCAAATCACAAAATCTACCTAAAATCATGAAATCCCTAAAAATCTGGATTCAGATTAATCTAGCTATTACAGTGCAAAAAATCACGATCGGTTAACTGCTAAATCGAATCAGTCGATTGACCAGTACGACTGAAAAACTTACAGGCTGATGATAACACTATCAGTCGATTGGTCAAAAATATCGGTCGACTGAAAACACTATGTTTGGTCTACTGATTTTATATGTTGGTCGACTGATAGACTATAAAAAGGAAAGTTATAAAAACTACTGGTCGATCGACCGGTTCGACTGTTCGATCTACCGGTTCGACTATTCGGTTGAATGGTTCGACTGTTCGGTTGACCGAAAAACATGCACAACGGATACTTGAATTTTTGCTGAAAAGTTGATTTTCTAAATTCATTTTAAAATATTAAAACAACTATAAAAATATTAAAACTTGGGAAAACATTTTAAATATGAAAATAAACATTTTGTAAGAGGAACTTTTAAAATAGCATTTCACATTTGTGAAAACTCATTATTTTGCAAAAATCGTCAAAAATGTGAATTTAGAAATGTGTGTGTGTAATCCCCTAATGCTTCAAAAGTTATCAACTTTATATCTTGCTTACATTATAATATAGAGAGAAGTAAAATACAAATATCGCTTATAATTGTATACAATGTTTGAGTATTGATATTTGCTATGATTTATTGTTGATGAAGCACTTCTTGAATGCATACTTAAAGGCTCTTCTTAAATAGATATTTGCGTGAATCGATCTTTGAGCATTTTAAGACTTCTTCATCAACTTGCCTCCACCTCCATGAATATCATTGTTGAAGTACAAATCCATACATCCTCCTTTAATGACACTATATTGATTGATAAACACATATTGCGTAAGATCACTTGACAAGCAATTAGTACCAATAATGGTGGTTTGTAAATCATCATCAAAACAAGAGACCTAAAATATTATTGGTGACTTTGCAGGCAGAAGTGATTGGATTTGAATATATATAAAGGAGCTTTGTGTAGAAGACTAAAACTTGAAAGAGGCTTGGAACAACTGTTTGACGAATTAGTCAGCCAGAAATTTTTATATCCAGTGGTTATTTATTTCATGGAGATTAACTGGACATACCCCAGAGTTCACTAAGAGAGCAGATCGTATGAGACCTTCATGCTGGCATGATAGAAGGACATCTAGGGCATGATAAGACAATTGCTTTCATTGAGAAGAGATATTACTGGCATCAGCTAAAGAAGGATCTAGAAAAATACATGCCCTGGGGTCCAATGTAACAGTTTGCTAAGGGACAGTTACAAAATACGAGATTATATACACCCTTAACTGTTCCGCATGCACCATAGCATGATATCTCGATGGATTTTGTGCTAGCACTCCTTAGAACCCAATGAGGTAAGAATTCTATTTATGTTATGGTTTACAGACTTTAATGATAGCATACTTCATTCAATGCAGGAAGATAGCAGATGCTAGCGACATTGCCAACCTTTTCTTTTAGGAGATAGTAGGCTTTCATGGTGTGCCAAAGTTCATCAACTTGATTGTGATTTCAAGATCTTATTCCACTTCTGAAGAAAATTGTAGCAACAATTTAGTACTTCACTCTAATTCAATACTGCTCACTACCCTCAAACGGATGACCTAACTAAAGTAGTGAATTACACTCTCAGTAGCCTGCTCAGATCAATCTCTTGCTCTAGCATATGATGAATTTGTTTATAACTATAGGGAGGGTTGAACTACAGGTAGTGATATGAGTCGCCGTGCGAGAACCTTTGATTGCGAAATTATCAAAGGTGGGTTTGAGAAAAAAATAGCAAAATACACAAGATAATTCAATTGGCAAAGGAAAATATCTTCTCTAGATTATGAAGAATAAAAAATTACAAAATCTCTCCACACAATCTCTCTAGAATAAAGAACAACCTCTATATTATCTTAAAAATCCAATCTGATGATTAGAATCTCTCCTTTATGTTTAGAAATCCTAAACAATCCCTATTTATAGGGTAAACAACATGGATGGTAAGATCGTAAATAATCAAGTCAAAACTCATTCAAGATTCATCTCAAAACAAAGTCCAACTTGGCCCAGGAAACTGATCCGGTCAACTGATGTACCAATATCGATCGACCGGTCTCCCACTATCAATCGACCAACAAGTGTGTCTCGATCGACCGACTAGAGAACATGTTTCTCGTCCTATAGTGCACTAATCCGGTCGACTAGTGCTGAGTTTTCAGTCGACCGGCCAAAGACTTGTTGCCAGATTCCTGATTTTATTATTTTCCTACTTTTGACCGCTTTCGCCACCACTAACAGCTCCGCTCACGCTTCTATTCTCAAACTCTCATAAGAATCATCTATCCTCAAGCTCCCATAAGAATCGCTAAGTTCCCGAAGCAGAGAAGAAGATACACACATACTATGGCTCCCCTCTTTAGGAACTTGAAGTCCAGTTCAAGTTAGAACTTCAGCTAAGGGAACTCGTGAGCCCCTCCTTCCCTATTGATCTACCTGGCCTTGCTAAGAACCTGACCTTAACGTTCGATCAGAAACCACTCCTTCGTCCCGTGTCTCGTCGTAGTCACCTTTCGGTCTAAAATGCAATCCTCTTTTAATAGCTCCTCATAAGGTCTAATGAACAGCGCAACAAATTTCTTGCTTGCATTCACTAGCCTCTTCGCTCGGGTTACCGTCACCAAGTTTGTCTCCTTCGGAAGAGATGCCGAACAAAATATAAACTTCTCATCATCTTTGGTGAATGTGTACTCCTGAGCCCGTCTTTCGTAGATTGTGTATCTATCCCATAAAAATACGGATTGCCCAATATAACTTGATAAACATCCAATAGAATTACATCGTACGTGAGCTCGTCAATATACGATTTGTGGAGTGCAAATCTGAAAGTGCATTGATTAACTACACTTAACCCCGTCTCTTTCTGAATCCACCCTAATGGATAGGGCTTTGGATGCTTGACCATCTTTAGACCCAGCTTCTGTACCAAGACCTTGGATATCAAATTCTTCTTGCTGCCTAAATCAACTATGGTATTCACCAAACTGGTCTTCACTTGCAACTTAAGAACAAAGAGCTGCTCCCTGGGGTCTTCGTCTTCCTTCGTGACCTGCTTCCCTACCATAAGGTTGAGACTGCTATTAGGCTCTGTCATCCCGGGGACTTCATTCGGACCTTGTGCTATCACGTATACCTTTTTCTCCTTCTTCTTCTCTAACCCCTTCGGCTTCAGATGAGGATACTTCTCCCAACACCGATCAGCTATGTGCCCTATCTTCTCGCAATAACTACAAATCAGTCCTACTTTCCCTGGATCACCCTTCTTCTTCTCCTCCTTAGGTTAGGAACCAGTAGACTCACCTCTAGCTTGTTTGGCTTCTCCCTTCGTCTCGTTGCCCTTCTTCTGTTTGCCTTCAATAGCAATAGCCTTCATGCTCGCCTCTATAATCAACTCAATCGTGAACAGCTTCATCTCCTTCCAGATATATTCGTTCAGACCCACCATATACTTCATAAAAATAGAATACTCCTCTGTTGTGATGTTAAGGACCATCGCCTGCTGCTAGAACTATGTGGTGTATTCTTGAACGGTATGATTGAACCTCTGGTGCAAGCCGTACCACTTGTACTAACGCTCTTCAAGGAAACCTACCGGGTAGAACTGCTTCCTCAGTAGCTCCTTGAACTTATTTCATGACACCGCTTTATTCTCCTGCTTACAGTAGGATTACCACGACGTCAATATGTGTCCAGATAGCTTCAATATCGCGAAAACAATATTCTCCTTTGACGAATAGCCATAAAGAGTGAAATAGGTCCCCATATGCTTGATCCAATAACCAAGCCTCTTAACGTCGACACTCTCATCATAAACAAGAATCTCAACTCTGAAATCAATCTTCAGACTCTGGGAAAAAACCTTAACCCCTTGATGCGGAACAGTCTTGACGACCTTGACCTCCTCATCAAAATTTGAATTCTCACTACCTCCATCGGATTCTATAGGTTTCTTCTTAGGCCCCACCGAAGATTCACCTTTCTTTTCTCCGTGGATGAGATCGACGAGCTTCATGAGAGTCGAACTGATTATCTTGATCTGTTTTTCCATCGCATCAAGCCTTGTTGAATTGTTACTTTCTGTCATCTTCTTCTTCCTTGATTTCTGGACTTCTTCCAAAGACACAAGGATCTCGTCTAGCTTCTTGTATTGTGATCGAGTAAGGATGATACACATGATACCCCTTCACAGGTTCTGATTGCTATGATACCAACTTAATACGAGTCACCGTGTGAGCACCTTTGATCGCAGAATTATCAAAGGTGGGTTTGAGAAGAAAACAGCAAAATACACAAGACAATTCAATTGCCAAAGGAAATTACATTCTCTAGATTATGAAGAATAAAAAATTACAAAATCTCTCCTCACAATCTTTCTAGAATAAAGAACAATCTCTCTATTCTCTTAAAAATCCAATCTGATGATTAGAATCTCTCCTCTGATGTTTAGAAACACTAAACAATCCCTATTTATAGGTTAAACAACATGGATGGAAAAATCGTAAATAACCAAGTCAAAACCCAATCAGGATTCGTCTTAAAACAGAGTCTAACTCGGCCTAGGAAACTGATCCGATCGATTGATATACCAATACCAGTGGGCTGGTCTCCCACTATCGGTCGACTGACAAGTGTATCTCGGTCGACTGACTAGAGAACATGTTTCTCGTCCTGTAGCGTGCACTAATCTTGTCGACCGGTGCTGAGTGTTCGGTCAACCGGCCAGAGACTTATCGCCAGATTCTTGATTTTGTTATTTTTCTACCTTTGACCGCATTCGCCACCACCAATGGCTCCACCCACGTCTCTATTCTCAAACTCCCATGAGAATCATCTATTCTCAAGCTTCCATGAGGATCGATAAGTTCCCGAAGCAAAGAAGAAGATACACCCGTATTAGGTAGGGCTCCCTTTGTGATTATGTATGGAAGGCTTTCGAACCATTATCTTAATCTAGTTTCACAGCCTAAACTTTCAGGACAAAGGATTGCTACACATCATATGGCTAAAAAGATACGGGCTGTCCTACATGAGGTGAAAGAGTAGATAAAGAGTCTAATACTAAGTATAAGGTGGACGCTGATCAACATAACAGGAAGAAGGTGTTTGAGGAAGGAAACATGGTGATGGTGTTTCTGTGAAAAGTGCGCTTCCCAGTGGGTACCTATAACTGAACAAAAAGTATGAATCATTCAAAATACTAAAGAAGATTAGCGGCAATGCTTATGTTGACAACCTTCCCGATGATTTCATGTGAATATAAGCTCAGCGTCGATCTCTTTGCGGGTAGGAGAGACCAATGTAGAATGCGTTGTAGATATATTCATGGAGACATTGGACTGTCAAAAGCCCAAACTCATGCCCGGTAGGGGAATATAATTTACAATGAGAAACATGTCATATCTCCCAAACCATGCGTCAAAATTGGATGAATTATATAAGTAAATTGTGTTTTTTTGTTTTGGGATGGGATCATCCAGACCCACCATGGTTTGGTTTACCATTATCTGGTTTACTATTATCTATTTCACAAAATTCCCTCTGGATTTAGAGACATCAGAGTTTTCATTAGTATTTTACTATTTTAGATAATGTTTTAGAAGTTTGCTTTTATTAGAAAACAAATCCGATTTTATTCCAAATTTGACTGATTTGCTTTCCTAGTCATAGGGAGTCTTTTAAATAGAGTTTTATTATTTCTATTTTTTGTAAAGTTCGGGTCATAGTAAGAGTCTTGTTTATTTTTTATTTAATAAAAAGATTGTGAGCCCTAGAGACATAATTTTTCTTCAATAAAATTTCTCTTTTAATATTTTTTACATGGATTCGAAGCTCTTCGTGGATTCGAAGATCGTTCTTTATGGATTCAAAGAGCATCCCTTGGTGAATTCTGAGGTTTTCACTTCCACACACTGCATTATTTAGTGTCAGAGCCCTATTTTTCTAATCTAATGGCAGACCATGTAGATCCTATTTCCCGAACTGAGTTTGATGAGTTGAAGCCCAATGTTAATCACATTATGACTGCTATAGATCAATTCGCATCGGCAAAGAAGCGTTGAACATGGTAGGAGTTTAAAATCGTGTTGACGGTTGCCAATGGCACGATCTGACTCCACAAGATGAATTGAATAGCAACGGTGATGGCTATGAAGCCCCATGCCGCTGTTATGAGCACAGAGACTGCCGATGATAGGATAATTATAATGCTGGAGGGTTCAAGATAAAGATGGATCTCCCATCTTCTAACGAGCGACTTCTTATCGAAGAATTTCTTGATTGGATCGCAGAGATGGAGAGGTTTTTTGAGTATACGTAGATTCCAGATGAACGAAAGATTAAGTTGGTAGCCTACCGACTTGTGGGTTGAGCATATACATAGTAGGATTCAGTATGCAAGAATCGATCCTATCAATGGAAGTTTAAAGTCAATAAGTGGAAGAAGATAAAGAAGTTGCTGAAATCCTATTTCCTGCCTAGTGACTATGTTCAAACAATACCAGAATTGTAAACAAGGTGGAAGAATAGTTGATGAGTACACGTAGAAGTCTCACCGGTTGTCATCCCATAACAATTTAAACAAGAATGAATCCTAATAGATGTCTCGTTATATTAGGGGATTGAGGATGACAATGCTAAATTCGTATATCTTTGCAACAGACAAATACTTTGGCAGACACCGCTAGCCTTGTGGTGTGGCTCCCAAGGATGAAGGCACGATTGTCGAACCTTATTAAATCTGGTGTTCTTTGGTTTGATTATTCTTTCCTGCAAGTTTTTCTTTTATTTATGGTGATTTTCCTGCTTGCCTACTTTCAGTACAAGATCCGTAAGGGCACATGTTCGATTGATTGTTTTGAATCCCTAACAACTGGTTTCAGAGCTTCGTTCAGGAGATTTGTACGAGAGCCATTAAACAGGAAAACAAATTGAAGATTGAGAAGTTTGACGGGTTAGATTTTGCCTACTGGAAGTTATAGATGGATGACTATCTAAACTAGAAGGATATTTATCGTCCGTTGTGGGCAAGGCTAAGGGAAAGGAGAAGGAATCAGATAAGAACTGGGAAATATTTGATCGAAAGGCTCTAGAGAAGATCCGATTGTCACTCGCCAAATCAGTCACCCGCAATATTTTGTAGGAGAAGACAACGATGGGGCTTATGGAAGTGCTCATGAAGATGTACGAGCAACTGTCAGCTACAAATAAGGTGCATCTCGTCAAGAAGCACTTTAACCTCAAGAAGGTAGAAGGATGCTCCTTCACGATGTACCTCAGTGAGCTTAACATGATTGTTGATCAACTTATCTCTGTGGACATCACGTTTGATGATGAAGTGCAAGCCCTATTGATTCTATCGTAGTTGCCGGATAGTTAGGCAGGTTACGTGACTGCAATCAGCAACTCGGTGGGGAAGGTAAAGTTGAAGCTGAGCGAGGTCGTTAGTATGATTCTATCCCAGGAGGTTAGAACGAAATCGTTCGAATCAGAAGGTTCAGGTTCAGCCCTAAATCTTGAGCAAAGAGGACAAAGCCAGAAGAAGGGAAACAAGTACAGGAATCGGTCAAAGTTGAAGAAGAAGAGGTCGAACTCGAAAGTTAGGCCTATCAAAGGAAAGTGTTGGAACTACAGACAGGAGGGCCATATATCTTTAGTTTGTAAAACGGCAAAGAAGGATGTGAATGAGCAGGAGGCTCATCTTATGCAAGATGCCTTGATCCTTGCTGTAGACAGTGATTCTAATTCATGGGTAATTTATTCAGGAGTCTCTTTCAATGCCACTGCTAATAGGAAGCTTCTTTAGAACTATGTAGCAGAGGACTTTGGGAAAGTGTACTTGGGAGACAACGAGCCTTTTAGTATTGTTGGAAGAGGCGACGTGCAGATTCAGATGAAGGGCTCTAAGTGGAATTTGAAGAACATCAGACACATACCGAAGCTGAAGAGAAATCTTATTTCGGTAAGCCAGCTTGGAGCGGAAGGCTATATTTCAACATTCACCAGAGATACGTGGAAAATCTCTAATGGTACTATGAAGATTCTACCTCACTTCACATGCGAGTGACACCCTTACAGTTTTAGTTGGCAAGGAGAGTGCAAATCTGTAGCACAATAGGCTGGGAAACATGAGTGAGAAGTCTATGAAGATTCTACACTCATAGGGAAAGTTAACCATCATCGATTCAGTTGAAGTTGGTACTTGTGAGGACTGCATCTACGGGAAGCAGAAGAGGGTCAGCTTTCAAAAGGGTAGAAGGCCACCAAAAGCTCAGAAGGTAGAGCTTGTTTATACAGATGTATGGGGTCCAGCTAGTGTGTCTTCACTTAGCGGTTTGACGTACTATGTCACCTTTATCAACGATCACTCAAAGAAGGTGTGGGTATACTTCATGATGCACAAGTCAGAGGTGTTTAGGATATTCAAGAAGTAAAAAGCCATGATGGAGAACGAGACAGATCTGAAGGTGAAGTGTCTGAGATCAGACAATGGTAGAGAATATGAGCTAGAGGAGTTCAAGAGGTTCTGTGCTCTGAATAGGATTCGTTTGGAGAGGACTACTCCAGGGATGCCGTAACAGAATGGCGTCACAGAGAGGATGAACAGGATATTGACAGAGCATGCAAGGAGCATGCATTTACATGCAGGTCTACCTAAAATATTTTAGACGGATGCGGTGCATACGGTAGCTTACTTGATTAATCATAGGCCATTAATTCCATTGAGGTTTGGAGTGGCAAGAAGATTAATCTCTCACACTTGTGAGTCTTTGGTTGCGTGGCATATGTTCATATCAGTGACCATGTCAGGGACAAGCTAGAAGCTAAGTCACAGAACTGTACATTCATTGGATACACTATTGATGAGTTCGGGTAATGACTTTAGGATAAGAAGAATAGGAAAATCATTAGGAGCAGAGATGTGATATTCAATGAGGAGGTGATGTATAAGGATAGGGACAATACCAAGGATAGCCAAAGTAGTGGGAGCAGCACTACGGATGCAGGTGGATCCGAGTACATGGATTTGGAAGAACTTTCAGATGGGGGCGACAACGTTAGTTCTAACAAAAAATGGAGGAGACTCCAGGTGTAGAGACGACTACCCAAGGCAAGGAGCTTAGAAGGTCATCCAGGGTACCCAAACCGAATCCCAAATATCTCTCATCACTAGATTATCTACTTTTGACAGATAGAGGAGAACCAAAGTGCTATGAGGAGGCTATACAAGTGAGTAAATCTCAACAGTGAGCATGCGATGCAAGAAGAGATGAATTCTCTACACACTAATGAGACATGGGAGTTAACCCAGCTACCTGCATAGAAGAAAGTCTTACATAACAAATGAGTCTACCGGGTCAAGAAGGAGAGTGATGAAAGCAAGAGATACAAGGTCAGATTAGTTATGAAGGGGTTCTAACAGCGGGAAGGGGTGGATTATACGGAGATATTTTTCCCCGTTGTGAAGCTTATAACCATTAGAGTGGTCTTGAGCTTAGTAGCTGTAGAAGATATCTACCTTGAGTAGTTAGATGTGAAGACTGTCTTTCTTCATGGTGACTTGGATGAAGAAATCTACATTAAGTAACCTATTAGATTTATAGAAAAAGGAAAGGAAGAGATGGTGTGTAATCTTAAGAAGAGCTTGTACGGATTGAAATAGGCTCCGAGACAGTGGTACAAGAAGTTCGATAACTTCATGCAGAGCAATAGCTATGGAAGATGCAATTCGGATTATTGTTGCTACTTCAAGAGGTTTGAGTTCAGCTATATCGTGTTATTATTGTATGTTGATGATATGTTAGTTGCAGGACCGTGTTTAGAAGAGATAAACAAGTTGAAGAAGAAATTGGAAAAGGAGTTTGCTATGAAAGATCTGGGTGTAGCGAAGGAAATTCTTGGGATGCAAATTAGTAAAGATGAAGCTGAAGAGACGTTGAAGTTGAATCAAACTAAATACATCGAAAAGGTAATTCAGAAGTTCAACATGGAAAATGCTAAGCCCGTCGGCACGCCCCTTGGAAGCCAGTTCAAGTTATCTGAGGAGCAATCATCTAAAACAGATGCAGAGAAGGATCACATGAGTAGAGTATCATATTCATCAGCCATTGGTAGTTTATGTACGTGATAGTTTGCACGAGGCCGGATATTGCCCATGCAGTGGGAGTTGTCAGCAGGTTAGCAAGCAATCCAGGAAAGGAGCATTGGGAGGCCGTGAAGTGGGTATTACGATACTTATGAGGGACTACGGATATGTCACTATGTTTTAGAAGGAAGGAATTGGTACTACAGGGATACATGGATGCAGATTTTGCCAGTGATTACGATACAAGGCGAAGCACCACGGGGTATGTTTATACTTTGGCACCGACAGTAGTGAGCTGGGTCTCACGTCTAAAGAAGATAGTAACATTGTCCACAACTGAGGCAGAGTATGTCGCAGTGACTGAAGACATCAATGAGATAATTTGGTTGACCAGGTACCTGGAAGAGTTATGTTTGAAGCAGGGGAATGACGTTTTTTATTGTGATAGCCAGAGTGCTATACACCTTGCCAAGAATCCAATATATCATACCAGAACGAAGCATATCGACGTATGTTACCACTTCATACGCTTATTGATTGAGGATGGCAAGTTACAGTTGGAGAAGATTTTGGGGAGTCAAAATCCTGCGGATATGTTGACAAAAGCAGTGACCATCAAAAAACTAGAGTTGTGAGCAACTTCAGTTGGCCTTCACTCGTAGGAGATGAAGGCGAAACCATACTAGGAGGATAGGCAGGATTGCCGAGATGATATTGATTGAAGAATGGAATTTTCTGGGTAGGAGAAGATGCGTGCGAAGATGGCGGGAGTTTGGGAGAGCTTGTTGATGATGGTTTCGTCTCCTAGTGGGAGATTGTTGGTTTTGGAAGTGCGAAGATCGAATCCACAAGTTAAAAATCATTAGGAAGCAAAAAACCCAGTTCGGTCAACCGACAGGCCTTATCCGGTCGACCGCAACACCTGTAGGTAAACAACTCAAAATCGACACTCTGGTCTGTCCACCGAGAGGCATGTGCCGGTCGACCCGAAAGGTGCACAAGCAGATCCTAGAAAGATGACGTTCTGGCTGGTCGACCGACTCACTTGGTCCGTTGACAGAAATCTGTTTTTTTAGTTTGCTAATTGATTTGGGATTCTGTTTTGGGCTAGGTTTATATATATATATATATATATATATATATACACACACACACACACACAGACACACACACACACACACACACACACACACATG
>NC_033799.1:69503277-69503534 GCF_001876935.1 Asparagus officinalis | reverse complement strand
TAGCCATTCGCTAGGCGATAAACCAGCAACATTGAAATATTAGCTACAATTTCAATACCCAGGGCCTACTTACAGCCTATCATATATAATCTTTGCCAAATCTAACCTTCAATATATAGGGGGAAAAAGAAAAGGTATAACAGGGGTAGGAAGAAAGAATAATTAGTAATACAATACACCAGATAGGCAAGGAATCATCACGTACATGTATTTATATAACAGAAGAAAAGTATAAATTGGCAAAGGCAACCAAATAG
>NC_033799.1:69502102-69503249 GCF_001876935.1 Asparagus officinalis | reverse complement strand
TGAAAATGTAACAGAATTCAGTAATGTTGACGGACGGCGCAAGCAACCACTTGCGCCCATTGCTTCAGCCTTGACTTCACCAATTCTGGCGCATCACCTGTGATTTTTACAAAATAAGAAAAGGAATGGTTGGGGTTTTCTATAATTAACTCTATCTAATTATGGAAAATTTTAGGTAAACAATTTGGCAAAGAAATTTATGTGAATAATGATGGAGGGCAACAAATAATTAACATCTTATAATAAATCCCAACTTAGACAAGAAATCTACTGATCATATACAGCAATAAACATAAAAGAAAAAGTAAAATGAGATAGCTGTTATATACATTTCAATGCCAGTTCGACAAGAAATGGATGTTACTTTTTTTTTGGCTAAATATCAGAAAAACCCTTCACTTTTGACTTATTACCAAACAACCTTTCATAACTTTCAAAATTATAAACAACCCTCTTTATGTTTAAGGGTTATTCTAATGCCCCACTAGTAGTCCCACGTCGGGAAATTGACCGATAGGGTTTAAGACGGTTTAAACAATGCGTCTCGAGAGAAAAAGTGTAACATTGGCTAGTCAATTTCAGCGGTGGAATAAGCCAAACCACGTGACCCACATAGTGGAAGGGTCTCAAGGCTTATTCTTTTTTAAAATCGTAGCCGCCTAAATGAACGATTATCTAAGCGTAATAGTCAGTTCAGTTGCAAACTATTTTGTCAGAAGTGACATTTTGAATCATAATTGTGAAAATTTATAGTTATAAACAGCTACAAGTATATTTGTAAATACATTGTAGTGGCAGGATTATTTGAGAATAAATGCCCCCACCGCCCAAAAAATAACTAATAGAGTTAACCATTTTCGAATGAATACCATGAAATTGAAATTTGTCAGGACAACACTCCGTGCCCTAATCCCCTAAAACTAGGAAGTTGTGTAACAAGGTGAGGTCCCCTTCAGTTTAGGTGAAGGTTCAAAACTTGTAACAAGAAGTTCGGACAATCCTTCATCTGACAAAATGCACGAGATTGGTCGGCTAACAAAATGTTATAATTTTGATCACAGATGTCGTTCGTTCATAAAAGCTAAAAAATTATGAGAAATAACGATTATTGGACAGCAAATAATACCTGGAGACACGATCGACATCG
>NC_033799.1:69457602-69501863 GCF_001876935.1 Asparagus officinalis | reverse complement strand
TTGGGTGCTTTGGTTGCTCCGCGTCATGTTCAACTGTCATTGAATTTATTATATTTATTATTACTATTATTACTAGGAATATTATTATTGTTGTTATTATTATCATTATCACTACCCCTACAACTTTATGATTTTTTTTTTGGAAGGTAATGATTTGGGGCTCAGGCGTTACACGAATGAGCTCGTTATGACTTTTTATTATGTTAAGTAATGATGATGGAAGAAAGAGAGGAGGTCCCGGGACAGCTGCTGTTGATTCTAAGGCACTGTTTGGTTGCACACTTTTTTAGAAAACTTTTCTCAAAACATCTGATAATGACAAATTTATAATTAAAAGTTTTCCAGAAATTTCTGTAAATTATGTTTGGTTCAACAAAAAATTTACAGAAATATTTTCTATAAAATATCAAAACCTACCAAATTTTACAAAAAGTAATTTCCTCTCAAAATAAGAGGAAATCACCAAAAATCTGACACATACCATATTTAATTAAAAACCTACCAAATCTTGTTATTTTCTATAAAGTTATGAGCTATTTTCTTGTTTTGAACCAAACAAGCAAAGTACAAAAAACAAGAAAATTGGTACTTTTTGATTTCTCAAAACTTTTCCTATAATTTTTTTAAGAAATACAAGGAAATCATATTTTAGGTGGAAAACATTTCCTATAATTTCTAGAAATTGAACCAAACACCCTAAAGAGTAAAAATAACCATTGAATCCGTCTATTCGTCCTCTTATAACTCTCCAAGAATTTAAGTAGCTAAATTGCCTCTTGTTTTGCCGCGCATGACGCTACATGTTCTACCTTAGGCCTGTCCATCCGGGCCGGCCCTGCCCGGCCCGGCCCGGAAATCCGGGCCCGGGCCAGGCAAAACCGGGACCCGGACCCGGACCCGGACCCGGGTACCCCGGGCCGGGTCCGGGCCCAACCGGGCCGGGCTCCGGGTCGGCCCGGATTTTTTTCAATTTTTTTCTTTTCTTTTTTTTTGATAAAAAATGCTAAAAATTAGTTTAAATTTATTATATTTTATATAATTATGTATTAGTATATACTTACAAATTATTATGTAATTATATATTATATATACATATATTATATATATTATATATACATATATTATATGTAAATATATTGTATATATTTATAAGTTATAACTTGAGAGAGAAAATCGGTCCGGGCCGGGTTCCGGGCTGGCCCGGGTTTTTTTTATTTTTTTTTATTTTTTTTTATTTTTTTCCAAAATTTTTTAATGTTATTTAACTTATAAATTATAAAAAAAAGACAAGAAAAATAACAAAAACAATAATTTTATTAATTACTTAAAATGACATAAATTACAAATAAAAAATGATAAAAAAATTTCTTTATTAATAATTAATAAATCATTTACAAATTACAAGTACAAATTTATTTTGGAATTAATCGCATCACAATAGATAAGTAAATCCCAACTAGGTTGGCACCTACTCACCTATATCACTATCACTTGTAATTATTTCCAAAATAATTCTTTACAAATTTTAAGCTAAGATATAAAAACTACAATCTATTCTTTATATCTATCTGCTAGTCCTAATTCTTCAAATTTATCTTCAATTCCAGCCATCCGATCGATGTATTGCGTTCGCTTCTCGTACCTCCACCAATCTTGTAAGCACATCACCGCTTGTACAGCATACAGATCCAAGCATGTCTTGTGATCGTCGATCAAACGACCTGTTGTGCTGAAGGCGGATTCCGAAGCTACCGTCGAAACCTGCACTGTTAGTAAGTCACGAACCATGGTGGAAAGTATAGGATATGAAACTGATACATATACTTTCCACCATTGCAAAATATCTAAAGCATTTCCTTGACAACTAACTAAAGAAGCAGAAAAATATTCATCTATTTTAGAAACCTCCGATGATGACGATCCAAGTCCAGATGACTTCTATGCAAATGATGATCTTCTCAGGGTCATCGTCTGATAATAACTCCCTCACAAGGACATGAAGCCGAGAAGAAAACCCTACGCAAAAAGGACTGTCAAAAGCTTTAAAAGAGGAAATAAATGACCTTTCTCAGTTGCCCAATTTATACCTTCTTCCCCTTGAGTCACTGGGGGTGGTGGAGGTGTAACGACTGTGGGTGTATCAACTGGTGTAGTTGGTCCCACAGCCGGCTCAGCAGGATCAGTCTCGACAAAAGCTCCTGTTAAATACAAAATAGAATTTTCAAATGCATCCCATTATAGTTGCAGTAGTCAGAAATTGGCTAATCCTATAATTAACTTGAGAAGAGCTACGTACCTTCGGAAAAACCATCCTCGGGATTCTTAGGGAGCGTAGACTCAGGAAATACATCTCCAGGCAACTGGTCATCAATTTGAGGAGAGTTATACATAAAGTGGAGCATAGGAGTGTCCACAAGCAAGCCTTCCTCGTCAAAATCATCAGTCGAGAAATCTGACACAAGAGAATATAAGTACGAAAGGAGAATAAAGAGACTACGACCAATAGAAATGAGTTACCTGTTATGGGTGCGTCAGCCTCTCTATTCCCAAGATCCACGTATGCCTCCTGCAAATTATCTAAAAGAGCAAGTGTTCGCTGGAAAATTCGTGTCTTTCTTTGTTATTGATTCCATTGTACACTCTTGTAATAGTTTATCGATTACAAAGATCCGGTCTTTTTATAAGATCCGGTTACAACGAAAATCAAATAAAAATAAACAAAGATTACAACTTTTTCCTTTTGTGTCGAACGAATCGCGAGCTCCTGTTTTGCGGTCGCTCGCTTTGTGGGTTCATTGCCTGCGCCGGGGTTGTTTGCCGTGGACCACCGCGAGATCTAGATCCGGTCGGATCTACATGAGTATGCGGGTATTATTCCACGAAGGGAATAATAGCCGGGAGGTCAAATTCATCATCTTCTACTAATTTAAAAGGAAGGTTTTTAAGAATGATAAACCTGATTACGCATTTCCTGGCTCTGGCAGCGTCATAGTTCCAACTACCGAGACTACCAGAAGAGGAGGATTGAGAAATCATAGATTGTCGGATATCACCTTGAGGAGTCTGGCCTTTGTTGTGTTTATCTAAATGGCGTTTGAGGTGGTTGGTGCCGCTCTTATGATGAGCTTGAAAAATCTTACCGCACAATGCACACTTAGCCTTCTGGGTGAGGATCCTACCGTGTTCATCTTTGGTGACGTCGATCTTCTCGTAAAAATTTCACACATCGGATCTTAGCCTTTTAGGAGCTCTTGGTGCAGATTCGTCGCCACCAGATTCGGGATTAACTTCGGTAGGAGTAGACCCAGTAGGAGGACTCATAGTAGAAGGACTCATTTCAGGATCGGGAGATAGGTTTTTCTCTTCATAATCAGATCCGGAAGCCATTTGATGAAAGGATTAGAAAGTATAAATAAGAGAGTATAAGAGTATAAGAGAGAGTATAATAGAGAAGAGATGAGTTTTTGGTGTGAAGAAAACAAATGAAAACCCCCCTCTATTTATAGAACCAGCCCCCTAGGCAAATGACCAAAACAACCTCACAAAATAGCCGTTTTTGACCGTTTTTGGGGGCAAAACGGTCACCAACAGCGTTTTAGCGTTGTGGCCGGGCGGCCCGGCCCGGCCCGCCGTTTTGCGCACAACGGTCCCACTGGTGACCGTTGTGGCCGGCCGGCCCGCGCCGTTTCACACAACGGTCACCGCACTGTGACCGTTGTGGCCGGCCGGGCTCCGGGCCCAGGCTGCCCGCGCCCGGAGGTGGACCCGGCTCCGGCCTGTTCCCGCGCCGGGCCGGGCCGGCCGGGCGTGCTGAGGCAACCCGGACCCGGGCCCGGAACCCGGCTTGGCCCGGATTTCCGGCCGCCGCCGCCCCGCGCGCCCAGGTCCGGCCGGTATTTTGGACAGCCCTATTCTACCTCCGTGTTGGAAAGGGCAATGCGCTTTTTCTTCTTACTACCCCCATAAAATGACCCTGGCACTTAATAAAAAGGCATAACCTATTGCGCTTTTTCTTCTTACTACCCCATAAAATGACCCTGGCACTTAATAAAAAGGCATAACCTGACATTGATGCGCACTCATCTTTGTCGCTCGCCTAGTCAGTATATGTATATCCTCATAAGCAAGTGCATGAACTGCCATTACACAATGCAAAATGAGTAATCCTACTTAGATATATGAGCAATCCTACTTAGTTATCCCCAACGCTTACGACCATTGGGGCAGAAAATTGACCTGTTGCTGTAAGTAGTGTTGGGGCTGAAACAGTCTCAACGGGTGAAAACTCTGCACCAACGGTTCAGCCCGTTGGTATAAAAATATTTAATTAAATATTTAAAAACATTAAAATTATAAAAAAAAATGGCACCAACGTATGGATCCGTTGGTGCAGGACTCAGCACCAACGGTTGTAACCGTTGGTGCAAGTATCAGCACCAACGGTTTCACAAGTAGCAGCACCAACGGTTTCAATCGTTGGTGTTGAGTCTTGCACTAACATCTCCATTCGTTGGTGCACAACAAAACACCAACTGTTCAAACCGTTGGTGCAAGTTTCATGCACCAACAGCTCCGAAACATACATCAACGGTCCCAACTGTTGGTGTTTGGAGAGAAAGTTGATTTGTTTATTGCTGTGATCATTACAACTTCAAACGTTATATTGAAAACAAAAGTTAGTCTTTTTATAAGATATTTACACAATAAAAAAAATACAACTCTCATCAAACAGCACAACGGATGTTTATCGCCCGCTGCTTGCGTGAGATCTTGGCTTGTGACGGGGATGTTGATATCTGTGGACTACCAAACGATCAGATCAGATCCGGAGCTTCGTTGATTCGCAAAGGAATCAAGAAACCGAAATAATTATCTCGGTAACAGCAAGATAATCACTCTTCTCAAGATCACCGCAACGGGGCAATCTCAAGGGAAGGAACTGAGAAGTGTAGATCTGACGAGCTCCACTTCTTTATGCTGACGATCTCGATCCGATCTCCTCCTCTCTTCTGAAATTTATGCTCCTTCAGTCTTCAATCCAACAGGGCTTCGCCAATACTCGAGAATTCCAGATCTCTAAAAAATAAAGGCCCTGGGGCTGTATTTATAGTCTTTGGGACCTCTGTTTTCGGATAAGAATGATCGATTCACTCTTATCTTCAGTCTTAACCACTTTATCACGTTCTTGGATAGTTTCAGATCAGTTGAAACAAATATAGGTGGTTAACGTCGAAAAACATCTTAAAATTGCCAAAAATCGATTTTTGGGGCTGCGGACACCCGTGGGTGTCTCGGCTTGGCCGAGACACTCGTGGGTATCTCGACCTGGCCGAGACACCAGTGGGTGTCTCGGCTATTTTAGCTTTATCTCTCTCATACAATCTCGGAATGAGTTAATCCAAAATGCGTTAGAAAGATAATAAGGAGCTTTACAACTTTCATATTTTGAACTTTTTCAGATTCAAAGCGAATCATAATAAAAATAGCTCTACAATGTCCGAGACACCAGTGGGTGTCTCGGGTATTTTGACCCTATCTCTTTTATACGATCTCGGAATGATTTGATCCAAGATATGTTAGAAAGATAATAAGGAGCTCTATAACTTTCATCTTTTGAACTTCTTTAGATTCAAAGCAAATCATAGTCAAAATAGCTCTACAAGGTCCGAGACACCTATGGGTGTCTCGGCCAAGCCTTGGCCGAGACATCAGTGGGTGTCTCGGGTATTTTGGCTCTAACTACCTCATATGACCTCCAAATAATACGACCCAAGATACGTTGGAAAGATGACGAAGATATCTACAACTTTCATCTTTTGAGCTTCTTCATATTCGAATCGAATCATGGCTAAAATCTTTATTCTTCTTCGAGACACCAACACTATCTCGGAATTCTAAGGCAATTTATACTTTTTTTTGGGTATGTTGGCTTTATCTCTCTCATACGATCTCAGAATGAGTTGATTCAAGATGAGTTAGAAAGCTAACAAGGAGCTCTACAACTTTCATCTTTTGAGCTTCTTCAGACTCAAAGCGAAATCATAGTCAAAATAGCTCTACAAGGTCCGAGACACCTATGGGTGTCTTGGCCAAGCTTTTGTCGATACACCTATGCGTGTCTCGCCGAGGCCTGGAGCATTGTTCCGCGCATTCTGTCCATTTTTGCCGTATCTTCGTCATCCGAACTCGGAATCACGTGATTCAAAATGCATCAGAAAGCCGACGAGGAGATCTACGAGATTCCATGATTGAATCATATGTGGAGTAAATAAGGGTACGAGGGGTACTTCATCTTTCGTAAGCGAGGCGTAGCTCCCGACCCATTCGTGTTTCCATTATTTCGAAGTTCTATTGCTTTGCATGGTTCGTTGACTCACTTCATGCACTTATCGTTGTTAAATGAGCTTCCGTGACTCGGATAGAAATGTTCATCATCTTCTCTTTGTCTCGAGCTACGTGCGGGAACTTATAGGCATTTTTAGATGCCTATAGATACCCCCTCCAAAGTATTTTAGTCACGTTTCTTTTATAGAGGAGCCTAAAATACTTTGGATGTGATCGGTCCAACCTTCAGCAGGTGTAAAAGGACCTATAGTTAGCTCTGACTCTCGACTCCTTCGATTTTTAGTCTATTCAATATTTTAACGAATAGCTAAAATTCTTCCGACGTTACGTTTATCGTTTGGCCATCGTCGAAGTCTTGAATCAAAAACTGGTGGGTTTCTTAGAACTGACTATCTCTGTCACAATATATTGACTTAGGGCTATGCGTTGAACGGTGTTGACTTTTTATCGCAACGTGTTGACTGACGTTGACCTAGGGTTACACGTTGACCGGCGTTGACCTCAGGGTTTCGGATTGCCCGGCGTTGACTTTTCATCGCAACGCGTTGACTGATGTTGACCTAGGGTTATGCGGTTACCGGCATTGACCTTAGGGTTTCGGATCGCTTGGCGTTGACTTTTTATCGCAACGCGTTGACTGGCGTTGACCTAAGGTTACGCGTTGACCGGCGTTGACCTTAGGATTTCGGAACGCCCGATATTGACTCAGTTTATACTCATATGTTTGCTGGAGTATACACAGTTTAAACTCTTAAGATATTAGAGCATGGCAGTCCCAAATTTCAGGCTGCATGACCAACTGTTAAAGTTATTTCGTCTACAGATATGGATCTTATCCTGAAGTTGTTGGATGCTCCAGTCACGAGACCAACTAATGGGGCTGGTACGTCAATGACTCTTGCATATATAGGATTATTAGCAAACCCTCAGCCATCAACGGGTTTGATGAGCCTTTACCGGCTACCGTTTGAGTCGGGCTAGCGTGCGGATTGTTTAAGTCCATTCTGCATGTAACGTTGTGCTAAGAGAGTTAACTCTCTTAGTGCTATGATATTGAATACGTAGACTTCGTCTTTCTCACATTAAAAGACTAAACGGCGACGCGTGTTAGGCATAGACTTTAGGATTTTTGGCAAACTCTCAGCCTTCAATGGGTTTGATGTGCCTTTATCGATTACCGTTTGAATCGGGCTAGCATGTGAATTGTTTAAACCCGTTTTCACATGTAACGTTGTGCTAAGAGAGTTAACTCTCTTAGTACTACGATATTGAATACGTAGACTTCGTCTTTTTTTATAGGAATAGACTACCCAGCAACGCGTGTTAGGCGCTAACTTATCCCTTCTTAGGATTCGGGATGAAAGCCCCTAGACTTGGATTCTGGTGTCTTCTTTAATCGGTGAAAGACTTAACCGGCAATGCGTGTTAGGCGCTGACTTATCCCTACTTAGGATTCGAGATAAAATTCTCCGTACGTGTGAGGCATGGATTATGGTATTATTAATAATAATCAGCCACAATATCGAATATGTGGGCTTTTGTCCTTTTTACGGTTAAAGACTAACTGGCAACGTGTGTTAGGTGCTGACTTATCCCTACTTAGGCTTTAGGATAAAATTCCCCAGACTTGGATTCTAGTGTCTTCTTCAATCGGTGAAAGACTAAACCGACAACGCGTGTGAGACGCTGACTTATCCCTACTTAGGATTTGAGATAAAATTCCTCGTACGTGTGAGGCACGGATTATGGTGTTATTAATAACAACCTGCCACAATATCGAATTTGTGGGTTTTTGTCCTTTTTACGGTTAAAGACTAATCGGAAACGCGTGTTAGACGCTGACTTATCCCTATTTAGGCTTCGGGATAAAGTTTTCCAGACTTGGATTCTGGTGTCTTCTTCAATCAGTGAAAGACTAAACCGGCAACGCGTGTTAGGCGCTGACTTATCCCTTCTTAGGAATCGGGATAAAAGGCGCAGATTATGGTGTTATTAATAATAACTTGCCACAATGTCGAATATGTGTGCTTTTATCCTTTTTACGGTTAAAGACTAACCGACAATGCGTGTTAGGCGCTGACTTATCCATATTTAGGCTTCGGGATAAAATTCTCAGACTTGAATTCTGGTGTCTTCTTCAATCGGTGAAAGACTAAACCGACAACGCGTGTTAGGCGCTGACTTATCCCTACTTAGGATTCGGGATAAAATTACCCGTACGTGTGAGGCACGGATTATGGTGTTATTAATAACAACCTGCCATAATGTTAAATATGTGGGCTTTTGTCCTTTTTATGGTTAAAAACTAACCGGCAACGCGTGTTAGGCGCTGACTTATCCCTACTTAGGCTTCGGGATAAAATTCCCCAGACTTGAATTCTGGTATCTTCTTCAATCGGTGAAAGAATAAACCGGCAACATGTGTTAGGCGCTGAATTATCCCTACTTAGGATTCGGGATAAAATTCTTCGTACTTGGATTCTGGTGTCTTCTTCAATCGGTGAAAGACTAAACCGGCAATGCGTGTTAGGCGCTGACTTATCCCTACTTAGGATTCGGGATAAAATTCCCCGTACGTGTGAGGCACAGATTATGGGAGTTAGAAAGGTGGTGTCTTCTCTTGGAGCAAAGACAAACCCGATATTGGAAAGGAAGAATTTTATATTCTATTTCCAATTGCAAAGGAAACTCCAAGTGGGATCTCCACTTCGAGAATCTGGACCGGTGAAACTAAGAGTGGGATCTCCACTCCGAGAATCGAATAGAGTCAGGTAACCCTAACTTTTATAGGATTGGTTACTTAATCTTAAAAAAAATTTCTGACTTTAGTCCTAACTTTTATAGGTTTGACTGAAGAGGGAGGAGTGAAAGCCTATCGTTTATCGAAAGAAAATTCTGATTCCGACCCTAACTGCTTACAGGTTTGACCGAGTGGAGGTTTGAGACAATCCTAACTTTTATAGTTTTGATTGCTCAATTTAAAACTGGACCTCTCATTCATGGAAGGAATCGAGAGGGGATTTTGGTTGTGGTCCTAACTGTAGGAAGGTTTGACCGAGTGAGGAGTTTTGAGATGATCCTAACTTTCATAAGTTTGATCGCTCAATTTGTGGACCTCTCGTTCATTAAAGGAATCGAGAGGGGATTTTTGTTGTGGTCCTAACTATAGGAAGGTTTGACTAAGTGAACAGTGAGAGTGGGAGTACAAACTACAGAGGGAGTGTTGATTCGTACAAATCACTCAAAGGAGGTTCCTAGTGTTAAGTGACAAATACCTAACATGGAGGGGTTTGACAATTATCAATAAACAGAAGATTAAAATTCTGAATACTATGTCCAGACTCTAACAATGGGAGTGTTAAGTGCACAGACGTAGCAGGAGTTTGAGTGGGAGTTTCTTATTCATCACCTTCTTGTAGTGGTCGGGTTATCCCTAAGAATACACTATGTAGAATTCTTTCGGGAACTTTCCGTACATGAATCATCCACCCCCAGCTTCCTTCGCGAAACCGGGTCTAATATTGAACTCAGTTGGATGACCAGGTTATCATTAAGAATACCAGGCATGGTACTCTGTAGGAACTTCCCGTGAAAGAAAGGAAACAGTTTAGACTCATATATCCGTTGGAGTATCAGGGAGCAGTTTAACCTCTTATACCGGTTAGAGGATTGAGAAATAGTTTATACTCGTATACTCTTCGGAGTGTCGGAAGGAGCAATTTATACTCTTATACTTGTCGGAGTCTCAGAAGGAGCACTTTATACTCTTATACTTGTCGGAGTCTTCATTCGACTTAATTGAGTGTTATGACGCTGACTTTAACCAATGTTTGGATGCTATTCTTGAGAGAGAAAGAAGCCTTGGTAGGATGAAGGATCCTTCTGTCACGCCCCGCTTCCCAAAATACCAGGGAATCGGGACGCGAGCAAGCCCGCGACGTATTAAACTGAGAAGAGATAAGTGCTAGACCCCGTCTTCTCAATATAATACGCTAAGCGTCAAGAAATACAAACGAAGGCACAGGTCCCCAATCACAGTAATGAGAATATAATAAACAACTCAGAACTAAAAGATACATATCACAACTGAAATGATCATCCAGAAATAATATTCGGGCCAAACATGCCCTTATACAAACTATCTGAATGAAATACTGGAGAATATAAACTACAATGATTAGGCAGAAAAGGAAATGCTACGAAAATAAACTGAAAGGAATAACTGAGCTTCAACTCTTCTTCTGCTTCGTCTACAAGACACTCCTGCTGAGAATACTCGGCTCTGGCGCATCTCCAAGCTGAACCTGTTCTTCTTCTAAGTCTGACGTATACCAGAGAAAACAGGTGTACGTCAGGGTGCAGGGCACACGGCAAGATCCCAAAAGGAAGAATAGAACGGTCGTGCGACCAATGCGATAATGGTAATAACAATGGAAACATACAACTGAAATACTAACATTCTGAATATAATTTACTACTAGAATAGAATAATCATAATAAATCCAAGGGAATCAACCAAGTAACAAGTCGATCATGCAGCTAGTGATCAGAATAATCATCCAAGTCACAAGGTCATACACTGATAGAATTAATACTTAAAAATCTACAACTCGAGACGTAGTACGTCGAGCGAAATAATCCAAACAAGAAAACCCTCATGTATATACCATATGTCTCAAATTATAGATAATTAAATATTAACCCCGATCTATGTATGAAAAGAAATATAACTAGTCCGCACCTCACATGTATCCATAAATCCTAACAAAAGTGACGACACCGATTCACCTTGACCCAACAAATCAACCACAGTGGCGACACCAATCCACTGATAGCAAGTCATCCTACAACAGGTCATTGGTTCATATTTCACATAGAGTCAACGCTCATATTATCGGATAACTGACTGTTCGCATATCCCCCATGTGCATCCAATCAAATAAATTCATGAACCAAAGTAGCGACACCGATCTACTTTGACCCAACCAATTAGCCCCCAGTGGCGACACCGATCCACTGTGACTCAACAAACCAACCCTAGTGGCGACACCGATCCACTGGTACGAACCTGGAAGATATATCAATAGTCTTATCCAATTACATGAACCATGACTTCCCCATCCCAACTCTTCTCGCTTTTCTAAGACAACAACACACGAGTCTCTAGGTCTTACTTACGTCACACAAGTCATTCTAGTCATAAACTACTAACGATTCTCAATACAATCAGGAACAATAAAAGCAGACATGTCAAATACAGTAAAATAATCACAAACATGAAATGTAATCATGAATCAGCAACTACGTACTTCAGAAAATAATTCCTTTCCTAAAATAATTTCTTTTAAAAATTATTTCTCATTATAATAATCCAAAATATTCTCTTTCCTAGAATAATTTTTTTTTAAATTATTTCTCATCAATTATTATTCTAAAATAATTCTTTTTCTCAAAAAAATTCTTTCTAAATATTATAAATTCTCCAAAATATTTCCGTTATCAAAATAAATTCTTTCACTTCATTATCATTATTCTGAAAATATTTTTTATCACATAACTATAATTTAAATCAATATTATTCATCAAACTCACGCAGATAATAACAATTATAAATTAACATAACTAGATAAATCACCAATTCATCAACAAGCTCACGCAGATAATAACAATTCATAATCTAATCTATGCAACTAATTAACGACGGATATAAATAGGAATTGACGAGTCAAGAGGAGCGGGATCTTGCCTTGGGTTGTGTCGAACGATTCAACTTCGACGGCGTGGGTACGCGGGTCTAATCTGAGCGTCGGTCAGAGCGGTTGGGAGTCACCGTCAGCGAGAGAGGTCGTCAGCAACGTCGACAGCAAGACAACGACAACGGCGAGCTCGGCAGCGAAGGAGGCGCTGGGGTGGTTGACGGCGAGTTGTCGATGACGAGGGAGGGGGGCGACGGCTCTCTGGAGATTGACGGAACGAGATGAGGTGAAGGAGCGGTGCCTGGCGGAAGACTCGCTGAGGGGACTGGTCGGAGCTGCCTGAAGGTGCTAGTTGCGGAGGAGGGACTGACGGCGTGTTGGGAGGCTGACGGCACCGGGCAGCGATGTAGCTCAGCATTGGAGCTCAGGGTCGAGGAGGAGCAGGGAGAGGCGGCTTGGCGGACTGACTCGAGGTTGGGTTCGGCTTAGGCGCCGAAGGTCAGGCGGACGGCGGGTTTGGGTTGCGGTGGCTGGCGATGGCGTCGGGAGAGAGGAGTGGCGGGCGAGGTTGGAGAAGACGTGGAGGGCTGACGGGAGAGATCTGGGGAGGACGACGGCGGAGGAGCTAGGGCTGGAGGAGAGGACGGCGTCTGGTTGCGCGGTGGGCAGCGGCATATCTCGACGGAGTGGTCGGCGGGTGGATGTCGGAGGGAGACGAGAAGGAGGAGGAGCAGGTGAGAGATCACTGGAGGAGGTGGTAGGGCGGTGGTGATGGACGGAGGCGGCGGCTCGCTGGCGCGACGAAGGGGTGGCCGGTGGTTGATGGACGGAGGCGGCGGCTCACCGACGCGACGAAGGGGGTGGCGTGGTCGTCGTCGGCTCTGGAGGCTGCAGGGCGCGGCGGAGCTGGTGCGTCAGGTGGGGGACGGCCGAGGCGACGCTGGCAGGGGTTCGAACTCGAGCTCGAGAGAGAGAGAGAGAGAGAGAGAGAGAGAGAGTCGAGTACGATCACGAGAAGAGGACTGGGCTTAAATAGGAAAAATATGATTAAAAAATTAAAAAAATAAAATAAAATATTGAGGGATGATGCGCGTGGATAGCAGTCATTTTTGAAAATATGCGGAGGGAGAGAACGTGGTTGTTGGGGTTTGTCGCGGGAGCAAAATAATTTGGGATTATTTTCAAATGGGTTCAGGTATTTAAACGAAAATAATTAAAATAAATAATTTTGGGTACTTAAAAATTAAACTAATTACGTAATAATTATCTATAAATAAAAACGTACATGTTTGAGCTAATACAACAGTTGATACAAAACTGTCGAAATATACCCATATTGTACAATTAAACAGAAATAATTAATAATAAAAATATATTTACTTACATTTAAAATCAAATAATTATGTGACAATTATCTACATGATAAAACGTACCAGTTATGCTAATACGACAGCTAATACGTAATAATTAAAATAATACAATAATTTACACAATTAATACGTAATTAATAATTTAACATAATACAAGAATTAATACGTAATAGTAATAATAATACGACGTATTATTTAATAATACGTAATAGTATCAGTAACACAACGGATAAATCCCACAAATTTTCATTATACTAAATTAATTTATAAATATCAAAACCATTTAAATAAATATAAAACTTAGGCTTTAAATCATAGAAAATTTCTAGAAAATTGAGAAAAATACAAATACTCTTTTAAAAATCATAATTAAAGAAAATTTCTAGAAAATTGAGAAAAATACAAATACTCTTTTAAAAATCATAATTAAATATTTTAAAATACTAAAAATTTATTTTAACAATACTCTTTTAAAAATCATAATTAAATATTTTAAAATACTAAAAATTTATTTTAACTAGTATTAAAATTTTACGGTCATTACACCTTCTGTGGTACGCACAGTACTTCGGATCCGCAGTATTATCAGCTTCCTCCTGATCTGCGATAGGCGGTAGCTTGGTTTTGTTATTTTCAAGGAGGGTCTCGAAAATGGCTGGAACATCTTCATCTTTGAAGGAGTACTCTTTTTAGAGTCTCGGATCCGAAGTCTTTTGCTGTCTTAGGGGTTGTAGTTGCGATGTCTGATTAATATCAACAACTGCTGTAGGTGCATTCCCCTTACCACGGGAGGTGAAGTTTGAGTTTGGAGGATTAGCCATCGGTTGTCCCCTCTCAGCCTTCTTCCTTCTAAGGAAGCGTTCGGCCCGCTCTCCACTCATCTTCAACTCTTTCCAGGTATTGGAGGGTGCTACTCCTATAACTTCCAACACATCCAAAGAGATGTTATTATGACAGGTTTGGAGGATGGAGTCCTCTGTGATCGGATCTCGGCAGTTCATCGTCTTATTCCGGAAGCGCTTGACAAAGTGTGTCTCGACCCTGAAAATGCTATTTTTTGTGGTTTTTTGCTGTTAACTGCCCCGATTCTGTTATATTCTGATCCATAGCCTCTCCAATTAATTTGAAGCTATCTTGGAACATGATTAAATGGTTACAATTGAAGATAAGATGGAATCGGCCGTTCTTATCCAAAAACCGAGCTTCTAAAACATATAAATACAACCCTAGGTCCTTCATTTGCACAGATCCAAAATTCTCGAGCATCGGCGAAGCCCTGTCGAATTGAAGAGTGAGGAGCACTTATTTTAGGGAGGAGAAAGAGATCTCAGCAAGCTATTCAGCATAAAGAGGAAGAGTTCGAGAGATCTGCATTCGTTCATCTATTTCCTTGAGATCGTACCTAGCTGCGATTCTCGAGAAGAGTGATTATCTAGCTTTGTCGAGATAGTTACTTTAGTTTTTTGTCTCCTTTACGAGGCAACGAAATCCATATTGGATCTGATTAGTCGGTGGTCCATGGATAAACCCCGACACAAGCTAAGACCCCACACAAACAGCGGGTGATAAACGTCCATGTCATGTGTTTTAAGAATGTTATAATCTTTTATTTTCATTTTTGTCGACTTTATTGTAATGACTGAAGTTGTAATGAGTTCCATGAATAAACCAACTTTCCACAAAAACACACTGGCAACCACAGTGGGAGCCAACAGTCTTGTCACCGAGGCTGTCGTGCCGCAACCGATGATCAAGATCATGGTTAATTCAGAGGCTGAGTACAAGTTCGACGAAGCTAAATGTTGGCCTCTTTGTTTTGATGATGTTTAACAAATAATTTACCACTAATGTTGTTTATCTAGTGTTGGTGTATTTCTATTTATTCTAGACAAACAACGAGTTGGAGGTTGGATGGAATTGCGCCATAACGATCATATCAAATGGAGGTTGGCAGAATCGTGAAGTGAAGTATTGCAATTCAAGTTAAAGATTCAAGTTCAAGCTTCATCCGTAAGATTACCAAGTTGAGCTCATTGAAGACCTTCATCAAGCTTGGGTAATTTAGATTAGGTTTTATATTATGTGTGTTAGTACTTTAAGCTCAATCATATACACACACATTTTAGTTTTGGTTTCTATGTATATATATAGTTATATATATACATATATATTTTGGTTGATAGTTTTCAAGTTTTAATATGAAACAATTGAATGCAGTTAAAAATATATTTTTTGTTTCATACTTATATGCATATATATGATTTCATCAATATCAATTTTATTTATTCAATGAAATCATATTTATCGGTTTTGAAAAGTTTGTAAAATATGAATTTTTGTGAAAATATTATATTTTTAGTTTTTGGACTTAACAATAATCATATACATCTTTTATTAAGTCTACAAAATTAATTTGTAATGTTTCAAAACATGGTTAAGCTAAAATATTAAAACTCGTGTGTTTACATTTTCATGTTTTGTACTAGTTTGCAAAATGATGATATTTTTTATTTGGGATGTCCTTTTTGAAAACCAGTTTTGTAGCATGTTTATTATCATGTCTATAATCATTTTCCAAAGTTTTATATTTTCTGGTTTTATTTACTATTTTTAAAAGAGGTTTGAAAATCAGATTTTTGTTTAAAATAGACAGTGTGCATGTCTTGAGTCGACTCATGAACATAGTTGAGTCGACTCATAAACTGTTGTGTAGTTTTCATTTTTCTAACGAGTCGACTCATAACATTATGAGTTGACCCATCAGGTTGAGTCAGTGGCGGATCTGTTCTTGTTCAAAGTGGTACATTTGAACCACCTAAGATATGTTAGTTTGTAGCCTAGTGGTATAAGCATTAGCTTACCTTCAAAGAGGTCAAAGGTTCAAAACCTCCTACAGCTCTTTTATGTTTCTAATTTCTCCTATAATCCTTATTTTCTCTTTACATTTCTACTTTCTCCTATTTTCTCTTTATTATTATTTGTTTATTATTTTAATGCTTTCCTTAGTAGTATTTGAAAAAAAAATAGCGTTAATTTCGAACCACCACACGAGAGGTTGTGGATCCGCCACTGGGTTGAGTCGACTCATACTTGTCATAAGTCGACTCACAAACTGTGCTGGAAAATGAGTTTTGTTTCTGCTGAGTCGACCCATGACTTCATTAGTCGACCCATGCATGATGAGCCGACTCATGAATTTTATGAGTCGACCCATAAGTTGGTTTTTAGCCTGTAATGGCTACTTATGAGTCGACTCATGAGTAGTACCAAGTCGACTCATAATACTGTAACGGCTTTATTTCCAAACTGTACTGTTTTTGGGTTGTTGGTCTTTTTGCCTTGTTTTCTCTTGGCTTTGGGGTTCCTATAAATACCCCCACATATCCTCAGTTCTAAATAATCCAAGAAATGTTTTAAATAAGTTTAACAAGGGTTTTAAAGTTTGTTTAGTATGTTTTAAAAGAGTTTGTTTGTGAATAGAATTTCACAAGAGTTTGAGGAGATCATAAATCATGTTTGGGCTTCAATCTACATCCCTCCACTCTTGTTTTAAAGAAGTTTTCTTAAACTCTTTATCTAGCTTATTTATGCTTAACTTGTTATATTTATTTTGCTAGATTAAATTGAGTTTAGACTTGTTTTGATTTATCTCTTTGTTCACACACAACCTATTGAGCTTATTATATTTACATTCATAGTATAATTTGGGTTGTGGGTTTGTGACAATTGAGAGTGAGCTTAATTAAGTTCTCATCCATTAAAGAGAACAACCATTGTTGTATTTGTGAACCTAATTGTGTAGATCACTTTGTAATACACTTGTACACCGTGGTGAGAGACGGGGTCGTCCCAAGAGGAGTGCAGTAGGTGGTAATACCTAGAGGTAGGTTGTAATTCCTAACACTTGAGGGAGACACGGACTAGAGACCAACACTTAAGAGGGTGTAAAGTGGGATTGCAAGAGTGTAAGATTGTAAAGTTTTCGGTTAGCTAGAAAACTGAGTGTGAGGTGTAAACGTTACTCGGGTGACCATAGAAAACCCGGTTGTAATAGTAGATTTCTCCCCGGGAGTGGAGAGCGGAGACGTAGGACGGAAGGTCCAAACTCCGTGATCATATTGTGTGTTAGCATTGTTTATATTGCCCTATCATAATTGTATCATTAGTTTAGTTTGTTTATTTTACCCTTATGTTAGTTTATATATCCTTGCATATATTTTACTATATATCTCTTTGCTAGGATATATCCCTTTGTTCATATTGCATATTCTTGCTTATAACATATTGTATATCTATCTTGCAAGAATAATTTATTAATAAGTTTTAATTAGCATAAAATCGGATTAGATTAGCATAATCCCCTAATCCCCCCCCCCCCCTCTAGGGTCTAACACTAAATTCGAGTAATATTTCTCCTCGTCTTCATCAAAATCCTCCTCTCCCTACAAGTACGGAAAGATCATGTCTTTGAAGGAGGCATATTCGTCGATGAAGGCTACAAATGACTGTGCTCACCATATCTCCTCTCCAATCAAGGAGTTATCCAATCAATGTATGCCAACTCTGACGAAGAGGGCTCGTTAGAGGTGACGTCAACGCCAAGCTCGTCAAATTTCCAAGGTGTTAGAACAAGTCGATGGAGTTTGTTACTATGCAGACTTGGAGTCTAGGAAACGTCATTTAATCCAGCCACCTCAATAGCAGAATGGATCCTTGTCAAATGCTCCAAGCCATTAACGAAAGAATGGATCATTGTCAAAAGGAATCGTTCAATGTTGAAGGAGCACATCCAAAAGCGACGCGCACATGCTACCAAAATCCAAACGAGTCTTGGTGTTGAAGGCAAAAACATCACCAAAAATAGCTAAAATGCTTCTGCTTAGGGCGAGACACGACTCGTGTCTCGCACCTGATTGTAGCCCTGCGGGCATTTCTAAGCCTCCATCAGCCTCCGAGCCCACTCGTCTTGCTCCTGCACCTCCGGCAAAGCCCTACGGCAGTATGGATTTGTCCAAATTTAAAATTTCGATGAAAGATCGCTTGGGTCCTCTACACGAAGATCGAGGAAAAACTCCATTGAATAAAACCCGACTAGGGGTCGTACAAATTCTCCCGTCAAGCCAAAGGCTGCTCAAAGGTATCCTGCCACCTCCAAACCGAGACACCTCATTGTACGTGTTCGTGCGTCGTGCACAAGAGGACTCCTGGCATTCATTGCCTGGGGGTTCGTATTGGAACCCAAGAGCCTGTTAAGATCTCACGTTCGTAAGGGGGTGCTTCTAAATGTGTGACTCCTGATGTGACCTTGGATCATTCAAAGGCAACAACGAATCGTCTTGAGAATGTTAACAAGGCTCTTCATCCCCAAAGGAAAACGTGTTCATCAAAAGACAATGTTATACTTGGGGTATCACACTAACAAGTGATGGATTGCTCCAATGAGCTACACAATCAGGCTAGGGGTGTGAACAAATCCCAAAAAAAGGATGTCCAAGAAACTAACTCTCAATGTCCATGTGGGAGGCTTATCAGGATGGTATTATCAAAATGTAGCTTCCCCAGGACTATTTTACAAAGGGTCTTGATATTTGAGAAGCTTGATACTGAAGCATCGAAGCCCAAGCGAAAATGTTTCCATGAGAGAAAATCCACTATTCAGGATGATAAATTCCCTGAAGTCACCATCAACATGGTTGACAAAAGAAAATCAACACGGCGCTCGAGTGATCCTAATCCTGACTTTAGCCCGGGAGGAAAAGTCGGTCTAGGAATTGCCTAACGAATGTCTCGGCTCCAGTTAGAAGCCATCAGACATAAGGATTATCCGAGGATGCACAAAGGACTGTCTTTAGATAACAAGCTGTCAGACACATGCTCTGTAGTCGCTTCAGATGATGAGCCCTCAGATACGTGTTCTGCAATTGCCTCAAACGACACAATGTCCAGCATGGGGGAAGCAAGGGAGTCATTCATGATCACCCAAGATCAAGTGGCTCAAATGCTTCAAGAAGCTTTAGCTCGACAACGAGAAGAGCTTACAGCTAAAATGAATATGCAAATGGAGCTGAACATACAACGGGTGAGGGAGTTACATAACCTGCAGCTTCAAACTTTATCAAATCAGCAAGCTGAATTTAGCCGCCGCACCCAGAACATCATAGTTAACAGTGATCCAGAAGTAGATGAAGTCATCATGACTGACGCACCCCCAAAAAATACTAGGAGTGGTCTATTCACACCCCTCAATAACACTGGGGGTGATTCAAATGCACCCCTAAAAATAAAAATGCTGGTGGTGGTCTAACTCATTCTCCTCAATGTCCTTCGAATAAAGATGTAGACAACGACGAGATGATGAAAGATCTGCAGAATAAGGTCAATGCCTTAATGTCTACTCAAGAAGTGAGAAGAACGGGCATTCCGTGCCCATATCTAAGAGAGTGGGATTCAATCCCGTACCCAGAGAATTTCAATCTAATTAACTTCACGCCGTTTAATGAGAAAGATTCGCCTACTAGCACCTAATATATTTTAAGTCCCACCTAGGAGTGATCTCTGGTAATGAACCCCTGATGATTCGGTCATTCGTGGGCACCCTTCGTGGGGTGGCCTTCGATTGGTATCGACGTCTTAAGCCGGGGAGCATCAATTGCTGGGACGACATGAAAAGCTCGTTCCTCAACAACTTGTTCAACAATGACATCGAAGTGTCGATCAGAGCTCTTTTGGATGAGAAGTAGAAGGACAGTGAGTCAGTTGACAATTTTTTCAAACGCTTCCGCAACAAGGCAATGAATTGCAGGGATCCTGTCACATAGGAGTTCATCTTGCAAACATGTCACAACAATCTCTCCATCGATGTACGCGAAGTCATGGGGGTTGTCCCCTCAACCACTTGGAAAGAATTAAAACTACATGGCGAACAGGTCGAGCGTTTCCTCAAAAGAAAGGAGCTCGAGAGGGGCTAACTGACGACTAAAGTACCTACAACTGCTGACGATATTTGATATTCATCAACAGCCACCTTGGAGGTAACAAGGGACTCTTAATCTGAAGTTTCAGAAGGAGTATTCTTTCGAAGATGATAAAGTTTCAACCATCTTCAAATACCTCCTCCCCAACAATAAGATCAAGCTACCACCGATTACAAATCAGGAGGAAGCTAACAAGATTTCGGATACTAAGTACTGTGTGTATCACAGGAGGGTCCATCACTCCACCAAGAATTGTATTACACTGAAAAACAACATTCAAGTATTGGTTGATGTCGGTATCATAACGCTGAAAGAAGCCGAATGAGAATGGCTACCTCCAACGGGTATATGAGGTAAAACTGATTCCCGAAACTCCCAGGAGTATACGAGTATAAACTGGTCCTCCCCGCTCCAACACCTTAAGAGCCTAAACTGTGCAGACTTGACGGGACATAAATATGTACCAAAAGTTGTAAGTGCACAACCAATCAAGTTATAGTATAAAAATTTATTGATCCCATGAGGAAGGTGTTTGTAGGAGAAAATTAGAATCGGTTCTTATGCTGTGTGCGTGACAATTAGGAGTAATGAAAATTTTGATTGTGGAGAGATATGAGGAGTGTTGTGAATATGTGCAAAAGTCAATAAATGAGATTTTATATGATAGAAATGAAGAGTGGATGTGATAAAAGAATAAATGAAATCATAAGGAAAGAAAAATAAAGGAAATAAAAATCAAGAAACAAATAGGTTCGGCCAAAAACCAATTAGTCGAAGTCGGCAGACTTCTACTACAAGACCAAGAAAAGAATAGGTACTAGATCCGTGTAACTTAGGATTTGATTGGGTCAGGATGCAGTTTTTAGACAGGATCGCGTCATGATTTCCCCTTCATAAATTGATTGGGATTGGATATACCAAAACAAAAGTATATCACTAACTCCTTCATCATGGACAGGAAAAAGTTCTATGGAATTCATCCATGAAGATTAATGAAGAAGGATAGGTATTTTCTCCGAGATTTTACAAATAGCGATTGGATCCGTTGGAATGAATTATTGTTTTTATTTTTCTGTAGAGAAAATCAAGAACTAAGGAAAAATCAAGAAAGAAAAGATGGAGGATTCAATTAAAGATATGAGAAATCTAGAATTGAATCCACTAGCTAATCTCACTTATAAGATATGAAACATTCTCTTTTTCACATTCTAGTTTAGATTTACTAAGTATAGATTATCAAACCACTTAAGGGAAGTATAACCTATCAAATTATCATCCAAATAAAATTATTACTCATGAAAAGAATAATAACTAAATAGTAATTCTAGAATTCCTTCTACCAATTAGTTCTTTAGTTGAATATCCTAAGCATGAATATTTTAAGCATGAAAGAAAGATTAACAAATCATAAGAGAAATAAAGCTAGTTTCATGTAATTTCGAGAGTTCCAATAAAATTAATTCCACATCTAAGAAAAGGACAATTCCTTAGAGGGTTCTAGCCTTAAGGCGAATCAAAGAAAATAAAAACAAGCAAAAAAAAACTAATCCCAAGAGGATTCTAGCCTCAAGGTGAATAGTATAATAAAATAAAATCTAAGCTACAAAATAATTACAAAAACTAAGCTATAAAATAAATTGCAAGAATTAAATGCATGAAAGTAAATCTATACTACAAAATATTAATGTAAATCTAAACTACTAAGCAATAAGAAAAGAAATAAAATAGAAAATAAAATAAAATAAAATAAAACAAACCTCCAAATTGATCTTCATCTTCATCTTCATCATCCAACAAAGAAAAAAAATATGAAGTGGTGAAAAAATTCTTGTATTGATTGTAACAAAAGTTACAAAATTAGAAGGTCTTCTCAATTAAAAATAATCATCCTCTCCAAATAGAGTTACAAAATTTTTCACACCCTCAACCCCTCACTCTCTACCCCTATTTATAGTAAACATCAATGAATGTGAGCCCTTGGATCAGATTCTTATCCAAAACCCTTGATTTTCATTCTTTGATTCATAACAAAATCATCAGCATCGATGCTAGCATCGATGCTGGCATCGATGCTAGCATCGATGCTGGAATCGATGCTCTTATCAAAATTCTGACTTCATGGTTGGCTTCGTCTTGTTGAGATAGGTGATTTTTTATATATTATATGTTAAATTCTGCCTTCCAGGATGGATGGAATTGCGCATTCACGATCATATCCAATGGAGGTTGGTGGAATAGTGGAGTGAAGCAATGTACATTCAAGTTAAAGATACAAGTTCAAGCTTCATCCGCAAGAGTACCAAGTTGAGCTACAATGAAGATCAAGATCAAGCTTGGGTAACATTTAGTTTAGGAGTTTATATTATGGGTGTTAGTACTTTAAGCTCAATCATATACACACATACACGTTTTGGTTTTGTATATATATAGTTATATATATACATATATATGTTTTGGTTTGATAGTTTTCAAGTTTTAATATGAAACAATTTAATATAATTAGAAAACATATTTTTGTTTCATACTTATATGCATATATATGATTTCATCAATATCAATTTTAGTTAGTTCAATAAAATCATGTTTTAGTGCATTATACGTGTATTTTGATAAAATACTACATTCATTGTTTATAGACTTCATAACAATAGTTTACATCTTTCTTCAAGTCTATAAAATCATTTTGTAAAGTTTCAAAACATGGTTTAGCCAAAATGTCAAAATTCATATGTTTACATTTTTATGTTTTGGACTATTTTGCAAAATGATGATATTTTTCATTTGAGAAGTCCTTTTTCGAAACCAGTCATTGTAGCATGTTTATTATCATATCTACAATTATTCCCCAAACTTTTATATTTTTTAGAATTTATTTGATATTTTTAAACAGGGTTTTAGGCCCCCCGCCACAATCGACCGCGTAAGTCTCTGGAAGTTTTCTGGGTTTCTTAGCTAGCTTGCGGTCGACCGCGAGTTTTCCACGGTCGACCGCCGTTCACCCCAACGGCTCTTTTGTACAGATTCGTATTCCTGATTTTTTGGGATTTTTTGTTTTGTTTGGGGTGTTGGCTGTTGGTTTCTCTTCCTATAAAAACCCCTCAACCCCTCTTCTATCAGTAAGTATTGGAGAAAGTTTTAAACAAGTTTAAGAGGGTTTTACAGTTTGTTTTGTTTTCTGGGGTTTGCTTTTACAAGAGGAGCTTGCATCATCTGTTGAGGAGTTCATCTTCAATATCTTCTCATCCTCTCTTTGTGTTTATAGAGAAGTTTTCTAACTCTTTTCTCTAGCAATATTATTATTGATTTTTATATTCTTATTATTACTAGTTTGCTATTTGAGTTAGATTTAATTTTACTCATTGTTTACACACACCCACATTGAGCTTATTGTATTTTCATACATAGTATATTTGGGTTGGTGAGAGTTGTAACAATTGAGTGTAAGATTTTATTGTGTTCTCATCCATATTAGAGGACAATCATTTATTATAATTATGCTTATTGTGAGGATCACTTTGTAATACACTTGTACACCGAGAGAAGTGTGTGGCGAGAGTCGGGGATCGTCCCAAGAGGAGTGACATCGGTTGACGAACCTAGGGAGAGGTTGTAACCGAGCACTTGAGGGAGACACATCTAGTTCAACACTTGAGAGGGTGTAGAGTGGGATTGCAAGAGTGTGTAAGTTGTAGAGTTTTCGGTGAACTAGAAAACTGTATTGTGAGGTGTAAACGTTGTTCGGGTAAACGTAGAAAACCCGGTTGATGATAGTGGAGATCTCCTCGAGGTGAGGAGCGGAGACGTAGGTCGTGAGGACTGAACTCTGTAATCATGTCGTTTGTTTGTGATTGCATTGGCGCACTTACTTTTATGTTCATATCTTATATCGCCTTTGTATATTGCTTGTTGATTATTTTGCCCACTATCGAGTTTAGATTGTTTACCCTTGTGATTATATATCATTGCATATATCTCATAGTATATCTCATTGCTATGATATTTACATTTGTTCATATTGCTTATTCTTGCTTATATCTCTTGTATATCTATCTTGCAAGAATATATTTGTATTAGTTTTAATTGGTATAAAATCGGATTAGATTAGCATAAGACCCTAATCACCCCCCTCTAGGGTCCAACAATTGGTATCAAAGTTTGGTGCTCTTTGATTTAAGGTCTAACCACCTTGAGTTAAAGATCCAAGTTATCTTATTTGTGCTAATCTAGTTATGATTACTTTTATCTTGCTTGCATATATTCACATCATGAATATAGGTGCATTTTGTTTAGGCTATGATCCAAATATTACTCCAAAATATAAAAATTTCCCTTATGCTCAATGGTGCTCTAAATTTAAAATATTTATTGAATCTAGAAGCTCTAAATTTAAAATATTTGTTGAATCTAGAAATATTGACTTATGGGAAGTTATTAATTGTGCTTATATTGTGCCCACATTGGAGAAATCCAAGTGGAGCAATCATGATCATAAAATGTTTACAATGAACAAGCTTTTGTTAGAATTTTTGCTTAATGCTTTTGACTCATCCTTTTCTAACAAATTTGTTTATTTTGATAGTGCTTACAAACTTTGAAAATTCATTGAAGCACATCAATGAGACTTGGAGACAATCCGACAAGCTTTAGAATGCCTCTCACTTTTGACACATTATCCTATAATATTTTCCTATAATTTAGACAATGGATTCAGGAAATCGATAAAGAACTAGAGATTCCCTCTCACTTTTGACAATTTACAGATTCATTTTGAAAGAGGGTTCAATATTCATAAGTTGTTTGAATGCCAACCTATTGTTGAAGTATTTACAAAGCTAGGATCATTTTAATGATTACTAGAAAACTCAATATAGCCAACCCTACACTTGTTTGAGAATTCTATATGCAAGTTGGGTCAGATCTACCTGGGGCTCAATTCCACCACTGTTCGGGGATAACTAAAATAGTCATGTCTAGGCTTATCTAGAAGATCTTTGGACTGACCAACCCTCCTCGACATTGCCCTGATTTCTTCCAAGTTTCAGCTCAGTTAGGTATAGCCTATGATGAATACAAGCGAATGATGGAGTATCTGTTTACTACAGTACCTAGGGCTAGGACCTAGCATTTATGCATTCTTAAGAAAGAGTTCATCCTCCTTAATATCTTTCTTAAGTTTGACCTACACCCAAGATCCTTATATTTGAGGCAATGAAGAAGAGTATTTCTACTCAAGGCAAGGGGCCCACTACTTCCACTTATACTTCTTCACATAGACTAGCACCAGCTTAGCAAACCCTACCTACATGGCCTCCGCCACCCAGTGATGCACCGACTGAGTGCATACCACAGATGCTTGGTGATCGCCTCTATGCTCTTGAGATGGAGTTCCACCAATTTCATATAGGGTTTCAGTAGTTTCAGAGTCGGTACCCATTTTATTAGTATCAGTATTATATAACATCGGTCCTTCATGAGATGATCCCCGAATCTATGGCCCCACCATCTTATTAGCCTCCACCTCAGCCTCCATCACAACAAGATCCACCACAACACCACCACCACGCCGTCAGCCTAGCTGCTACATGACTCGAAGAATGAGGAGGATATCGGCTATACTGATACAAAGACGGACTACGAGGACGTGGATGTCATAGGGACAGATGATAAGGATGATGAGAATGATGATCAGGGAGAGGATGATCAATCTGGTAATGATGAGCAGTGAGGATGTTTCTATTTCATATCACCCCTACTTGTACCAACTGTATCTGATGCAGCCACTGTATCAAAAGCCTACAGCAAGATCTATGGTAAAGAATGTGGACATATTAGTCTAAGACAATGAGTATTGTTACTGGAAGATTTATGCTATTTGAAAGCAAGTTAGCAGATTCATTATTTCACGGAGGAAAAGGAGAAAAACTCTCTACCTCTTCGTTCTTCTGCTCTCAGAACTCGTTTATGCTTTTTCCCTAGGATGTGCAGAAAATGAACATATGAAAATTACAAATTACAAGAGAAATCTCAATTGCCAACAAATCTATTCAAAATTACGTTATATATATATAGTAGCAAATCTATTCTATTTTATTTGAGAAATACTATTAAAATTTTTAAAATACACAATGATTATGAACATCAATGAGCAAGGAATTGACTCAAAATGTATATTCTATCGAATCAAATTACTGACTCCTGCTCTATTGCTGAGGAAGAAAGGAAAAAGCATGATATCTAAGGAGCTTCCTTCACATTGTATACGCCTGTTGAATGCTGTACAATAACTCTCTATCATACAATCAATTTAGAGTCTTTCACACTGCCTGCAGTATTTGTTGCTCTTTCTTTGGGGGAGCTCCCGGAAGTGTCTTGAGCACCTTCACTCGAAACACGGCCTGCACCGAAAAGGATAACAGTTGAGAAATAGAAGGATGAATGGAGGCGTTTATTCTTAATATTTTTCTTGATTCTACCGAGAATCATTGGCATCTTACCTTACCTTAACTCCTATGTGATGTGTACATGTGAGCCTATATTTTCTGGTATGCGCATGACCATATTATTAAAGAGTATAAAGATGAAAATTTTATGCAGTCATTCCTTTATGGCTTTTTGCCTATTTTATTCACAATTTACGGACTTATTGATTTCATTAATTTCATTACAATAGATTGCCTTTACTACTTAATCAAAGATTAGATCTGATCATCTTTTATCTCAGCAACCCGAAGTGCCCAAATCCCAGAATTGGTACAATGTGATTGTAACTACTCCACTTTTTGTTCTCATTGCCCATAATCCCAAATGCACGTTATCTTAATTTTTTTTTCTCTTTTTGTTCAGTTCCAAATCTTATTTTGAGCTAATAAAGAACGAAGGCAAACCGCAATTAATTTAGGAACTGCAAAACCATTTCATATGAAATCAAGGTAGCTTCACACAAAATTTAACCAAAATTTCAGAAACCTCCACTTCTTTACAGTCATGAATAAACCAGCTTTATGAGCCTCATATCAAAGTGCTTGAATATCAAACAAAGAGATAAAAAAAATGAACAAAAAGATGGAGTTTTTATAGATATACCCTCCAAATTTAGCATTTATTTATTTACTTCTCAAACATGCTAATTGCATGTTTAACTAGCAAAATTACGAATCCTTGGCCAAAAGAGTAGTTATGTCTATAGCAGAATAGAAGCATGGATTCATCAGTTACAGTCTTAATAAGCTCACATAACTATGACTCCTCTAAACTCACTCTTACCATATTTTATAACAACACATTCAATATTTCTTAATGTTCCCCAGCTAAGGTAATAAATATCTTCATACCTAGCACTTACTCTCAATTCGGATCATCCTCAGATTTTAAGCTTCACACTTCCATTAGTATTATATGTATATGATGTTAGATTAAATTCAATATGCAAAGTTGCGAACTAGTCCATAGTAATAGCTTTGAATAAAAATATCCTAGCCAAGACATTATTGTAGGAGATTGTAATGCTTAAAGCAAGGATGAGAGATAAATAACCTTCTTGTCAGAGCCGAATTCAATGACATAGGATGGGTGGAAACGAACTGGAAATTTTGGAGGTACTCGGTATCGCCTCCCTTCATTGCTGAAATAAATATCCAATTTAGTTGACTTCTTAATTAATGCTATATTACATTAATGATATAAGAAACATAACAAACTGAATTGCAGAACTTACTCAGTAATCCATGTGCCCTGCTCACTACATAGATCAGTTAAGTAAAAAGCGTTGTCTTTGCAACTAATTTGGGCATGTTTTTCAGCCACCTGAGAGGAGAAAGGTCTGGTCAAACAATGAAAAGGTAGCACTAGTAACTAATTGAAAGACAAAGCTATTGAGGTACAACTTTTTGGTAGTGAAATGATGTTGGCTGAAAGGTATTTATCAGTTAGGAAAAACACTTAATATTAATAAATTATATCAAACAATGAATTGATAGATATTGTTAAGAGTATAAAATCTAACCCTAAACACCCTCACCACAACTTCGGTGTGTTTGTGCAACCTAAGACTTTAAAATTGTAGCAAACCAATCCAAATACAAATCCCACCAACCAGCATACTTAAAAAAAGATATAGCTGTGTGCCGTCCAGCTTTCTACCCATGAAAAGGGATCTCAACCTTGAATGCATGTGTGTGTGTTTGTGCGTGTGTTTTGGGGGCTACATTACCTGCGTACTTCTATCATGAAGCTCTACCCTTAACTGACACGTATCAGATACCGACAATCCTTGGACACTTCTATCAGGTATTGTACCCATACCGGACATCGACACTCCTTGAATAGACACATGCTCTTATTCAAGCATGCACTTAGTTATATATGTTCTAATCTAAGACACTTGTTATAAACTTCTTGGAAGTATGTCCTACATTTCACATCCACTTTCTGAAAATTGCAGGTCATGAATCGGGCTTATTTCAGTGAATACTCAGTTCAGAACTATGTTTTGGAAGGTCATTTTGGGTATGTATTAAAAAAATGAGTGGTTTTACAATTTATAATCTACATAATAAACGAAACAAAAAAATTCACTTAACATTTTATTGTTCTTGTGAAAATTACTAATTTCAATGTGCATATAGCCGTGTTCCTGTAGCCTACCTTTACCAATTTGCCATGTCCTGTACCAGTACCTGCACCTCTACCGGTACCCATGTTCATGCAACATAGGTTGGGAGTTGTTAGTGGGGCATGGGGGGTGAGAGTATACAACTATAACTGTGTGGAGTGTACACTAGAAGCGATATTATTCTCCGGATAGAATTTTTTAATGTTCTTCACTGCCTGGTTATGCTTTAAAAACAGAGGTTATTCTTAGAACAAAAACTTTGAACAAAGGAAATTTAATTTTTTAAAATTTCAGAAATAAATCTGGAAATAAAAGAATAAACTATCAAAACAGTAAATAAAAACTTCAAAGACCTGCAGAAACCCAATGAGCATGCACAGTTCAATTACTGATTAATGTAGCATAAAGATACTTAAGAACTTAATGGTTAGTAACTTAGTATTTGCATTGTTGGGACACTAATATATGATTTGTGCGTGTCTTGCGGAAGGCACCTTTTGAATGAATTAGACGAGCCAAAATTGGGTATAATTAAGTTATTATGTGTTGAAAAATATGTCACATGGCTGGCTTTATTTTCTTTTGAACATACTTCTCCCTCCCTCATGCAACCAAAATCTTAAACTTGATAGGACTATGAGATTATCATTTATATCCTCGATAAGAAGAACTAAAATCATTTATTTCACGTTCCCTATGATTTGAGTGAGGCGATAATTTTCTACCAATACCACTCAAAAGCACTCTGCAAGTAAATTATATCTGGGACCTACCAACAGGAATAAAACCTGACCTGCATACAAATGATTCAAAACCTCCTAGCTCAGAAGTGTCCACTACTTACCTGTGGAAAAGATAATTCTATTGATATTCCAGGCGACGCTGTATGAGATTGACTCCTGTAGTGCATAAGATACATAAGAGAAAGCAGTGAGATGAAGAAACATAATGGACAATATATAAGCCTCCTTAATCATACCCAATGATACATGGTCTTCTCTCATCTTTAATCAACTTAATGGGCTGCCCTCCATTAGCATTATTTACAGGGAAAAGATACCACCTGCGTACAAAAGGAAATGAAGTTAGCAAAGAATAAGCCACATATTAGAACCAAATAGTCGATGACATCTTTTACATACTCTCCACTAAGAGCACGTTCCATGGAATCGTCATCTTCAAACCATCTTTGCAACATGTCATTTGCCTTCATTTGTCCAGTATAAGTTAGGTTTAATATAGTTTCCATGAAATAATTTCAGGAATAAGCAGATAACTTGCAATATTTGATTCATAGTTAGAAATTGTCTTCAAGTGCTAAGTAAAAGTCTACCTTGTCAGTGAGGCGACAGCTTAGGGATCTTCCTTCAAGTTTTGAACTGCAAAAGAAATAGTCCAAAACTTGGTAAACTTCACAGGCCAATAGCTTGACAGATTTTGAAAATAATCTCATAGCTGTGGATTGCAAAACTCTGAATTTTGATGATGACATGTAGTTAGGGTAGATAGAAAAATTTTAAGGTTATTCAAATTTTAAACAGCATGTATGCCAACTGTCATAATGCTTGAACCGTTGAAGTACCTCATTGGAAATGAAATCAGAGCACAATCTGGTTATAAACTGATATCCGCAGGTTACATTGTCTAAATGGAAGGCAATAAAATGAATTATCTGAACCAATCAAATCAAATGCCAGCCAAACTTCCAACCACCAATTTCTAGAAATATGTTTTAAGCACAGCAGAGGAAAAGGATAGGAAATACAAAAGGTTCAATTATGTCTAACTACAACGCAATACAGTGACTTATCTGGAGGAATCAAATTCAATAGCAGCCAAAACATGAAATCAACAATTTCTAATTAAATATGTTTAAAGTAAAGCCGAGGAAAAGGTTGGAACAAACACAAAGTTCAGCTATGGTAAATAATAAAAAAAATAAAAGGATTTGGAAAGACTAATGACTTCAGAATTAGCAAACATTTTTTATGTTGACAATCGTTCTAAATATCCCCAATGTGGCCGTTATATCGGCCGATATATCCTTTTATAAGGCTTTCAGCAAAGCTATATTGTCTCAAATATCCTTTACCAGTTTTGGTAAATATCCTAGACGTGACCGATATATCAGCCGATATATCCTTTAATGAGGCTTTTAGCAAAACCATATGGTCTTAAATATCCTTTACCAGTTTTGGTAATTTTTAGGCAGTATATCATGATTTTCTCGACGTTTCACTTGACATTTTGCCCTAAAAAAATCAACTGAAATGTTGCAATGCTGATCTGATCTTTTATTTGTTTTAAAAGGTTAGTTTGGATTTGTGGTTCAATTGAGGTCTAAACCCAAATATAATATCTGCCTATGTAAATAATAAAAGATACAAACTTGTGCTCAATTGGACCAAATTATTTGCAAGAGTTCTGCAAACAATATCATCTTTCTCCACAGCTTTGATCTTTGGTGCCTCAAGTATGAATATCTAATATATGTATAAACACATTATTGGAAATTACAACCCGATAATTATTAAATATCTTCAACACATGCTGTCTGATATAATTTTTTTCCTTTCGACATGTCCCCAACATCCGACATTTAGAACACTAACTTTGACCAGTTAAGGGAGGAAAGTTGTATCAAGTGTTCAAGACACAAAATAAATTAAGAAGACTAAGGCATATATCTGAAATAGAACCAAAAAGTAAGTAAAGTAAAAAAATTGTTAATGCTCATTAAGTTTTTTCTAAGGCAAAATAATCCACAAATGTTAAGACTTAAAAACTAGGCCAGTAAACTAGCAAGTTATGAACACAACAAACTGTAGCAGTAGCAACAACAAAGCCTTTATCCCAAATATTTGAGGTTTTGGGATCAGCTACATGAATCCTATTTTTTTCATTTTGTTCTATTATGGATCATCTTAATTGCTCCTAACCAAGTCCTTCTTAGTTGCTATTTATCCCAAAGTTACTATTTATCCCAAAGTTACTATTTATGTCAAAGTTAACCATTATTACATCATTCTTAGTTGTTCTCAACCAAGTCCTTTTAGGTCTACCACTAGATCTATTTGCCTCATTAATTATAATATTATCACATTTTCTAATCAGTGCCGCTAAGGGGTCTCTGTTGTACATGACAAACCAGCTTAATCAATTCTCTAATATTATCCTCAATAGGAGCAACCCCTAAGTTACTATGATTGTATTCATTTCTTATCCTATCTTTTAATGTATATCCACAAGACCATCATAAAATTCTCATTTCTGCTGTCCTCATGTTTTGCACATGTTGCTTCTTAATTGCCCAAAATTCCGTTCCACAAAGCATTGTTAATCCTACAACCGTCTTATAGAATTTTGCCTTTAGTCTCATAGGTATTCTATGATCACATAAGTGATCAATGTTCAAACAATTAAGGCTATCTCAAACTGAGCATATAACTTGACAGGTCATGAGCACAAATACACAATTAAGGCTATGTCAAACTGCGGCTATAATTTGACAGGTCTCAGACAACTAGCGATTAAAATTATTTCAAGAGCACGAATAGAAATTGGTAGGTTTCAAATACAAAGTCATTAATTTTTAAACAGTGGTCAAATATGATTTGGAATGGGTCATGGGAGGATTGCTGATGCTTGTATATTATGGGCTAATTGCGAACACACCTCCTGTAGTGCCCCCTAATTGCAGATAGACCCTTCTATTTGTCCTGATAGACACCTTGTAGTATTTACCCAAGGGCAGATAGACCCCCATAACGAACGTTTTCGACTCTTTTTAGAGTTAAAATATTGGCAATTACAAGTTTATCCTCCTCATAGAACTCAACTGGTCTATCGGCTCCCGAAAACTATTTTTGACTCTTTTAAGCATAAAAAGTGTAATAATTCTAAGTTTTTTTTGGCTAGATATATATATATAAGGAAAAGTAAAGGGGCTTTTATGCAAAATTTCTTAGAGGGTCTATTAGTAAAAAAAGAACCTTTATAAATTTTCCAAAACCCTACATATTTTACCCGTCAGCCTCTTCTTCCTTCTTCCCGTCTTTTTCAGCCGCATAAAAAAAAAGTCAGAGAAGGGGGCCACTATAAGGATCAACGGGATTTTTTTTGGGATCAAAATATTAATCAAGGTATTATCCTTTCCTTTTCTTTAATAATCAGTTCATATTATGAAGGACTTTGACTTTATTCATGAAGCCACCCGCCGTACCCCTAGTTAACTATAATAGTACCTAGATCAAGTTTACTTTATCTGATCCAGACTATAGCAGGTCCAGGTCCTCGCTTTTTAAATTTAAAAAAAACGATGAGAATGCACAACCAGTTTCTCAATAAACTATGTAGGCTTGATTGAATGACAATTATGATCTCGTATGTATGTTAGTCAGTTAGTAGGTTATGAGGGTAGAATATGTAGTAGTATTAATGATTGTTTTTTTTATCTTTAGGGATTCCTAGGGATTTCACAGAAGCGTCATAAGTGTTGAACTTGGATTGTTGGTTGGTTTAAGATAAGTGGTGAATTTATACATTATTCGCTGTGTATTTTTCATATTCATATAAGATTATATTAACTATGTGTAAGTTTGTTCTGATGGAATATATCATTTTGTATGGTTGCTCGCATACTAATTGTTGATTAGATTAATGCACGTGGTTATTTAGTATTAGCCTATGCTTATTTTTTTGTCAATTGTTATTATTTTCTTTGTCAATTGTTATTATTTTCTTTATCAATTGTTATGTCTTTTCATATAGTAGTAGGTTGAAATGCATATGTGATTGATTGATTTCACTATCGATTGGCCTTTGGCATTTTTGTATAACGTATTTAGTTTTACCGACTTCGTTTAAAATTTTCTTAAAGCATATGCATCTCAGGTCAATATATCGGTATATGTCGGATATAAGCAAGTTATTAAAACAGGGTTTAATGTGCCTCTATGAGGTTTCTATTTTAGCGCTAAGAGCCCAAGTTTGGGTCTCACCGTCCCTACCACGGGCTTTATAATAGTGGGGTTTGCCATGTCAACCGGAGTATCGAAGTGTTGACCACATTAAGACGTGACCTGCTTATTTCCATTGCATGTATATATTTTAAAAGTGTTGCATTATCGATTTTACTATTTTAGTATTTCGCTTATCAAGTCAATTTATTTTAGTTTTGCAAAACCAATGTCTAATATATGAATTTATCCAATTATTGAGTTGTGAACTCATTGTGTTGTTTTCATTCTTTTCAGAGACTCGGAATTAGGTGGAATTGAGGATTTGCCAAATTCTTAGAACGGAGCAAGGAATATAACTCGAGATTGTTATTGTGTTCTAGACGAAGGTTAAATAAAATCTTTAATGTTTAGTTGATGAATTGAGAGTTTTGTAATAATGAGATTCTTTCTTTAGGTTGAGATTTATTTAGAGTTGAGGAATATTTATTTTTATCAAGTTAATTGGATTAGTGTTGACTTTTGGGATTATAGAGAATATTTGTTGTTGGTTTTAGTTCAATGAAGAGATTTATTTTAGTGGTCTTTTGATGAATGTATATTTTGAAGAACTTTTTACAGGTTTAGTCCGGCTCTAATATGTTAGCCCTTGTCTTTTGATGATAATTTACAACCATCATTATCGGTACTAATTGCTTGTTGAGTGATATTATAGTTAATATGTATATCAAGCTAGTTAGTATCATATATGGAGGATTGGATGGAATATGAGCTACAACGTTAATATATATAGGAGGTGGAGGGAATGTGATGAAGCAAATGTTAATCGAGAACAACATATACAAGTAAAAGTTTCATCAAATCCAAGCAATATCAAGACTCAAAGAAATGTTATTCTATGTGAGGATATTTGCTAGTTTTTCTTTTCTCTCTAGCGCTAGACTGTAGGCAAGTAGTTGTAGATTTTATTTGAAGCTGTTCGGAATATCACACACTTACACACTTTCAAAACTTGTATTTTGGTACTTTTATCAAAATGATGTTTTTCATAAATACGAGGACCTTTTGGCAAAATTCCTCTTCAAACAAGTTTGTCAAAATAATTATAAACTATTCCCAAAGTTTCACATTTTTTAGAATTTATCTGATATTTTTAAACATGTTCTTAAGTTGAGTTTTCTGTGCAAATCTGGTTTGTGCATGTTTAGTCGACTTATAAGTCGACTCACGAAATGCAGCGAAGTTGTGATTTTTCTTCTGCTGAGACGACTCATATAAGCCGACTCATTAGTCAACTCATAAGTCGACTTATCATAGAGCCGTTGCACAGTAACGGCTAGTTTTAGAAAACCGGATTTTGGGGGATTTTGATGATTTCCTTGGGGTTTTGGCTGTTGTTATTTTTCACTATAAATACCCAACTACCCCATTTATTTTTCCCACCAACTTTGCAAGAGAAAAATCAATTGTGTTTAATTCTTGAGTTTAAGAGCCTTAACTTTCAAAATCCAATTCCTTGTTTTACACTTGCACATCCCACATCCAAAACTTCAAGTGCAATCTCTCTCCTTACCATAGAACGGTTGTAAAAGAGAGCAATTCTTCATTTGCTACCATTGATTGCGTGGTGATCTCGTGGAGATCAATTGTGTCATGAGATCTCGTGGAGATCAACTGTGTCGTGGTGATCTCGTGAAGATCAACTGTGTCATGAGATCTCGTGGAGATCAACTGTGTCGTGAGATCTCGTGGAGATCGCTGTGTAGAAGTTTCAGTTTCCAAACCGGGTTGTGTAGTGGATTCTCCTCGAGAGTGGGGGAGCGGGGACGTAGGCTAGAGAGCCGAATCTCGTGAACACATTGCGCATCACTTGGATAACGATTTCTATCTTATCTCTTTTTATTTTAGCATTATATTTTGCGGTATTTACTTGTCTTAATTTTTATTACATAATTATTGTCTTAAGACCCTAATCACCCCCCCTCTAGGGTCTAACATAATATTCCTTTTAGGTTCTGAAATTGGGGTCGTGACAGAATGGTATCAGAGCCTAAGCTGTAGGTCCTAGTTAGAGTCGGAGGAAATAATAATGATGATGGAATATAATGATGGAATACGATAATTTATTTTTGAAGTGTGGTCGAGGGCAATATGAACATTATCAGATCAAATTTCGGGTATAGGAGTATATAAGCTTAGAACCATGGATCACATAATCTCTTTAGTTTTGTTGTCTTAAAGGTAAAAGACTTAGTCTGGATAGTTTAAGGTATGACTAGTGTATGTATTTCATGAAAAATAGTATTTGATTACTTATGCTTGTGATGAATATGTTATGAATTGATTTAATAAAGATTAATACGATGAATATTTTGTACTAAACATATTTATTTTTGGTAATATTAGATTGAGATGGCTCGTGGCAAGAGAGGTTCTAGTATTGCAACGAGGCGCTCTTCTCCTAGACTAAATGCTAATGCAGGGGTTACGCTACCTTCGAATATACCCCAATCGAGTAGTCGTCCCCGGACTAGGGTTGGTGAAAATGATGATACAGGTCGACAAAACATCGAGACCCCTAAGGGCCTGTTTGGATTCGTAGGGAGTGAAGGGAAGTTAAGGGAAACTGAGTGAAGGGAAGGGAATGGAAAGGAAGGGAAGGGAAGAGAATTCCCTTCCCCTTGGTTACACCCCAATTTGGGGGGTAACAATTTTTATACTATTAGGGGGTAAACCAAGGTGAATGGAGGTGAATTAACTTCACCTCCTAAGTGTTCCCAAACAAGATGAATGGAGGTGAATGGTTCCCCTAACTTCCCTTCACCCTCATTCCCCTCAATCCAAACAAGCCCTAATGTTACAAATGAGGCTCCTGATGGGAATGTCAGGGGAAGATCAGGACCCAAAACTCGTGGGGGTATGACTACCCGTATTGCTAGGACTATGAGAGGGATTACCGGAGCTCAGTGGGGTGTTAAAGGACTCGCCAGTTTTATTGAAATGCAGAGTGATTTCATGGAGAGACAAATGGAGATCCTTGAAAAGTAGTCAGTGGCAACTGAGAAGCTGAGCGAAGCACTAAATACTCAGAAGAAGACTAAACCTATTGCCAGTGACTTCGAAAATTTTAAGAATATGTCTCCACCATATTTTCACGGAGGTTCTGATCCAACAGCAACACAGAAATAGCTGAAGAAAATGGAGAAGTACTTCAGAGCCTTAGGATGTTCAGAGGAGCAAAAAGTTATTTATGCTACATTTATGCTAGAGGGAGATACAAAGATCTGGTGGGAAACTAAGGAGGCCAGTTTATCACTTGAGGGGTAGGATATTCCTTGGAGCAGATTTGTTAAATTATTTAGGTAAAAATATTTTCCCTTGTATGTTCGATCTCGCAAGAATAGGGAGCTTATGGAATTGCAGCAGGATGACATGATAGTGGAAGAATATGAAGCTAAGTTTAATGAGTTATCTCGATATGCACCTGAGCTAGTCGCAGAAGAATTTGATAAGATAGAGATGTTTGAGAATGGACTGAGGTCAGAAATTCATCAGAAGGTTACAGTCAATGTTTTAAATGTCGGCCGACATGTCCGACTTGTCGGCCGACATATCGGTTTGAAGGCTTGACCGACACAACATGAACGTTTTCAACTTGTATGTCAGTTTTCAGTGCCAAATCAGAAATATCAGGATCATATCGGGCATATCGGTCTATTTTTTAGCTTTAAAAAATCGGTCGACATGGTATTTTTTTTAAGATCTGTTTTTTTGTTATCGGGTTTGGGTTTAGTGATAAATACCCAAATCCGTTTGACCCATTCTCATGTTTAAGGGTTTCTTATGAACCTGATAGAAAGAATTTATGAACCTAAATCCATATATTATTTACTTTTCTATATGTTTAGTCTATAGAATTTTGATAGAAAGAATTTATGAACCTAAATCCATATATTATTTACTTTTCTATATGTTTAGTCTATAGAATTTATAAAGTATGCTTATATTGAATTTATTCCATATATTATTTACTTTTCTATATGTTTAGTCTATAGAATTTATAAAGTATGCTTATATTGAATTTATAAATGCTTAGATTATATTTAGAACATGATATTATACATATGCGCACTACCCGATATGACAATCCGATATTTAGTCAATGTCCTCCGATATATCCCCAATTTCCGCTATCCGATATGGATTTCAGTCATCCGACATTTAAAACCTTGGTTACAGTGATCATGTCAAAGACTTTTGAGGAGGCAGTGGAGCGAGCAAAAAGGGCTGAAAAAACAAGAGAGAAAAGATTACAGATGAACCAAACAAAAGCTGGGACCAAAAAAAGCGGATCAGGGATGAGAATAATCAGAAAGATAAGTTAGCTTTTAAGCCTTTTAAGAAGCCAGCAGTTCGAGGGTCAAGAGCTCCAGTACAGAGATCGGGCCAGTTTGTGCAGAGAACAGGTCCTCTTATTCAGAGGCATGATGGACAATGTTATAGATGTCGTAATAATCACAAAGGCTGTTATTATCCTTTATTTCGAGGTTGCTATAAGTGTGGCAGGCAGTGGCATATTGCGAAGGACTGTCCAATAAAGAAGGGACCCAAGACTGATGATTAGAAAGCGAAGCCTGCACCTGGTGATGGTCAGAAATCTAAGGCACAAGTGAGAATATTTGCTTTGACGAAGCAAGATGCTCTCGCATCTAACTCTATTGTTGCAGGTTCACTCGTTATTTCCTCTCAGCTCGCACATGTGTTGTTTGATTCTGGTTCTTCTCATTCATTTATATCTTATAGCTTTGCTAGTAAGTTGGATAGAACTCCAGAATTTTTAGAATCTGAGCTATCAGTTTCCACCTCATCCGGTGATTGTATGATCACTAATCACATCTTTAAAGGATGTGAGGTCATAGTGGGAGATCGAACCTTGCTTGCGAGTCTTGTGTTACTTGATATTCATGATTTTGATGTCATTCTTGGTATGGATAGGATTTCTACTTATCATGCATCTCTAGATTGTTTTCAGAAGCGAGTTTCATTCAGAATTCCTGGGGAGTCAGAGTTTTGTTTCGAGGGATCGGGTGTTAGTGTACCTCCATGTGTTATTTCAACCATGCGGGCTTGTAGACTTCGAAGAAAAGGTTGTAAATGTTATCTTGCTAGTGTAGTTTGTACCGATAAGAAGGAAGTTTTTTTGGATGAAATCACAATTGTTCGAGAATACCCTGAGGTTTTTTCGGAAGACTTGCCAGGACTACCACCTGACATGGAGGTTGAGTTCCCTATTGATTTGATTCCAGGAACACGACCGATCTAAAAAGCACCTTATCGAATGACACCAGTAGAGATGAGGGAGTTGAAGACTCAATTGTAGGAATTGTTAGATAAGGGGTTCATCAGGCCGAGTGCATCTCCTTGGGGTGCTCCAGTATTTTTTGTGAAGAAAGATGGGAGCATGAAATTTTGTATAGATTACCAAGAATTGAACAGGGTGACTGTGAAGAATAAATATCATTTGCCTCGGATTGATGATTTATTTCATCAGTTGAAGGGCGTCCAGGTGTTCTCAAAGATTAACCTTCGGTCTGGTTATCACCAGCTAAAGATTAAGCCTGAAGATGTGTCGAAAACTGCATTTAGAACAAGATATGGACACTATGAATTCTTGGTGATGCCATTTGGATTGACAAATGCTCCAGCTCCTTTTATGGACTTGATGAATAGGGTGTTCAGGTCTTATCTTGACCAGTTTGTACTTATTTTTATTGATGATATTTTGATCTACTCTAGAAGCCGGGAGGAACATGAAGAACGTTTAAGAACTATTTTGCAATTACTTTTGAAACACAAATTGTATGCAAAGTTGAAAAGTGTGAATTCTGATTGGAGAGTGTCTCATTCTTAGGGCATGTTATTTCTAAAGAAGGAGTGTCGGTTGATCCTTCAAAAATAGAGGCAATTGTTGATTGGAAGAGACCTAGCATCGTGATCGAGATACGAAGCTTCCTGGGATTGGCTGGTTACTATAGAAGATTTATTGAGGGATTTTCCCGCATCGCAACACCTTTGACTCGATTGACTCAGAAAGGGGTCAAGTTTCAGTGGAAAGAGAAGTGTGAGCAGAGCTACCAGGAGTTGAAGGATCGATTAGCGTATGCACCTATACTCACGATTCCTTCTGGATCAGGTGGATTTGTAATATACAGTGATGCTTCTCATATTGACCTTGGTTGTGTTCTTATGCAGAATGGGAAGGTAGTAGCATATGCATCTAGACAACTTAAAACTTATGAAAAACTACCCAACACATGATTTGGAGTTAGCTATTGTTATCTTTGCATTGAAGATCTGGTGGAACTATTTGTACGAGGAGATTTGTGACATCTACACAGATCATAAGGGCCTTAAATACATTTTTACACTTAAGGAGTTAAATATGAGGCAAAGGCGATGGTTGGAGTTAATGAAGGATTATGACATTATCATCCATGTAAGACAAATGTGGTAGCTGATGCTTTGAGTAGGAAGTCCAATGCTAGTATTACCACTTTGATCACAAATCAGAAGCATATGTTGGAGGACTTGAGAAGACTTTATATTGATATTCGACTTCGAGGATCTGGAGTGATGTTTGCTCATTTTAAAATTCAGCCTGCTTTGATTGACAGGCTTGTGGCCGCACAAGGTGATGATGCAGTTCTTATAAAAATTAAAGCAGATGTGGAATAGGGACTTCAACAGGAATTTATAGTTCATGATAGGGCTTTGAGATTCAAAAACCGCTTATGTGTACCTAATGATCCGGAGTTGAAGAAAGAAGTACTAGAGGAGGCGCACCGTTCGGCATACAGTTCATCCCGGATCTACGAAGATGTATAGAGATTTGCGAGAAACATTTTGGTGGAATGACATGAAACGGGATATTGCAGAATTTGTGTCTAGTTGTTTGGTGTGCTAACAAGTCAAGATTGAACATCAGAAGCATGACGGATTACTTCAGCCTCTTCTAATTCCTGTGTGGAAGTGGGAGGAGGTAACAATGGATTTTGTGACTGGTTTTTCTAGGAGTCAAAGTGGTAATGATACTATATGGGTGATTATTGATCTACTTACTAAATTAGCTCATTTCTTGCCTTGTAAAATCACACATTCTCTTGAGAAGCTTGCTGAATTATATGTTAAGGAGATTGTGAGGTTGCATCGGATATCGGTGACTGTTATATCAGATAGAGATTCGAGATTTCATTCTAGATTTTAGCAAGGTCTGAATAATGCTCTGGGAACACAATTGGGTTTCAGCACATCTTATCATCCGCAGACGGACGGGCAATCGGAGAGGACTATTCAGACATTGGAGGATATGCTTCGTGCTTGTGTTTTGGATTTGAAGGGTAGCTGGGAGAAACATTTACCTTTGGTGGAGTTTGCATATAATAATAGCTATCAATCTAGTATTGATATGTCCCCTTATGAAGCATTATATGGAAAGAGATGTAGATCACCTATTTGTTGGGATCAAGTAGGAGAAAGAAGGTTGCTCGGTCCTGAGATAGTGCAGATTACTACTGAGAAGATTCAACAGATACGTGAGAGACTTCGTATAGCTCAAAGCAGACAGAAGAGCTATGCTGATAATAGAAGAAGAAAGTTAGAGTTTGAAGTTAACGATCATATTTTCTTTAAGAGTATCACCTACTAAGGGAGTGATGAGATTTGGAAGAAATAGGAAGTTGAGTCCGAGATATATTAGACCTTTTGAGATTTTGGAGCAGGTTAAAGCTATAGCCTATAAAATTACATTGCATCCAGAGTTGGTTAAATTTCATAATGTTTTCCATGTATCAATGCTGAAGAAGTGTGTACTTGATCCGAGTCGTGTATTGAATTATGAGCCTCTTAGGATCAGGGAAGATTTGACATATTCAGAGTATCCGATTAGAATTTTGGACCGGAAGGAGCAAGCTTTAAGATCAAGAATTGTTAAGCTAGTAAAGATTTTATGGAAAAATCATTCAACTGAGGAAGCTACCTAGGAGCATGAAGATGAGATGAAGGAAAAATATCCTAAATTTTTTTAAGACTCAGGTATGTCCAAGTTTTGAGGACAAAACTTCTATTAAGAGGGGTAGTATGTAATAATTCTAAGTTTTTTTGGCTAGATATATATATAAGGAAAAGTAAATGGGCTTTTATGCAAAATTTGTTAGAGGGTCTATTAGTAAAAAAAGAACCTTTATAAATTTCTCAAAACCCTACATATTTTACCCGTCAGCCTCTTCTTCCTTCTTCCCGTCTTTTTCCGCCGCATAAAAAAAGTCAGAGAAGGGGGCCGATCATACTATAAGGATCAACAGGATTTTTTTTGGATCAAAATATTGACCAAGGTATTATCCTTTCCTTATCTTTAATAATCAGTTCATATTTGAAGGAATTTAACTTTATTCATGAAGCCACCCGTCATACCCCTAGTTAACTATAATAGTACCTAGATCAAGTTCACTTTATCTGATCCAGACCTATAGCAGGTCCAGGTCCTCGCTTTTTATATAAAAAAACGATGAGAATGCACAACCAGTTTCTCAATAAACTATGTAGGCTTGATTGAATGACAATTATGATCTCGTATGTATGTTAGTCAGTTAGTAGGTTATGAGGGTACTTGATTGAATGACAATTATGATCTCGTATGTATGTTAGTCAGTTAGTAGGTTATGAGGGTAGAATATGCAGAGTATTAATGATTGTTTTTTTATCTTTAGGGATTCCTAGGGATTTCACAGAAGCGTCATAAGTGTTGAACTTGGATTGTTGGTTGGTTTAAGGTAAGTGGTAAATTTGTACATTATTCGCTGCGTATTTTTCATATAAGATTATATTAACTATGTGGAAGTTTGTTCTGATGGAAAATATCCTTTTGTATGGTTGCTCGCATACTAATTGTTGATTGGATTAATGCACGTGGTTATTTGGTATTAGCATATGCTTATTTTTTTGTCAATTGTTATTATTTTCTTTGTCAATTGATATGTCTTTTCATATAGTAATAGGTTGAGATGCATATGTGGTTGATTGATTTCACTATCGGTTGGCCTTTGGCATTTTTGTATAACGTATTTAGTTATACAGACTTCGTTTAAAATTTTCTTAAAGCATATGCATCTCAGGTCAATATACAGGTATATGTCGGATATAAGAAAGTTATTAAAACAGGGCTTAATGTGCCTCAATGAGGTTTCTATTTTAGCGCTAAGAGCCCAAGTTTGGGTCTCACCGTCCCTACCACGGGTTTTATAATAATGAGGTTTGCCAAGTCAACCGGAGTATCGAAGTGTTGATCGCATTGAGACGTGATCTGCTTATTTCCATTGCATGTATATATTTTAAAAGTGCTGCATTATAGATTTTACTATTTTAGTATTTCGCTTATCAAGTCAATTTATTTTAGTTTTACAAAACCAGTGTCTAATGTATGAATTTATCCACTTATTGAGATGTGAACTCATTGTGTTGTTTTCATTCTTTTCAGATACTCGTGATTAGGTAGAATTGAGGATTTGCCAAATTCTTAAAACGGAGCAAGGAATATAACTCGAGATTGTTATTGTTATTGTTATTGTCTTATAGGCGAAGGTTAAATAAAATCTTTAATGTTTAGTTGATGAATTAAGAGTTTTGTAATAATGAGATTCTTTTTTTAGGTTGAGATTTATTTGGAGTTGAGGAATATTTATTTTTATCAAGTTAATTGGATTAGTGTTGACTTTTGGGACTATAGAGAATATTTGTTGTTGGTTTTAGTTCAATGAAGAGATTTGTTTTAGTGGTCTTTTGATGAATGTATATTTTGGAGGACTTTTCACATATTTAGTCCGGCTCTAATATTCCTTTTAGGTTCGGAAATTGGGGTCATGACAAAAAGAAAAGTGCTCAAAGGGTCATCCGCACAAATAGAATTATAGGACGTCTGTTTGTAACTGGGCAATACTACAGGAGGTCTGTTCACAATTAACCCTATATTAATTGGCTGCTATCAGAATTCCTATGATTGTGATACCAGCAAAATCTTCAAAAGTCATGGAACTAAATGCCACAGACTATAAGGGCTGCATGAAAATGTTAGGTTCGCCCTGTTAGGCCGTAGATTGGGTCTCGCTCACATTAGAATGAAGGTAGTATCTCAGCGCAACACATAGTTTTTTTTTTATGCTTTGGTTTTCTTTTTTTTCCCCTTCTTTCCTCCAATGTAGTTAGCCTACGTAGGCTTTCTTATCAGAGAATTCTTATCAGAATTCGGCCTTTTG
>NC_033799.1:69322649-69457083 GCF_001876935.1 Asparagus officinalis | reverse complement strand
TTGCCCCCCCCCCCCCCATCTCTCTCTCTTTCTGAGACTATTTTCACCACCAGTTAAATAAAATAATCAGGTCCGACCCAAAGACATGCGTGAAGTTTCAGTTAAAAGAAAAAGGCTGCATGAAAACAAGTGCAGTGGATGTTTTCAGGTTTCAAATTTTAATGGGGCTATATGATATAAAACAAGCAGCCTATTCACTCTACAAATGAATACCTTCATTCCATATATCGTGGAACAACGCCCAAATGCTGTAAATATATCAGTTAAATTGAACAATTGACCATTAAGTAATATTCATATAGTAGAGTAACCTGAAGTCTTGAAAAGTATGGAGTACAAGAACTAACATGTATAGATCGACTTTTATTTAAAGCAAGAGATGTGGCTTTTAGTTTAAAAGGTTAGAAGGTGGAAACATGTGAAGCATTGCAAAGCACAAATACTAAGCATGGAATTTATATGTTGATCAGACACAATGTTATACACACACTGGCTACATCCTAAAATGGTACTCATCAATTACAAAAACCATCAATTACAATATGCACATCAATGAATCAAACTATTATTGATTGAATGGTCAACTTCAACGAAAATATGCTTTCAGATAAAAATAAATCTGAACCTCCATTACCATCACTATTAGTGAAGTCTTTTACCATAGGTCAATAACTATAAAAACTTGGTGTGATCTACAACCGGGTTTCAACCTTATGTCAAGACTTCTTAATTGATAAGTTCTAGCCAAGGAAATTATGTACAAGAGAAGAGCTAGTCGTAAATCCTAAAATTCAGTAATAATTCAACTTGGAGGTAAAGATTTGAAACATAAAATTTATTTTAATAAGTTGTAGATCCGATAGAAAGGATGACGGCAAAAAAAAAATATTAAACTAAAATAAGTAAAGAAAGCAGAGAAGATAAAAGAAACGGCTAACCTGTTACCACCAAGTACCCAACTCAGCATTTTCGGCATTAAATATTTGATGAAAAATCTCCCGCCAACTCTACCAGGGTGTGGAATCCTGAACATGGTCAAAAACTAAAAACAAGGTATTCACCATTATGAAATGCCTTATCAAAAGAAGTATTTCACTATAATATATGCTACAGAATTTCTAGAATGAAGCATATTTTGATTGACTTGCAGTAGAAATCATACCGATAGTGGTCCAAGACCTACACCCAAATATGGCCTGTAAGTGGAAGCCATTATTGCAGCCATTCTTGCCATTCCATATATAGCTGCAACACGAAATCTTCTTTCTTTCTCATAACTAAAATGGAAAGAAACATCAGAGAGTAAATATAACTGCGAAGTTAATGGAGGTTTCATTTGTAACCAAATATCCTCTACAATTTGAAGGTAGAGAGAAAAACTAATTACCGCTTTAGAGAAGGCACAATATCAATAGGGGTCCCAGTCTCAGCACTTTGTACTGAAGCTTTCTCAAGTTCAAGAGCAAGTTGATAGCTATCCTATAACGACACCAGAATGTCAATAGGTAACAGTATTATGCAATACAAGAGAAAGATTCATATATTAAAGAACAGAATAAAGCACAGCGCATGAATAAAAGTTAATAACTCTATAGACCTTACCTCTATGGCCATGCAACCACCTTGACCCATGTTTGGCTGCATAGCATGAACAGAATCTCCAAGTAAAGTCACACGACCTTTTCCCCAACTTAGAATTGGTATCCGGTCATAAATATCACGACGAAGAATATCTTCCTCATTAGTAGCAACTATTAAATCAATGACATTATCACACCATCCCTCAAATATGCTAAGCAACCTTTCCTTTTTACCTGTCAATAGGTCCCCAAGTTAGATAGTAAAACTCAAAAAAGGAAAATGATATGATCCTAATAATAAGCCCTATGGCAGATGGGCACCTGTTCAAATTAATAATATTGCTGACAAGTTAACAGAAACACTGCACTGTTTTATGCTTCTCAAACTGACTATGCCATAAGAACCATTTAATGCCTGATTTTTCTTGATATTTGGACACCAAAAGAACTGAGCTATTAAGTTGACCAAATCTCTACAAGCCTAACTGCATGAATTTTGGGTCATGATCTTTGATTTGTAAATAGTAACTCTGATTTGTAACAACTAACAACATCCAGGAAAATATTAATAACTAAACGAAAACATCAAAGTCTTTGCCGTTTATCATCTAGGCTGGTCCATGAATCATTTCTTAGTTCGAACTCTCTTGAAGTCTTACCTTGTGAGTTAAATCTTATTGTTCCCCTGTTGAAAACCACATGGGTTTGGCTGCATCTGATCAATTATGCAGTTACTATTTACTCGTGCAGTCACATAAGAAGGTAATATGAAGTAAGTGATTGGTTCCAATTTCAGAGAAGTTGATTTAAGTAAATTCAGTCCCCCTCGACAAATATCATTTTTTTTAATGCTCAAGTCCAATTTGTCTATGTTCCTTCGCGAACTTTTCTAATTGACCCACCCCTTTAATCTAAAAACAACATTTCCTGAAGCTCGTTATGAACATCTCCTAAATCTCATCCTCATTAATCCTAACCAGTAAAACTGTGAAGCCTAAGGTTTCTAGTTATTTTCTCTCATAAATGTAATCTGTCCTCATTGCAACTAATAATTTTGCTACAGTGGCATTCCGTATACTCCAAATTCTACATGTTCCAACTTTTACAGCTTTACACTTTCCACTTTGAGAACCAACCCTTGTGTGGCTCAATAAATAATAGAAATTAAACTGCAAAACACAGTGAGCAGGGATATGCATGCTAAGCTCATCAGTGGCTACATATAAAGACTAATTAAAGAATGTGATCCTCTGTTTAAGCTTGCATAGATACACAACAGCTCCTCATCACTACAATCTTTTCACTAGTTATTACTTCATCAAATATATGTGTTATTTGCACCTCTGTGCCCCAAAGTTTCCCCCTTTTTAACTTTGATACCTGAAGTTCTAATTTGACAAATTAATAACCCACAGTTTCACTGCCATTTTACTTTGGTACCCTCTGTCAGCCTTACATTTATCTTCGGTTTAAATTGTATCATGTTCTTAAACACATTTAGGACGATAGTAACTCTGTCATGAGAAAATTCCCACTTTACCCCATTCATCGTCAAGTTATTTAGTTCTAAACCATCCTGAACAAAGCCATAATTTTGTACTTCACTTACTGCAACCTCAAATAATGAAATTTGTTAAGAAATTTGTTCCTTGTTAAATTTGTTTAGAATTTTGTTCCTTACTAAATCTGTTAAGAAATTTGTTCTGCATCATCCAAGCAATCAAGCTTCTCAGGTGAGGATGATTATAAAATTAATGAGAAAGAACATAAACGGAGCAGGGGGAAAAGCTATACCGGTCTCAGAGTGGTTTAGGAGAGAGAGAACGGGTATATCAGATGGGGGCTTCTGTCTTATTAGTGCATCTTCATTAATTTAATGTTAAATGGGTGACAAAGAGTACTGCATGTTAATGGCTGTGAAACTTTGGGATCTCAGAGTGTCAAAATTGAACCTTAGCTTATCAAAGTTTAGAGAAGGGGTAAACTTTGGGGGCACAAAAGCGCAAATAACCTAATATATATTTAAAAACGAATAACAGCTATGCTGAATGGAAGGATCGAATCAAAAAATTTAGCCTAGAAAACTGGACACCTTAATGGAAAATATCTACCATTTGGAACATCTGTGCCGCCAGGTGGTTCCTTATGAAATGCATACCACTGCATCTTTCCAGCACCCACATCAGAAGAAACAAAATATTGTTTGTGGCCTAGAAACACTCGGTACCTTCAGAAGATTACAGAAATGGTTTAGGATAATATGTCATAGTGTTAAAAAATAAAATATATTAGAAAACTAGCTAAGCTGAACAAAGAAATAGTATTATAAGCGTCAAGATTACCCAACACTTTCAATATCTGCAGGCACAAAATCTGCAATACCAGTGTAGCAGGTGTAGCCTGCATAAGATGCCTCTGAGTGTCCAAATAAGATCTTACGTACCTAATCGTCATTCAATACTTAAGCAGCTAATTGTCATGTTACAATATTCAAGGTAATTATTTCCAATATAAAATTATGAAAGGATACCTTCGACCATATACCATCAGCTCCCACAAGAAGATCACCTTCAAATTTTTGTCCATTCCCAAGTGTTACCGTTACCTGAGTTTATTGCAAGAAAAAGAGCTGTCAAACCTACCACCAAAATGGAGAACAACATCAATATGACCCAGGTCTCCAATATAAAAAGGGCAATCACAAATTATAAGAGCTTGCTTTTTCCTTGTAGTTCCCAAGAACATCAACAATGAAGCAAAGCAACAAATATCACCTAATATCAACTTACTTTAGTCCCATCATCTGCAAAATCAACAACATTACTGTCGTTCATAATAACATCATCACCAACTGCACGGGCCAATATCTGCTGGAGTTTCATACGGCTAATAACTCTTGTCACTGGTAGTCCTCTGTCTGCGGCAGGAGTAAATGTATCGAACTTTATGTACCTGAAATTTAAGTAAAAGTCACTTTTTGAATCAAGGAGAAAAGTTGATTAATGTACTAAATATCAGATCGGTTCTTACAACTAGTTATCAAACACAATAAAGAAACTAAGAAAGTAAAACAAAACCAATAACTGATTTATGATTGACTTATTAATATGATTATTTTAATGAGTTCTTTTAGATATTAGACTGTAAATCTTCAATGATTCCATATTAGTCCTCAAATATTTGAAATTGCTCATACATTCCTCAAATTCTAAGGGATCTTGAAAACTGTTCACTTGATGACCAACATACCCCTATCAAGAGTTTGGTCATTGCGGGACCAATTAGCAAGACCCCTTAGGATTTGGGGGATGTATGAGCAATTTCAAATATCTGAGGGTCTAATATGGAATTATTGAAGATTTGAGGGACTAAAATCTAGAAAACCCCGTTTTAATTTTTTTTTCCAAAGAAAACTGTAGTTATTTCTCCATTAATGTTTGAAGATCTTGAAGCTGTCCTTTTCATGATTGACATATGATATAGGTTCGTTTTTGTGATTTGCTTGTGACATTGTTTTTCTACAAACGACATATCTAGATCAAGATAAGCTCTACAAACAAAGGAAAGCAAACAAACAACTCAGAAATCAAGGTGTATTTAGTACCTAAAAACCGGCAATTAAGGTTCTATAATAATACACTATGTTACTTGGTACTTCTACTAGGAAGCCGTATGCGTACCTATATGCAAACTTTTTGGACACCACTTAAATATTTCCATACGTTTATTCAGACATATACTCAATTATATAATACATGTTTTAATTTAAAACACTCCTCATACACTTCTTGAATGTATATTCTACCTCTTCTTGGATGTATATTCTACCTGTCACATCTATTTCTTGTGTATTGATCTTATGTAAATGAAAAAACAACATATGTATGTGTGTGTCCTCGTACCCTACCTTTTACAAATTTGCCGTGTTCCATACTCATACCATGCAACTTAATTATTTCACATATTTCACATAGTTACCTTGGCTGGGAATTTTGCACAAATCCATTAAGGGTGATGTAGGATTACAAACTGACAACAGAACTTGATAGGCGGGGTTTTCTCAATTACGTTTTTTGTGCTCAAGAGATGATTGGTTTTTCCATAAGAATTTGCAATTGTGGTTTAGATGATGAAAATTTATTTCCTTAATGGGTTTTTTTCTTGGGCAGAATCTTGACTATCTAAAAATGTCACGCGGCCCACTTGCATATTTGTATTGCCTCTTGCGAGCCTGTTGGTGTGTAAGTCGTTGAACCCACTGTATAGTGCGTTGTTTGGCTCAAACCACTGTCAAAATTAACTAGCCAATGCTATACTTAAATTCCACGATTTCACTTATGTGGGACTAAACTTTTAGGGATCTCACAATCATCCCACCTTACAAAGGCGACGTCATCGTCGTGATATGACAAGCAGCACATCCCAATATCAGCGCAAGGTGATGCAGACTCTAGAAGTGGCTCCTATGAGCTTTAGATGTGGCTCCCACTACACTCACGCGGTGTAACACTTAGCCCCACATAGCACCTAGCTCCACGCTTCTGATTGGCAAATTGCTCTAATACCATTTGTCACGCCCTGAGCCTATGAGCTCGTTGGTGAGGTGTAAGTCATGAGACCCATAGAGTGTAGCGCGTTGTTTAGCTCAAACCACTACACAAATCAACTAGCCGATGCTACACTTGAATTCCATGATTTCACTTATAAACCACTCAGCTGTCTAGTCACCCACCAATGTGGGACTATACTTTTGGAGATCTCGCATCAAATCTCATGGGACCTCATCTAAGTTAACAATAAGCCTTATTTCTCAAGGCTATCCACAGAGGTGAAATCCTGACTATACATAAAATTAGAAAACAATGAAACCCAACTTCCCTATCATCATCCTAGTTTAATTTTGTATGAAGAGAGCGCTAAATAGTTAATCTTGTTCAATTTAGGTTAGTTAATTAGTTTAATTTTGTTAATTAGTTAATCTTAATCAATTTTATTCATTGTTTCTAATTTTAGTTAATTTTAGTTTAATCTTGTTCAATTTTAGTTCAATTTAATTCATTGTTCAATTTAGTTAATTTTAGTTAATCTATTTAATTAATAATTAAGATTAAAATCTTGTTCAATTTTAGATATAGTCTTATAGAAGAGAAGACTAAATAGACGTTAATACTTAATAAATCAAGTTATGTGATTTATTTGAATCTTTTGCTTGTCATGATTTGATGATTTAACCTATGAATGGTTTGTTTGTTGAATTGTTGTGATGTAGAATATCAAATATTCCTTCAAAGGAATCTATGGGTTCCATCTCTATTCCCGTAAAAGCCCCTGTGAAAGATAAAAGAAACTTGGGAGATATGGGTTGGGAGGTTGGGTTTCTTCCGAATCTAACTAATTTTTGCTTGATGCAATGTAAATTATGCTCGCACAAGATGAAAGGGAGAGGTCTTTAGATTAAAGCAACATCTTGCGGGCAGAGGAAACAAGTGCACAAAGTGTTCTAAGATTTCAGTTATTGATGGGAAGAAGGTGCAAGAAGCTATGGATGCTAATTCCACAAGGAAGAAACTAAAAGAGATGCATATCATGGAGTTGCAAGATGAAGCACAACTTGACAGGCCAAATCCGATGGCTATTGAAGAAGAATAGGAAATTATCTCTCTTACTCATACAATGGGCGGATCTTCAAAGAGGTCCAGATAGTTGACCGCCTAGCATAGGAAATTATCTCTCTTACTCATGCCCTCTCTATTGACTCCTTTATGCGGATATGCAGAGCTATTAAGGATTATGGACGCACCTACAGACCGCCTAGCATGTATATGTTGCAGGAGCCGTTGTTGAGAGGTGTTGCGAATAAGAGTAAGGACTCATTGAAGGAGCATAAGGAGGAGTAAGGGAAGAGTGGTTGCTCTATCATGACAGATGCTTGATCAGATAGGAAGATACGATCGACCTTGAACCTGTGCAATCGCAGCAGGCTAGGCACGACTTTTTACAAGTTTGATTGAGTGCTCCGGGGACTCGCACACGAGGTAATATATTTTTGAGCGGGTGGATGCAAGCATTGAAGAGATTGGGCCACAGAAGGTCATCCAGGTTATCACAAATAATGCTTTTACAAATATGGTGGCGAAGGAGAACTTGAAGGAGAAAAGGCCGAGTACCTTGTGGACCAGTTATGCAGCTCATACTATTGCCTTGATATTTGAGGGCGTTGGAAGTTACCACCCTTCAAATCAACCATTGGTAAAACAAAGGCCCTTGAAGTCTTCATCTACAGCCACCACAAGATCTTGATTATGATGTGTCACGTGTGCGATGAGGGATATTGTAAGACCTGGAGTCACTCGCTTAGCCACTGTATTCTTGACTCTGCGGAGTGTTTATGAGAAGAGGCTGAAACTAAGACTCATGTTCTCTAATGAAGAATGGAGGAAAAGCAAGCATTCAGGACCATAAGGGGTTGAAAAGTGGAGGCTATTGTCCTGTGTGAGAGTTGGTGCCAATCAGCAAAAAGTTGTGAGAGTTGGTGCCAATCAGCAAAAAGTTATTGAAGATCTATTCTCCCCTTTTTCGTGTTGAGGGTAGTCGATAGCGACTATAGATCCTCAATGGGATTTGTTATGGGGATGTTTGAAGACACAAAGGGGGAGATTAAGCTTGTTTTGAAGAAGCAATAGAGCCTATGCAAGTTGGTGACTGCTATTATACATTCCAAGTCTAAGGATCGATTATATACACCCTTGCATATTGCAGCTTATGCCCTTAATCCTTACTACTTTCGAGATGATATTGCTAAGAACTCTAGGGAGGGTTAGGAGGTGTTGCTAGATGTGGTGGAACTACTCTTCACGATGAGTAACACCAAGCTGAGGTTACTAAGGAGTTCATGGAGAAGTACAAAGAGGGCAAGGGTTCATTTGGTAGAAGTTTAGCGGTGAAAGCTAGGCAGAAAATGCACTTCAACCCAGATAAATTTAGTTTATAAATTGAATATATCAATCATAAGTTATTTTTTGTACTGGTGAGTTGAACTGGGACAATGTATTTGCAGTTAGTTGGTAGTATATGTATGGCGGTGATTGTTCCTTTCTGCAAATTGCAAAACTTGGTGATGAAGGTTCTTAATCTCACTAGCAGTTCTTCTGGAGGCGAGAGGTAGTGAAGCACATTTGAGTGGGTAAATTACATAAATTTTTTAAATTAATAAGATGAAGTTATCCCTTTATGGCTTTACAAATTTGTTCTTTTATACTTCAAAGATTCACACGAAGAAGAAAAACTGATTGGAGTCGAAGAGGTTGGAGGATCTTGTGTTTGTGAAGTTCAATGCCAAGCTCAAGCAAAAGAAGAGGAGAGAAAACAGAAATGTGCTAACAACGTAGGATCGCACTAGGGCACGTGCATGGATCCTACATGGAGTCCCCTCCGATGACAAGCAAGAGACTTATCCTACATGGAGTCTGCCTAGCGCCTTATGTAACATTGCCAGTAAGTAGAAAATATTTTACGACACCACAAGGGGTGAATGGCGTGTGCGCACAAGCATGCGCGTGTGAAGAAGCAACTGTTTTAAGCTTATCATCCTCCAAACAAACATAAGGAGCTTATGCCAAGGGAAGGTCTGTTTTCAATCTCTCTCCTGCCACACAATCTTTCCGCACCTGCAGATTATAGACTACAACTGCGAGGGAACAAATATCAATTTAGCAAAACTATCACTGCATGGGAACAAATATCAGGAACTATAATTGGAAGGAAGAAATATCAGAAACCAGTCATCTTACCTACCATATCACAAATAATTGACAGATAACATAAACCGCAGGTCCTCATACCCCCACGGCCTCCCCCAAACAGAACTTTCAACATGTTTGTTATGCTCCATGACCAAATTACTGCCCTAACCCCCTAATAGATAGTGTACCAACTTACACCTAGTTTCCTTCGTTGAAAATAGTACATACAAAAACTGAAGTACCTTTCCTTAACTATATTGTGCAAATAATAAGCACGCGAACAACAACAAGATTGTATAATCTAAACACAAATATCAGAAAACCCATACCCTAAGACGTCGAACATGGCCAGATTTGCCATTGTTAACTCCGGCAAATGAGACCACACTTACTGCAGGTGTTGTCTAAGCAAAACGCACAAACATTAACAATATGGTATATTCCAAGCACAAGTGAGAATCATTACCAAGATCCTGATATTCCATCGACCAAACCATTAATCCGATCCCCGGTGATACATCCAGAACTCATAACCTCCTCGGCAACCTCCAAATCGATCGCCTCAAGCGCCGCCAGAGCATTGCTCTGTATCTGAATAGGCCCCCTATACTGCCCTTCACCTCTAACAGCACTCATATCCTTCTCAAACACCAGCACATCAAACCCTTTCCTCTTCGCCGCCAGCGCAAACACCAGCCCCCCAATCCCACCGCCGGCGACGAGGATCCGGAGCTTCGGTGGGGCCTGTTTCGGAGGACCGGGTGGAGCTTCCACAGACCCAGCTGAGGACGAAGCTTTAGGGGCCCAACTTCTCCCAATTCTCCTTCGATTTCTTCTACTGCCGTACAAACTCTTCAGCATATCTTCAGAAAGGGGAAGGGTAGGGTGAAAACTGAAGTGGGCTTTGTTGAACTGGGCTGGGTGAGCGAGGAGAGGGTTGTAAGAGAGTGCCATGGCCATGGTGAGATTGGGAGGAGATCGAGAGAGGGCAATCGAGAAAATGGGTATTTCTTGTTTTTTTCTTATTTCTATTATATTTTGTATGTATAGTATATCTACTAATTTTTGAGACCTCAAGCTTGAATTTGGATTTGGAGGTAATGGAATTTGAGGTGGTGGAGAGATGGAGATCTGTGATAGTGAATGTCGTGGGGTATAGAGAAAAGAGAGCCAGTCCCTTGCAGATTTCATGACTGAAGTTTAATTAAATAAATACAAATATAAAATATATATTTAAATTTCTTTTTTGGGGTGATTGCGGGAGGCATGCACTGAAGCTGTGGGAGACACGCGAGTCGATGATGAGCGGCGGCAGGTGGGGCGGTGCCTTGATAACACACTGGAGGGAAATTGGAGGATATTTTGTTCTGAAAAACTTTCACAAAAACCCAATAAACCTTCTCCATATTTGACAACAACCCTCTAACTTTCCTATGAGAGACCCCGAACTTAAAACCCAACGTGCCAATCGTGTGACTGCAGATTACAAAAGTACCCTTACGTGGGGAAAAAAAATAAAAAATCGGTGAACGTCCGTATTTAATGTTTTTGTTTCACCTAGCTCTGGAAATAAATTGAACGTTCAGGTATTTTTAGGAATTAAAGATATCATGGACAAAACCGTTTTTGAGATTGGTTACAATTCCACAGCCACTAAATTTCGTAATTTCTTGTTTCTTTCCTTTAAGGGGTTGTTTGGTTCGCTATTATAAGGGGTGGAAAACTCAGAAAACCCCTCCACATCAGATTTTTAGCCCTCCACGTCAGTTTTTTTGTTTCCGTCCATTTTTTTGTGCCGCTTTGGTTCGCTCGGATGGAAGAGGGAAAACTCTGCTGAAATCGCCGCCAATTAAGATTTTTTTTCCTCTCCGATTTTCTTCCCCAACCAAGTGAAATTGATGAAAACTCTGCCACGTCAGATTTTTTTCCTTCTCTGCTTTGTTTACAAAAGTTTTTCTTTTTTTCTATGCGAACCAAACACAAGAAAAATAAATACATTGGTTTCCCACCATTTTTTATGTGCGAACCAAAGCAAAACAATCTATTTCTTGGAAAAGTTTGGAAAACTCAAAACTTATGTTTCTTTACATGGAATTGCATTTCTCTATATCAAGGAAACGAACCAAACAGCCCCTAATAATAATAATAAATTCTGTATACATAAATTTCGGTTAAATTTTTATCTCTTCTTTAAAAAATTTATATAGATAGATAAAATTTCCAAACCTTACCTGTATTGTTTTCTAATTTAAAACTTAACCCTAATATGAAACAAACAAGAAATACGATAAAATATCACGCGACATTTTGGGATAAACTTCCATAATCTTAGATCAAATATAATTTTGAGTTACTTCATTTAATGTTTTGTATAGATAAATTCATATAGGTTTCTTTTTAGTAAAGGGATACGATCATACAAATTCTTTATAAATTTATGTTGTTCAATGGATTATTTTTCATGGGAGGCGGACAATCTAACAAGAGATTTGTGTTGGAAAGATGACGGATAAGAAAGAAATATAAAGTAAATAAAAGATATGGGAAGAAAAAAATAATCCTACAATTTTCTAGCCCATTTTCTGTTTTTTATCCATTTAATAATTCAAAAAAAAAATCCTATTATCGGAGCATCAAAGCAATCTTCTTTCTTTGAATGGAAAATTTGAAAGATTTGAGTTTTATTTTTTATAATTATTGTTTTTAAGCTGGAACACTGCTACTCATTAGAATATTGGGAGGTATATTTTTTAGAGGTATTTAAGTAATTTGATGTTGAATAGCAATATTGTCAAGGGGTATGTTTGAAAAAGTTAAAAGTGTGAGGAGTGATTTGAGACACTTCAGAGTTTTAGGAGTTCAGTGAAAAACGTTTTGTGGATTTAGTGAAATAAACAAAAACCAGAGGGATTTCACTGACAATGATTTAAAGTTTTCGGGAGTTATTTTAAATTTACCCTTGCCTTTTGGACTCTTCTTAATATTTGGTGTCAACATTGGTTATATTTGGATTGGGCACTGAAATTAAATATCTAATATAAAGAGTTTAAACCATAGTTTTGGACCTAATTCAAAAGAGTATTTTTGGAAACAATCTAAAACCTTTTTCAATAAACTAGAAACCTAATGTCATTGACAAAATTGATCAAATTTTTAGACCACGTCTAACTGAAAGTTTGACCAAGTAGTTTCCAACTCAAGCCAATTGAGATGTTTATTTTGAACCGTAGTTGTTGAAAGAAGAGGGAGAATTATACCTCAGATCGATGCTCCAATATGCAGCTAGCGATGACCTACTCAGATTTCCATAAGGAAGGGAACTAGAACAAATGAGACACCCTATCTCTATTAACAATACATGCAGCAGCCTCTGGTAAGCTCCTTCAGAGCCAGTTGCCAATTTGAGTATCCAAGCTAGTGTGTAAGTTATGAAGTCCCCATCCCTATTTATAGCAGGAGCTTCAAGCAACGGATAGGATCATTCAATAAAAACATAAGCTCATATACCCCAGATCAGACTGTAAATACATTTTTAGTCTAAGTGTCTTCTAATCCCTCTTTGGAGAAGCATACTCGACTACTGCAGAACTATTTGGTAGAATCCATATTTTTTTCAAAAACGAAGTTCCGGATACAAGCTTGTTACCTAAGCAAATGCGTTAGTGGTATTCCTCTCGCACTATTGTTGATTCAATTTGAGAATAGTTGCTTTCGCAATCACCTTTCTTTAGGCCGAACCTTTCATGGCTATAGGTATGGAGTCAAAATAGCAACACTGCTCCTAAACCTTCACAATACAACCGAATATCACTAAGGGTATATATGGAATACGAAATATGCTTCATATGATTTTGGCTTCATATGATAGTGAAGAAGGGATCCATTCCTACCCCCAAAATTATATAAGTCACATGTACACTTGGTAGGATTGCAGTTGTAATAGAGTAACGCTCTATCAGGGAGCATATGTTCATCTCTACATCGTGCAATTCTTGACTTAATCAGTGAGCTCATCGTGCTTAGGCCTGTCTGCTTCCCACTCGGCAAGTGTACAATCACACCTAAGTGAAGCACAAACACATCAGACTTTGAACAGGTTGCAACGAACTTGGATCATTTGTCAAGCCAATCATTCTCAAGAAGAGTCTTATCTCGATTCTCAATCAAGGCAATACGGCTCATCCATGAATGTTGCTTGCTATCAGTGCAACTCATGATGTTATCTTAGCCATCTTATCTTTGCTTGCTCAGCCATAGTGCCAAAGGCGATTGGCTCGTGTGAGTAGCCCATCTTTTGTGTTTGAACATTTTTAATAATTTTGGTCATTAAAACTAATATTCCATAATATTTCATAGTATTCACAAATAAGTGTGGAGAAAAATAATTGTCACAAAATCCAAACCATAAAATCATCTGGAATACAAAAAAAAAAGGATCGAGTGTATGTAATTAAATTCATGCTACTTCACCATACGTGTAGACCTAAAATGCTAACATGAGTCTTGAATAATTCAACAGAGTGAGGTTTTGTTAGCTAATTAGTGATCATGCACTCGGTAGGTATGTACTCCAAGAACAATTCCTCCGAACTGTTCCTTATAGAATTGAACTTTATATCTAGGCGTTTTGTCTTTGTGTGGTATTTGGCATTCTTGGCATGATCTATCACTACTATGCTATTATAGTACAGTGTGGATTTGATGCATGCGACATAATTTTCAAGATCCATTAAGAACCATCTTAACTAGATCGCCTCTTGTGTTGCCACTGAATTAGTAACATATTCAGCCTCCATCACAGAATGGGCAATGATAGTTTGTTTATCGCATCACCCTCTTCACTTTTGCTAAAGCGCAAGTCTAGGATTAGACTAGAACTAACTGAGCAACCCAACAGTAAAGGAGATATTATACGCAATATTACATACATGAGGCAACCAATAGTGTTCGAATATATGGCAATTCTCATTTGTTTCTATTCTTTATCTGATTTTAGACGAGATTCAAGGTTTTAAGGCTTAACTGATGATTTTTTTTGAACAAGAGTGTCAATGGATTTTAAGTTGTGCATCAGGAATCGCTCAAAGACATTCCTTATGTACGCCTCTCGCAAGAGATCAATGATCTACTTAGAATGATTTGTGTGGATCTTTACTCCAAGACTTAACTTGCATTACCCATGTCTTTTATAGTGAAAGTTGAAGGCATCTAACCTTAGCGGTGCATATCATCTCCTTATCATTAGAAGCCATTAGTATGCCATCAACATACAAGGTCAAAATTATAAAGTCGTTCAAGGATCTTTTTATGCACACCCAGTGATCGTCTTTGACCATAATGAACCTAAGCTGCAGAATGCCTCGATGAAATCTCAAACACCACTCCCTAGATGATTGTTTTAGCTTATATATAGACTTTTTGAGCTTGCAGACTTTGCGCTTAAGACCTTTAGACACAAACCCTTTGGTTTGATCTGTAAACATCTCCTCGTTTATTAATCCAAGGAGAAATAGAGTTTTTACATCAATCTGGATAAGTACCAAATCCATGCGAGCGACCAACGTTCGAATCATATGAATCTAGGCAAATCTCACCACAGTGTAGAAAGTTTACTCATAGTCTATCCCCTCTCCCTAAGTATATCCTTTGAATCGTACTTTAAACCTATCAATGGAGCCATCTAACTTTTGATTAACTTTCAGAATTAATGAAAGGCGCACCAAGTCCCAGACTTTGTTTGTCCTCATAGACTTTGTATCATCTTTTTATGGTATCCATCCAATTTTCTCACTGAGGCCAAAGAGAGCCTCATGTAAAAACTTTGGATCCGCTATGTCATGTGGTGCCACTATACATGCTTCCCCCTCAATCTCAAAATGATAATGAGGGATAGGTTAGCAATTCTTCGTTTGAGTTCTTAAAATTTTTGTGATGGTGGTATAGAACCAATTACTGGAATGTTGCTCCCTCTACCCCAAAAATCATAGAACCTTGGTCCTCAGGATCAACTGAGCCACTTGGTGCACTCTTCTCCATGATAAGAACATAAAAACATGTAAAGTTGTAAGAGAACAACTATCAAGTTATAGTATAGAAATAAGATGTCAAACCACAAGGAATGTGTCTGTTTGAAAATTCTAATTTTGGTCCTAAAAATGTATGGATAAAGAGGAGTGAAATAGTGTGTATAGCAAGGGAATTGTCACAAAATAAAATAAAAAAATAAAAAATAGAGACGAGAAAGAGATAAGGAGGAACCAAAAAACGAAAGAAATGAGAACAAAGTGGAAACTAAAAGATGGAATCAAGAAAAGAAATAGAGGTGGGAACAAAATAAAATAAAGAAAAAAAATCAAGATAAAAATCAAGATAAAAATCAAAGCTAGAAAGAGTCACGGAAAAAATAAGTAGAGAAATAAGGAATCTAGAATTAAATACACTAGTTAACTGCATTTAGGATTTATGAACTACTCTATTTTTATGACATTTTACTTTAGATTTACTAAGCATAAATTATCAAACCACTAAAAGAAAGAAAAACTGTCAAATTATCATCCAAGCAAAAAATTCATTCATGAAACAAATTTACAACTAGATAATAATTCTAGAATTCATAAGTATAACCTCTCATAGCGTTCAAGATAAGCATAGAGTATCAAATTCTTCTTCTATTAATTAGTTCTCTAGTTGAGTAAGCTAAACATGATCATTTTAAGCATAAAGAAACCATAAACCATAACAAAATCAAACTAGTTTCATATAATTCTAATACATATAAGAATTAGTTACTCATTTTATAAAATAAAAATAAGGTAAAAAAATCTATCCTAGAGAGCATAAAAGAACAAGAAATAGATAAAACTAAATACAAAATAAGAAAAAGGACAAGAAAATAAAAATCTACTATGAGCATAAAATTAAATCTACACTACAAAATAAGAATAAATGAAAAATATAGACTTACTACAAGGTAAGAAAAGAAATTCTACAAATCATGAAAATACATCTAAATAAGAAAACTAAAAGAGCATGAAAGTAAATCTATACTTCAAAGCATGAAATAGATCTAATCTACCAACATAAAAATAAAAAAATAAAATAAAATCCTAAACATACAATTCTAAATGAGAAAATAAAACGAGAAAATGAAACATTGCAGGGGAACCCTTGAAGGCAAATCTTCCTCTTCATCAGCAAAGAAGAAGAAAATTAAAAGGAGGAATTTTTTTATTTATTGTAAATAAAAATTTATAATTTTGAAAGGTTATTTTAGTTAAGAGTAACCCTTCTCTCTAAATGGAGTTTTTATAAAAATTTTCACACTACAAACCCGTCACTCTCCACCCCTAATTATAGCATATTGCAATCAACAAGAGCCATTAGATTAGCCTTGAGCTCTAACACATAAATCTCAGCTATACACTATTTTTGTTACACACTATTCGTTGGCCAATCGGTTAGCCAATCGGTTGGTTAACTAATTAGCTAATAAGTTGATTAATCGATTGATTTCTCTCAGATTTGATTTTTTTAGTTGGTTTATTGACCCAATTTTTTCTTGATTTATTGGGTTTTCGTGAGCCTCCACTTAGCTTGATCTTGGGTTTTAATTAATGGTAAAAAACGAGAGAATTTGATCCTTTGGGCTCTTATTCATTAATTCTTCTTTTTTTACAAAATTAAGATAAAAACTTGTTATTAGTCGATATATTTATACAAATAAAATAGATAATAAGGATATAAAAGTGTAATAAAATGTGATGATCACATGCCTCCGCACCTAAAATTTTGCTAATCCTCTAGCAAATAGAGGAAATAAAGAGGCAATAAAGGAGAAGTTCTAATTCACTTTCACAAGAATCGCAGTTGTATTTAGCACATGCAACAAGACTTTAAACCCCAAAGTTACCATACATGATGAGTTATAGTCTCATAAGGGTTTGCAGTGAATATACGCATAAAATTCTAAATTTCTTCTGTCCTCCAATGAATATGATCGTGTAAGCGCAATCCAACCAACCTCCAACATCGATGTTTGTGTAGATTTCCTAACAAAACAAATGCAAACACTCGACACACGATGTTAGAAATTATTTGTTAGTTATTAAAACTAGATTAGATAGTATGCTCATAAACATACAACCCAACAATCTCCATCTTTTTGATGATGACAAATAATCTACACAAATTATATATAGAACATGCATGAACCAAATGAATATATAATTTATAATCATCACGCATGATACCAACCAAAAGAAAATAGATACTCACAATTCACTTGTTTCTCCCCCTTTGTCAATATCAAAATGGAGAAAAACACAATATATAAGAAGAGAGAACGCTCCCCTACCTATAAGCATGGGTGAGTATAAAACAAATATAGAGAATTGCTACCCCTATCAATATGCCATAAAAAGTGTGCAATGATGATTAAGGCAATATATTTAAAAGAAACCGAACAAGCTCAAACACTTGTTTCTACTCATTATACGCATATTTGCATCACCAAAAAAATATATATGCATGATAGCTATGTGAGCAAACATAAATCACTAATCACATAAAAGAATACATTATAAAGCACAAATTTGATGATCCATAAGCTCAAACACATAAATATCATCATAAAAGTGTTTTATAATGTTCTCATAAGTGCAAACATATTGTTCACACCAAAATAAATAAAAAACTACATAGTTCAAACCAAGACTACAAACCATATGAGAATCATGAACTATGGTTTTAAAATTCAAAAGATAAATCATTTTTAATTTTTTTAACAATGTAAATGTATATGTATTTGAAAATACTTTCTTTTAAAGAGAAAAATATGAGTGGTTTTAAAAATCTTATCAATATACATTGTTATAAAAATATGGAACCCAAAAGTCCAAAAACACAAAATAAACACAATCAATTTTGTTTTGGCACCCAAACATTTTTGGTGCCGGCAAGTTTAGGGACATAACCCCTATCATTAAAGCTCAATGCCCTGGGTTATGATCCTATTTGGATGCATTTAGTACACGTGTCCGGTCATAGCAATAATCACGCAAATGACCATTCCTATTGTAATAAGTGCAATGGAATAGACTCATTTGTTTTTGTTGACCATGAACTTGTGTACGAGAAACATTTGCAAACAAGGATGGTCTTTTAAATACATTTTGCAAATGAGAAATCTTTTTCAAATCAAAACATGATTTGGCCAAATGACCAAATCTACCATAATAATCATATTTAAACACACTATCATGCTTATGATGAGCAATGGGTACATGTGTGTGTATATGTTGATAATAAGCTTTATGAGATGCACAGCAAGCATTTGTGTTAGAATTTGTGGGTTTATATGTGTAGGCATCGAAAATTGCCTATAGGTCTCCACGAACGGCTCAGTGTTAAGGAACGATAATGAACGTCACTATCCGGTTCACGGAAGTTCGATTGATATCGATGAACGCTTGAAGTAAATCAACGAACTACGTGAACTAACGAAAGTACGGGCTAATCGGGAGCCCCACAATGTTTACAAAAAGAACAATGCCCTTCGTGTCTCATTGGTTCAACAGATGATCTAACCATCGGAGCTGATAGAACTCCTCGTCAGCTTTCCAACGCATTTCGAATCACTCAAATCCGAGTCCGGACGAAGGAATTACAGCGGAAACAGATCAAAAAACACCAAAAGAGTGTCTCGGACTAACGAGACACCCTTGGGTGTCTCGGCCCAAACCGAGACACCCTAGGGTGTCTCGGATCAATGGGAGACACCCTAGGGTGTCTCCGAACAAGTGGAGACACCCTGGGGTGTCTCCAAGACAGATCCCACGCAAGCAAGAGACGATAAACGGATCTTGCGTTTATTTTCAAGAAAGTTGTAATTTTTATTTCTTTGTTGTTTGAATTCATTTGTAACGTTTGAAGTTTTAATGAAATCAATGATGAAGGCAACTTTCGATGAAAACAAGCTGGCGACCACAGTGGGAGCCAACAGCCTCGCTGCCGAGGCTGTCGTGACGCAACCGGCATTCAAGATCCGGGTAAATGAAGAGATCGAATACGAGTTCGATCAACAGAAGTTTGAAGAGTACCTCTCTTCCTCCTCCTCCAGATCCGCCTCTCCAAACAGGCGTAGGAAGACTTCATCTTCCAAGAGTGCTCGCGGGCCCTCAGGATCGAAGATCCAAGATCCCCTTGCCGCCGTTGCACTTACTCCCCGCGATGCTCCTATGGCGTCTAACGTGGTCGAAGCTGCAGATCCATATCGCCCTTCCGCTGTGAAATCAACTGCTGAAGGTGTTCCAACCTTATCAAAGAGGGCGCGCCAATGACGGCGTCAACGCCTTGCGCGACAACTGGCCAAGGCCGCAGAATCGATGGACGGGATCCGCTACAATGAGGATCTAAAGTCCAGACAGCGCCAAGAGCAACAACGGCGCACAACCAAGTCCTCCTCCAAGACAGAAACGAACGAATGAGTTCGTGTCAAGAGGACTCGCTCAACCCTCGAAGAGCGAATCAAGAAACGCCGCGCATTGCTTGCGCATGCCCGAGTCCTTCTGCAAAAAACGGAAGAGATGCAGAAAGAAGAGACAGTCAAGAAGCCGCCTAGACACAAGCAGGTGTGGGTGCCAAAGGCAAAACCGGCGCCTAAGACAAAAGTGGACGGAGTTGCCGTCCAACCTTCTTCAGATCGAGATCCCGTTTCCCCTGCTCCCGCACCTCTGGTAGAGCCAGGTAAGAACGTGGGTCCTCTAAGATCCAAAGTTCCTTTGAAAGATCGCCTCGGTCCTTTACCAGAAAATCGAGGTAAGGCACCTGTCAAGGAGCGATTGGGACCGTTGAAAGGTCCCCAAACAATAGTCCAGACTGGGGGTCGTACCAATCTCCCCAAGAAAGATAACAGAGGGAAAGCCCCTGTTACCGATCGCATTGGATTGCGGGTCGAAGTTCAGGAGCCCGTTAGGTTTTCACGCTCGCAGAGGCGTAAACTTGAACGTGCGACTTTTGAAAGCGCTAGTAAAACGTCGTATCCCCAGAAGGGAGCACATTCGTCTGATGATGATAGTCTTATACCTGGGAAGTCATGCCGGCACTCTATAAGTTGCTCCAGTTATCAAACTGACGAGTTGTACTATAGAACCAGGGGCGCGGGTAAGTCTCGAAAGAGAGACGCTCAAGACACGGAGCCTCACTGTCCGTGTGCCAACATAATCAAGGCGGTATTGTCAGAATGCTGCTGTTCTAAAGCCCCAAGGAGAGTTTCGGTGTTCGAGAGAATTTCCACCGGAACGTCCGAGACCAAGCCTAGGCGTTTTCGACGAAGAAGAAGGATAGTCGAAGACGGAGAATTTCCGAGGGTCACCACTAATATGACCAGCAAAAGGGCATCGACACGGGATAATCCCGAGTCAATTCCGCCAGTGCCCCGGTATCTAACTCGTCTGCAGTCTGGAACCATTACACGAGGAACTTATGGTAGGGTTCAGACGAGATTACCGTCAGAAGATGAAGAATCAGATGCCTGCTCTGCGATTGCATCGGACAACACGGTATCCAGCGAGGGACAACCCCGCGAGGCACTCATGATAAGTGCAGAACAAGTAACCAAGATGCTTGAAGATGCCCTGACTAAGCAGAAGGAAAGTTTCAAGTTCGAGATGGAGATGGCCATGCAGCGGATGAGAGAGATGCATGACCAGCAAATCGTGGCATTGACAACTCACCAAGGGGAACCCAGTCGTCGCAATAATCCGAATCAAGAGGAGAATGAACGGGAAGAGGATAATGTCAACATAAATATCCCTTCTGTCAACAACAATAACGGAGGCGGTCCCTCAGAGGATAATGCGAAAGAGGACCACGTCACCTCTCCCCAAAACCACTCGAAGACAGATACGAGTGAAGGCAAGAAAATAAAGGACTTGGAGAGCAAAATCAACGCGTTGATGAATGCTCAAGAAGTGAAGAGGTCCGGCATACCATGTCCATACCCAAGGGAGTGGGAATCAATTCCATATCCGGCAAAGTTCAATTTAATCAACTTTACGCCGTTTGATAGAAAGGGTTCCCCTACCCAACACTTAATATATTTTAAGTCTCACTTAGGAATAATTTCCAGGAATGAATCCTTAATGGTGCGGTCATTCATTGGCACTCTTCGCGGAGCGGCCTTCGATTGGTATCGTCGTCTCAAGCCGGGGAGCATCAGCAGTTAGGACGACATGGAGGATATGTTTCTAACAAACTTCTTCGACGACGACACAGAGATTTCAATCGGCACACTATTTGACGAGAAACAGAAAAATGGTGAGACGGTCGAAAACTTCGTGAAGAGATTCCGAAACAAAGCAATGAATTACAGGGATCCGGTCAGCGAAGACTTTATTCTCGAGACTTGTTACAATAATCTTTCGTTGGACATCCTCGAAGCTATGGGAATGGCACCGCCGAAGACCTGGAAGGACTTAAAAGTGCGAGGAGAACGAGCCGAGCGATTCCTTAAGAGGAAGAAAGCAGAAAGAGGTCAAACGGCGAATAATACTCCACAACAAAACTTTGTCCCTAAGGGTAAAGGAAAAGCACAGGCGAATGCGGTGGACGCGAACCAAACGTTCGAAGTACAAGCACAACTGCAACAGCAGCAACAAAAGGCGCCTCAACAGTCAAGGTGGCAACAACAGCCCCAGAAGCAAAAGGCCTCGGAGCCGAAGTTCCCAAAATTCTATTCGTTCAAAGAGGATGAAGTCCCCGGTATTTTCAAATACCTCATAGAGAACAACAAAATCAAATTGCCTCCGGTCCAGGATCAGGAAGATGCTAAAAGAATTAACGATCCAAAATACTGCGCATTTCATAGAGCGGTGCACCATCCTACCAAAGCGTGCTATGCCCTTAAAGATAAGATCCAAGCTCTAATCGACGTCGGGGTCATTACTATAAAGCAATCTAAGGAGAAGAAGGTGGGTGCAAATGCAGTATCGATTAGTTTCGGTTCTGTTCCCTTGAACTGGTTTCAGCATGAGCCGGTAATAAATGCAGCAATGAAGATCGTGAACGATGATCCTCACAAACAGCGCCAGAAAGGACTTGTACCGCACACAGCCCCGAATGGTGAGATTCTTTGGGTTCATCCAGATTTGATTAGAGATGAGCAGTGGACTGGATCCTCTTCCAAGAAAAGGTCAAAAGGAAAAGATAAATCTTGTTATGGAGCTTCTGCTATTCCAGGGGAAGACGACGAGGAAATTCCAGCCTTCCCGCTTTCTGAAGATGAACAAGAGGCATTTGTGACCCGGAGCGGGAATGAATATCACTACAAATATCCGGATGCTTCTGAGCAACTGGCTAAGCAGGGGGCAACCAAAACCGTTCCCTCCAAGACGTTAGCAGAGCTGGGAATTGTCGCAACTCCCCCAACACCTGCAGCTACGGAGAAAGTCTAGCAAAAGGAGAAAGGGAAAGAACCTCTACGCCAAGAAGTCCAAAACCCGAGGCAGTCTCGATTCAATCATCCGATTGGAAGAGACAAACCGGGAAGTGAAAGCTCTCCGCCTCATTTTGACATCATGGCGCAGTTAGCTAATATACCAGCTAGGATAACCCTGTACGAGTTATTACGTCTTTCAAAGGACACAAGGAAAGCATTGCAGGAAGCTTTGAATAACTCTAAAGCTTTCTTGACTCGAATCAAGCCATCGTCTGAAGAACTGGAGCCGTCAGTTCAACACTGTAATCTCGCGGCACACCGTTTTCCCTGCATCTCTTTCACCAAAGAAGACATGCAGACGAAGAACTCAAAGCACGATCGGCCTCTGTATTTCATCGGCCACATTGGCTCCAGCGTTGTCAACCGGATCCAAGTTGATCCGGGTTCCGCTGTCAGTATCATGTCATTCCGATTGATGCATAATCTCAGAATACCAGCAAGTAAACTAGCATCCACGGGCACTACGATCTATGGATTCAACACCAGTGGGTCCAGACCCTTGGGAAAGATTCGAATAAAGTGTCAGATTGGAGACTTAAAGTCAGAAGTTACCTGCTACGTGATTGACGCGAAAACATCTTATAATTTACTGTTGGGTCGACCTTGGATCCACGGCAATCTCATAGTCCCGTCAACTCTTTACCAGTGCCTCAAGTATGTGGACACAAATAATGAAGTCAAGACGGTGGTCGCGGATAAGCAACCGTTTAAGGGATTGGAGAACTATTTCACTGATTCCCTTCTATACGGCGCCGAATCTGATACTGAACCATCGGCCCAAGGAACGGACAGCGGAGATGAGGCTGATACCGAAGCTGGGTTTGATTATGATGATGGTTTTGTACTTAATGACATTGTACCCATTGTAATCAATATTGACGATGATGAATCATCGGAAAATAGTTGTAATTGGCAACTTGCCGAAGAACTATCAATAAATGATGATTTAAAGTACTCGATGTGTCTTGATAATGTCACTAAAGAGCTGTATGATAACCCTGACTTGTATATGCCACTTCAATCATTTTGTATGACGAAAAAACAGGTACAAGATCCATGCGGAGCAACGCTTGTCATCCCCGCGGAAACAGGGGGTGGAAAAGAAGTCGTCTACGGCAAAGGAAAAGAAACTCCAATACCCGATCACTTCTTAGAAAAGGAGGACGATGAAGATAAGCCTGCTCCTCATCTATTCAGATATGATGCGAAAGCACGCCATATGATGGAAAAGCATGGACAAAGCTAGAACCGGGTACTCTTCTGATTCTTCAGCTTGGGATTCCGACACTAGTATTGGTGAAATGTTTAAAAAGTTGATGTCGAACATGGTTACGGTCGATCCTACCACAATAGAGGAAGATGATCAGATGCCAACTTGGGAAGATCCTTGGGTTCATCACCTAAACATGCAGTACGGCGATAGGTTTGAGCAAAGGGAGCCTCCTACCGAGGATCAAGTACTCCAGGTGAATATGGGTAGCGAAGATAATCCGAAGCCTATATTCATTAGTGACAGCCTCCCGCCGGAAGAGAAAGAAGAGTTAATCTCTCTTATCAGGGAGTACATCGATGTGTTTGCCTGGAATTATGAAGACATGCCAGGACTCGATCCTAACGTGGCAGTACATCGTCTTAACATTAAGCCGGATGTCAAGCCTGTCAAACAACAACAAAGACAGTTTCATCCGCAAATGATGGAAGCATTCGAGGTTGAAGTTAAGAAGCTTATTGAATCGGGCTTCGTTAGAGAAGAGCAGCATCCGGAGTGGCTTGCCAATATCGTCCCGGTCCTTAAGAAGAACGGGAAGGTCAGGATGTGTATCGACTTTAGAGACCTCAACGCTGCCTGTCCAAAAGATGATTTCTCCCTTCCTATTACAGATGTCATCATTGACAATACGTGCGGGTTCGAGAGGATGTCTTTCATGGATGGTTTCTCTGGTTATAATCAAATAAAGATGCATCCAGATGATGAAAAGCATACCGCGTTTAGAACACCCCTCGGTGTTTTCTGCTACACGGTCATGCCCTTCGGCTTAAAAAATGCAGGTGCCACATATCAGTGAGCCATGTCAAAGATTTTTCAGGAGCATCTCCGGAAAACTGTCGAATGTTACGTGGATGATTTGGTCGTGAAAAGTCACGATAAGAAGGATCACATCAAAGACTTGAAGATGATGTTCGATCTGATGGGGACCCACCAATTGAAAATGAATCCCACCAAGTCTTTCCTCGGAATGTCCAGTGGTAAGTTCCTTGGGTTCGTCGTTACCACCAAAGGTATTCACATCGATCCTGATAAAGTAAAAGCAATTAATGAATTGCAACCTTCGAGAAACCTCAAGGAGCTCAGAGGGTTGCAAGGGCGGTTAGCTTATATCCGTCGGTTCATCTTGAACCTCTCAAGAAAATGCCAACCATTCTCTAAGCTCACAAAGAAGGGCGTGTCATTTGTATGGGATGACGCTTGTCAAAAGGTATTCGAGAGTATTAAAGAATATCTCTCAAAACCTCCCGTACTCGTCGCACCGAAATCGGGCAAACCGTTCTTGATTTATGTTAAGGCGACGAGCCACTCATTAAGTGCATTACTTGCACAAGATGACGATAACGGTCATGAGTAGGCGGTATATTATTTAAGCCGGACCATGGTAGGCGCTGAATCTCGATATCCTATGATTGAGAGAGAATGCCTCGCCTTGGTGTTCGCCATTCAGAAGATGCGACATTATCTGGTCGGGCAGACCATTTACCCAGTCCGAGTGTTCATGACTCAACCAGCGTTCATGAATTGGCGATTAGCAAAATGGGCCTTACTCTTGTCCCAATACGACTTACATTTTAAACAACAGAAGTCAGTAAAAGGACAGGCCATCTGTGATCTCCTGGGAGCTAATCCAACTACGGATACCGCCGAGATATATGACGACCTACCTGATGAGACCCACGAAGTCAACGCAACTTCACACCAGCAAGTATGGCGTTTGTACTTCGACGGCGCTTCACGAGCAACTAATGTAGCGAGTGCTCCTGGAAGTCCTAAGATTTCTTCCGGAGTTGGAGTTGTCTTAGTTTCCCCAGGAAAACACGTTATGCCTTGAGCTTATTCGTTGACCGAACCGTGCTCAAATAACGTAGCCGGATATAATGCATTACTCATAGGACTCAGTTTCGCTAAAGAACTGGGGGTTGAATATCTCGAAGCCTTCGATGATTCTCAACTGATAATTAAACAAGTTCAAGGAGAGTACGAGGTCCACAGCCCGGATTTAATACCAAACCATAAGATGGCAGTAGAGATGGCAGAATCATTCGAAGGATTCTTTATCGAACATATTCCACGGTTACAAAATACCTACGCAGATGCATTAGCGGCATTGGCCGTATCCCTGGCGCAACCTCCTGAAACAGAACAGTTTGTTACAGTGAGGACTCACCAACTCCTAGTGCCGATCTATGATGAAGAGGACGAGGAAGAAGATATTAAGGAAACACACTCAACTCAAGTTGAGTTTGAACCCCGAGATTGGCATTTCCCCATCATTGATTACGTCTTGCATGGAATCCTACCAGAAGACATGAAGGAAAGAGAATCAATCCGACGAAGAGCGCCAAGATTCTACTATAATACGGAGAATCGAACGCTATACCGCAGGGGGTACGATGGGTTGCTAGCACGTTGCTTATCAACTAAAGAAGCCGAAGAAGTTCTTAGAGAGGCACATGAAGGAGAGTGTGGCGCACACCAACCTGGCCCCAAGCTTTATGACCGCATCAGAAGAATGAGATACTTTTGGCCTTTCATGATGAGTGATGCAATCGCGTGTGCCCGAAAGTGTCATGCATGTCAAACACATGCGAATTATATGCATCAACCTCCGGAGCATCTGCATCCTTCGGTTATGTCATGGTCATTTGAGACCTGGGGAATGGATATCGTCGGTCCTATAAATCCCCCGTCAGTCAAAGGTGATCGGTTCATCTTGGCAATTACCGACTACTTCTCCAAATGGGCTGAAGCGGTTCCGCTCAGAGAAGTTAAAACGAGCAACGTCATTGCATTCATCAAGCACCACATCATCTACCGGCATGGTGTCCCGAGATGAATCATACATGACAACGGTCCTCAATTCGTCAGCAACGCCTTCATCAGGTTTTGTGAAAAGCTCAAAATTCAGGATATCTCATCAACAGCTTACAATCCCACAGCAAATGGATTGGCTGAAGCCTTCAATAAGACTATCATAAAGATTTTGTCAAAACTCGTGAAAACTAATAAACGAGACTGGGATGACAAGCTTGGCGTGGCTCTATGGGCCTATCGGACCACGGTGCGCACACCGACGGGAGCAACCCCGTATTCACTGGTATACGGATGTGAAGCCGTTCTTCCATTGGAAATCTAGATTCTGTCACTTCGAATTGCCCTCGCGACTCAAATGACGACCGAAGAGCAACATCAGAAGCGCCTTGAAGAACTGGAAAGGCTAGATGAGAAGCGTTTAGAAGCTCAACAGCATATCGAATTTTACTAAGCCAGGATCTCTCGAGCTTTCGACAAAAAGGTTCGACAACGGAGCTTCAAGGAAGGGAACTTGGTTCTAGCTGAAAGGCGGCCTATGATCCTTAACTCCAAGAAGAAAGGTAAATTTGAACCCAAATGGGAGGGACCATTCGTGGTAGAGACAGTCTACTCGAGTGGCGCATATCGCCTAGTCACCAAGGACGGTGACCGGCTTATGATGCCGATAAACGACAAATTCCTGAAAAAATACTATCCTTAGTATCTTCAGGATAACTAATGTATCGGGAAGTTCCCGAAAGAATACCACACGTGATATTCTTAGGGATAACCCAATCACTGTAGGAGTAATGAATAAGAAATCCACGTTGAATGTCAGAATGTTTCTTCTTGTTATTGTCAGATTCTCTAACTCTCATGAGTTATTTTTGTGAGACGAGATTCAATCTGTTGACAGGTTAATCTTTCCTCACCAAACCATCCGCTGATCAGATCAATTGACGGTGGATCCACCAATATTTCTATCCGCCAGTCATTGGCATTTCTCAGACTCAACATGTTAGGTCCTAATCACCTAGCATTAAAGTCCTCCTTTGAGTGCTGTATCCCACTCTCTTTGCTTTCAGGTCAAACCTATAAAAGTCAGGGCCAAAGCCAAATTCCTCTCTCGATTTCTTCCATGAACGAGAGGTCCACATTCGAACAATCAAACCTATAAAAGTTAGGATTGTTCCCAATCTCACTTAGTCAAGCCTACAAGTAGTTGAGACTAAGACCGAGTCATTCTTTTTTTCCTTTTTTCAGCCAAACCTATAAAAGTTAGGACAAGTAGTTGAGACTAAGACCGAGTCATTCTTTTTTTCCTTTTTTCAGCCAAACCTATAAAAGTTAGGGTCGAAATTAGGTTTTCTCCTCAATGAATGAGGGATTCTTTTGATTCAAATGACCAATCCTATAAAAGTTAGGGTCGTTTGAACCTTTCCGATTCTCGGAGTGGAGATCCCACTCCTAGTTTCATTTTTTCAGATTCTGGGGGTGGAGATCCCACCTTGAGTTTCCTTTCCGACTATAGATAGAATATAAAATTCTTCCTCTTTAGTGCTGGGAGATAGAATATAAAATTCTTTCTCTCCCATTTTCCAGTCTGCCTTTGTTCTTAGAAAAGACACAATTCTCAATTTTCAATCCGAGCACTTTGTGCACGGGGAATTTTATCTCAACTCCTAAATAGAGATAAGTCTACGCCTAACACGCGTTGCCGGTTTAGTCTTTCACCGATTGAAAAAGACACCAGGGTCTAAACCTGGGGAATTTTATCCCGAAACCTAAGAAGGGATGAGTCATCACCTAATACGTGGTGCAGGGTACCTTTTCCCTATAAGAAATGGCTAAGCCTATGTATTCGGCATCATAGCACAGAGTCTCAGAGAATTCACTCTCTTAGCACAACGTTACATGCGGAACGGATTTAGACAATCCGCATGCTAGCCCGATTCAAACAGTAATCGGTAAAGGCACATCAAACCCGTTGAAGGCTGGGGGTTTGCCAAAAATCCCAAAGTCTATGTCTAACACACATTGCCGGTTTAGTCTTTCGCCGATTGAAAAAGACACCAGGGTCTTAAACCTGGGGAATTTTATCCCGAAGCCTAAGAAGGGATAAGTCGTCGTCTAATACGCGGCGCGGGGTACCTTTTCCCTATAAGAAATGGTTAAGCCTATGTATTCAAAATCATAGCATCAAGTCTAAGAAAAGCGATTTTCTTAGCACAACGTTACATGTGAGACGGGTTTTAATAATTCACATGCTAGCCCGATTCAAACGGTAATCGGTAAAGGCATATCAAACCCGTTGATGGCTGGGGGTTTGCCAAAAATCCCATAAATATTATCATCGCTAAGGTCAACGTTGATGGCTGGGGGTTTGCCAAAAATCCCGTAAATATTATCATCGCTAAGGTCAAAATAAATAAAGAAATATCATAACTGAATCAAATGCGGAGTCTCTATTAATAGATAAAGTCAAAGCATACAATAAAAAGCTCGTTAGCCCGAAGGCAGCTGACGGCTAAGAACATGAGACTCTAAACTAGAAAGCCTATCTATATAATTCTGCTCAAGTTCTGCCTGCAGGCCAGCTCGGACGGATTCTTCAGAACTGCTCAAGATCTTCACGGCTTCATTCTTCAGCTTCATCAATCTCTCCTGTATAGATCCTAGCTTCTCGAGGGCCTGTCCACGAGAATGCTCTACTCCAGCCAGGTCTTCTGCAATAATAGTAGATGGAAGATCTCAGGTCGCGCCACTGTGCCAGCCTATGCTCCATCTGAGAGGACACGAAGGAAGAAGCTCCATTAGCCTTCAATTCCTTCAACTCTCGGATCTCCGACTCCAGAGCAGTAAAATCGGCAATGAAGGAATCAGCCAACTCCGGATATCCTTCTTCTCTAAACATCATCATGTGACGAGAAAAGGAACGCCTGAACTGATCAAAACAATATCCTCGATGAAGCAGTTTATCGATCATGCCGTTAAAAAAGGCGGTAAAAAAGCCGAGGTCTGTACGGAAAATGTCTCTGTCTGGATCGGTATCGGCCAAGAGGGCGCGAACATGCTCATATAGAGATGATCGAGATCCTGCAAGTAACAGTGTGGAAGGCTAAGAGATTATCAAATATGATAAGAAAACTTAAGAGCAGATTCCGAGCATACCAACGCCAGCGGAGGCCCCCTCGGATTGAGGTCTGATAGACTCTGAGATAACGGCAGGAGTAGTCATGGAGGGTATATCAACACCCGTAGGCAAATCGGTCTCAGAAACTGTAGTGGCATCAGGCACAACGGCTGGGCCTATAGTTACACTTCTTTATTAGTCAAAATGGAAATCTAGACAAAATAAAGAGGATCGAGATGATAAGATCATCTGTATACCTGCGAGTCCATCATCCTCAGGCACACGGGGAATGCCAGGAGTCGTAAGAGTATCGGCCCCGGTGGCTGGTCCTATGATTACACCCATCTATTAGTCAAAAAAAATCAGACAAATGAAAAGGAACACGACGTCCTAGATCGTGTGCGTACCTGCAAGTCCGTCACTCCGAGGTAAGCTAGATACGCCGGGAATCGATACTGGATCAGTCCCAATGGCTGGTACTGCGATATTAATCCTCTGTTAGTCAGACAAAAGATCAGGCAAAATGAAGAGAATCAATATATACCTGTGAATGAATCACTCTCAAAGGGTGGTCCCACGGTTCCTCCGGTAGCCTGTTCAGCCAACATGTCGACTAATAATCCAATGTCGGGTCCCGAGAAATTTGATGCAGAGACATACTCCTGTTTCTCGAGACCTACATCATGAAAAGCCTCATCCTCAACGGGCCTCTCTGATACGACATCTGCAGAATAATTTAAGTATTGGATATATATACAAGAAGATAGGGAAAGAAGAAAAAGCTCAGAAATACCTGCAGCAGGAACAGAAGATTCTTTTTCCCCAATATCCATGCTTGGATTCTTCAAGTAATCTGAAAGAAAGCGCAGCACGAAAAATAATGAATCCTGAACTCCCTAACTCCTCTAAATGCTACTCGAGGAGGGTATCATCGGAATTAGATATACCTGAATATGGAATGGCGGGCTCAACGCTGTTAACCGGCTCAGTATCAAGGTTCGTATTGACATCCATGGAACCATCACGAATGGCTTCACACATCTGCTGCATGAAGCTATCCAGATTATCAGAACCAGGGAATACAGGATCTGGTGGAAGCTCGCCCTCTTTGTAGTATCCTGGAACATAAAACATGATTACGAATCCCAGAAAGTAAACCTTCTTAAAGCAATAAAGACAATAAAATATTACCCTCCTCCCCGTTGGCGATGTCTCCTAAATCCATTCCATAGGGGCGCTGACCACCGTGTGGTTTATGAGCGATCTTCTTCTTTTTCGGAGCACCAGCCCTCATAGAACCAACGGGTCGTTCGTGCACGGACTTGCCAAACGTCTCAACCTGTGAAGGAGCTTCGCCGCTAGGCATGAATCTCGCATAACGAAAAGCGAGCGACCCATGCTCATCGACTATCTTACCTGGGATGATAAGGGTCATTTCGTTAGCATGAGTGAACAAGACCTTTCGTTGATACCAATTGAAATTGAGGAAGAAGGCAAAAGAGCATGACAAACCTGCATTAAGTTCTTCTTCGTCAGTGTCTATATCCACATACTCCTCCTCAGAAGTCTCGTCCTCATCATCAATAGGAAGGAGCTCTTCATCATCCTCCATCCTGTCTCTGCTCGAGAGAGAAGGTTTGGCAGGCTTCTTAGGTTTGGCAGGCTTCTTCCCCTGTTTCTTAGTAAGCTCAGCCGTACGAGCAGCCATCATGGTGACTTGAACCAAGTGCTCAGACTGCAACTCTGAAAGACTCCTCACGTCTATAGATTCGTTGGCAGAAAGAAACCACTTGCAGCTGAGGAAAGTGATCAATGGCTTGCGTCTGGATGAAGGAAGAGCAAATTGGGCTCCCGTACAGCCCACCATGGTCCATAGCCATGCCCGAACACCGTCAATAAGCCCTCCCTCAACCTTCAAACCACGCGAGCAAAACTGCTGGGAAGGTAAGGCTCTATGTGGCAACGATTCTTCACCCGAAGAACGAGATACCCGACGCGGATGTTCACCAACCAACGGAAACAACCAATGTCGAGAGCAGTCCGATTAGTTCTGGGTTTCTCCTCATCAGTCAGCACATCACCATAGCGACCCAAAAAGCGAGGAAAACACTTGAAGAACTCCCAGCTCTTACGAACTCGAAGCTCTTGTTGTACATCACTGAATGCTTTCCCGAGCCGTCTGCTTCTCTCCAACAGTTGCACGAAAGGAACAGGGACATCAACAGTGCTGGGCGCCGACATCAAGTCAGGACGGTGAAGAACAAGCCACGCCATCAGATACGCATAAGGAAGATCGACCTTCACACAAATAAGCTCGGCCGACGGTTCAGAACCCACCTGCGCAAAGCCACTGACCAGATACCTGAGCCCACAATGGATATCAGCAACCATTGCTGGGAGCAGGGAAAGCTCCCTCCCATAAGCTAGCTGAACTACAAGGAAGAGCACCTCAAGAGGTAAGGCGTCTAAAAGCTGGTACGGAACGACGCACTTCTTCAACCAGAGGGCAAGATAGCCTGCTAGCAGAGTCCGGGGCTGCGCGACAAAGGAATGAACGAAACTTGGTTCCTGCAGGAAAAGCTCCCTCAGCACTGGCAATGGTGTAAGAACGAGCCTCAGCCTTCTCCATCAACTCATTAATGGCGGTAGGGGTCAAAACATCTAACTCACGAATGAGCTCGCCGGAATCACTCTCCAAATTCTGGAACAAATAGACAGCGAACTGCTTCAAGTTGATCTGCCTTTTCCTCTTCGCTTGATGAGAAATCTTTTATCAGGGAGGTATGGTAATGGCAGGTGAGGTCCCAAAGAGTGTCGTACATATCGGGAGTATCTTTCTTCAACCACTCCAATTGCTGGTTCGAGGGAAAGTACTCTTGGTAGGGGCAATCCTACATCGGAAGGCCAGAAACCTGATACATCTTATGCAAGGCCAACCCTAACTCTCCACCGCTGGTCAAGAACATGTTACTGTCAGGCATGTATGTCTCCAACAATGCCAAGAAATGGCGGCAGCTAACCGGGAGTCCATACATCCTTCTCCCAGCGCCCCAAGACGTAACTGGTCATGCGTGTCCACCACCCCTTGGGCAGTGAGAAAGCCCAACCATAGCATCTATAATCTGGTGGAGGTAATCTCCTCCCAAGATGAGCCAGACGGTTCTTCACGGTAGGAGCGGCTGCTGATACCTCGCCTGGGGGTGCGGTATTAAGACCCATAATCCCTGGTCGAAGACCGCGAATGTAATGATACCCAATAGAACCAGGAGTCTTATGTTGGGATGTATATCCACACTGAACTCGATCAGCATCATTGGTAAGACGCCAGGGCATCTGTCTCTCTACAGCCTGTCCCTCCAAATGAGTGAAAGAACACTGACGAGGAATGGAGGGAATATACAGGAGAGCTCCTTCATCAAGATTCAGCCAATGCTCCTCGGTAAGAATCAACTTGGCAGGATCTTCAATATGATCTCCGAATAGAAAACTGGGCTTCTTTAAAGCCTGAGTAGAAACGGAGTCCGCAGTAAAAGAAGCATCCGTAATCAGCTGGCGTAAACAATGACGCCCTCCATCCCGTATCAAACGACAGGATTCATCGGAATGATCTCTGTCAAACTGAGGGAGTGGATCAATAGCCTGCCTGATAGAAGCCGAGGAGAAGACTTCCCCGCTACAACCAGTAGTAGCATGAGGAGGGAGACTGCCCGTGGGGAACTCGACTGCAACAAAGCAAAGATAGAATCAGAAAATCATCCATGAATTAAATCCATCTCATAAAAAAGCGAGATAAGATCATTCACGGGGTAATTGGAGAGACGATTTTGAGTGTCCTACACTAGAAGAGCGATATGCATCATCACGTAAATAACGTGGTAACATACACCGACCTATAAGGTGTAAGACGACACAAGATCGCCCCAATATACCAGGAGACTTGAATTGGCCAAGCAAAACAAGTCTGAAACCTCAACCCCCGCGAAGGAGGGTGTCGGCCCTTCCCGAATGACCCGCGAAGGGGCCAAACGAGGGGTAACAGAACCACCAATATCCTGAAACCTCAATCCCCGCGAGGGAGGATGACGGTTCTTCCTTAATGACCTGCGAAGGGATCAATCAGGGGTACAGAAATAAAGATTCTCACCCCCGAAAAAGGATGTCGCTGGAGGGGAGGATGCTATGGGAACTTCTTCCTCGCTATGCTCCGAACGGGAGCGACTCCTAGGAGGTCGAGGTCGACGTGGAGACATCGAAAATCTGCAATAAAAAAGCAGCAAGTCAGGTACAATCTAAAATATGAATACACGAAATTTAAAAGGGAAATTAAGAACTTGAACTAAAGTCCTATGAGTAAATAGGATTTCATAGTTGAAGTCTAATTAAACCAACAAATTTTGTACATACAAAACAATGATTGTCATTTTGCGGTAAATTTTGGTGAAATACCCAAAATACCCCTCGTGTTCAAGGCTAAATTCGGGTCAATGACATGCTCGAATTGGGTCAGAGTCATCATATTTGATCATCTAGCACCCCCCAATATCCCACAATTTTGGTTAATTTTACAAATAAACCCTTATGTGAAATTTCAGTCCACTTTGCATAAAAAACCCTCAAATTTCAGTCCACTTTTGCATAAAAGTCCCCCAAATTTCGGCCATATTGCAATTTTTGCATAAAACCCCCAACTACTTGTGCATACACAACCCATCATCATGAGAGTAAAAAGTTATGATCTTGGTATGTAAATTCATGTTATTCCCCTGTTACAAGCATAAAGTTGCAATCTTTCTTGAAAAAGAAGAGAGTTGTGAAGGGGAACTTACCAAATCAAAAAGCTTTCCTTGAGTTTGAAGATAATGAAACCCTAACTTTGAGAGGAAGAAATTTTCGGCCAAGGAGGGAGCTTCAAAAAAATCTGAAATTTGTCTTGAGTTTAAGGTTTTTTTTCAAAAGAGAAGAATTTTAATGGGTTTGGAGTTCCTAGAAGGAAATAATGGTGTATGAGGAAGAAGGAGTTTGAGAGGGAAAAGGATTCCTCTCTTGAAAATATGGAAAGAGGGGGGAAAACAAAAGAGGAAACAAAATCAAAACAAGAAGGAAAGCAAAAGAGGAAACAACAAAAAAAGAAAAAAAAAAGAGGCAAAAAAGGGTGTCTCGGCCAAAGCCGAGACACCCTAGGGTGTCTCGGTTCAAAAACCAAGACACCCTTGAACCGAGACACCCTAGGGTGTCTCGGTCATGGCCGAGACACCCAAGGGTGTCTCGGCCAAGGTTGAGACACCCTCGGGTGTCTCGGACAAGGTTGAGACACCCTCGGGTGTCTCAGCCCACTTCGAGCCCCCGGATCCAATTTCGAAGTCCGAATTCGCCTATTTTTCGTCGGTTGTTAGATATTTCAACGAAATCCACACTGATCAACACCGAACGATTCGAAACCCTAGGGTCAACGCCGGTCAACGCGTAACCCTAGGTCAACGCCAGTCAACGCGTTGCGACCAAAAAGTCAAAGTTCGACGTTCGAAACCCTAGGGTCAACGCCGGTCAACGCATAACCCTAGGTCAATGCTAGTCAACGCGTTACGACAAAAAGTCAACATTCGACGTTCGAAACCCTAGGGTCAACGCCGGTCAACGCGTAACCCTAGATCAACGGCAGTCAACGCGTTGCGACAAAAAAGTCAAAGTTCGACGTTCGAAACCCTAGGGTCAACGCCGGTCAACGCGTAACCCTAGGTCAATGCCAGTCAACGCGTTGCGACCAAAAAGTCAACATTCGACGTTCGAAACCCTAGGGTCAACGCCGGTCAACGCGTAACCCTAGGTCAACGCCACTCAACGCGTTGTGACAAAAAGTCAACATATGGTGATCTGAAACCCTAAGTCAGCACAATGTGACAGAGATAGTCAGTTCAATGTCAACTCAATGACACGAACCAAACTCAACTCACTGGTAGTAGACTCGAGACTCCGACGACGGCCAGGCGATAAACGCAGCGCCGGAAGGACTTCGGCTATTCGTCAAAACATTGAATAGACCGAAAATCGAAGGAGCCAAGAGTTGAAGCTAACTACAGGTCCTTTATACCGACTGAAGGCTGGACCAATCACATCCAAAGTATTCCAGCCTCTTCTATAAAAGAAACGAGTCTGGAACGCTTTGGAGGGGGTATCTGTAGGCATCGAAAATTGCCTATATGTCTCCACGAACGGCTCAGTGTTAAGGAACGATGATGAACGTCACTATCCGGTTCACGGGAGTTCGATTGATGTCGATGAACGCTTGAAGTAAATCGACGAACTACGTGAACTAACGAAAATACGGGCTAATCGGGAGCCCCGCAATGTTTACAAAAGGAACAATGCCCTTCGTGTCTCATTGGTTCAACAGATGATCTAACCATCGGAGCTGATAGAACTCCTCGTCAGCTTTCCAACGCATTTCGAATCACTCAAATCCGAGTCCGGACGAAGGAATTACAGCGGAAACAGATCAAAAAACACCACTCGGCCCAAACCGAGACACCCTAGGGTGTCTCGGATCAATGGGAGACACCCTAGGGTGTCTCCAAGACAAATTTGGGCCTTTAAGGTGTTTTAACCGCTTCGCAACCCCTCAAGCCTATAAATACAAGCCTCAGGCCCTCATTTTTTCAAGATCTGGAAGTTTGGAGAATTGGTGAAGCCCTGCCGGACTGAAGAGTGATCGAGTACTTCAACACAAGAGAGTTCTTCGTCAGATCTACATCACCCGCATCCAATCCTTAGTATTATCCCGTTGTGGTAATTCTAAGAAGAGCAATTATCTCGCTTCGCCGAGATAAGCGCTTCAGTTTCTAGATCTCCCCGCGGATCGACGAAGCTCTGGACCAGATCTGATTGCCAGGTAGTCTACGGATATCGACATCCCCGTCACAAGCTAAAGACCCACGCAAGCAAGAGACGACGAACGGATCTTGTGTTATTTTCGAGAAAGTTGTAATTTTTCTTCTTTTCTTTTGATTAAGATCTGAATTCTTTGTAAACACTAATATTATAATGAGTTCAGTAATGAAGGCAACTTTTACCGAAAACAATATGCATCGTAGAAAATTTTAGCTAGATGGCCTTTACGCCCGCAAATAGAGCACTTATAAATTTTGTTATACATATGTGTATAGTGAGTACATGATTTGGAAGAGTTTGCACGTGACTTTGCATATATATTCATAAGTTTCTTATTATTAACAATACATGTTTTTAAGGTTGAATCTAAGGAATATATGTGGGTTTTCATATGATTCAACGTATTGTTAGGCACAATAGTATTGTCAATGGAAGTAGAACAAACATGATTATTTTTTAAAAAAAATTAAAATTATTTTTAATTATTTCTACTTCTAACAAGACATTATTTTTAGCATGAGATAAGATAGCTATTTTAGATGTTAAATTTTTATTTTTCAAATTCAATTTATCATTGTTTTCTTTTAGAATTACATTCTCTATCAAATTTGGAAGCTAGCGACTCATGATCAGATTTAGTTTAACATGCTTTCTTTTTAAATTTATAAATTTTTTTGCATTTTTTTGTAGGCATGCATTAATTTTTCATATGCACATTCAAGTTCATCAATATATAAATCATCATAGGTATTGGACTCGCATACCTCACTAGGGCTATCACCTAGTGGCCTTGTGCATGATGATGCTCCATCCTCACTTGAAGTAGAATCCATCAGAATCTGTTGGATCTCCTCCAAGTTATTATGATGTGCTTCTATATGTTTTCATAAAATATAAGCACTATCAAAATAAGCAAGCTTGTTAGAAATAGATAAGTCAAAAGAATTTCGTAAAAATTCTAACAATAGCTTGTTTACAATAAACATCATTTTATTATTTAAGCTCCACTTGGATTTATCCAAAGTGGGCACAATGTAAGCACAATCAATAATTTCTCATAATTCAATATTTTTAGATTTAACAAATAATTTAAATCTACAACACCATTGATTATAAGGAAAATCATTGAATGTAGGAGCAATATCAATAGCATAGCCTATACTTGGTGTGCCATGCATATCCATGATGAACTATGCAAGCAAGATAAAATAAAAAACTAGATTAGCAATAAAGCAAGGTGAGGATCTTTAACTCTAAGCGATTAAGCCACAAATCAAAGAGCATCAAGCTCCGATACCAAATGAAAGTACCCTAGAGGGGGGGGGGGGAAGCGATTAAGCCACAAATCAAAGAGCATCAAGCTCCGATACCAAATGAAAGTACCCTAGAGAGGGGGGGGGGGGTGAATAGGGTCTTTACTAATCTAATCCGTTTATGATGCCAAATAAAAACTTAATAACTAATATATCCTAACAATGAGATATTCAAGGATATATAATGAAATAATGGGCGAATAATCTATGAGACAATATACTTATAAAGAGATGTACACTAAATTACATGCAAGGATAAGTAATGGTGTGCAATATGACAATAAGCGATATAGAAATATGATAAACGATGAGCATAAGAATAATACACCAAGGCAATCATAAACACAAGAAAAATAATCACAAAGTTTCGGTCGACCCACGACCTATGTCTCCACTCCTCACCCTCGAGGAGAATCTCCACTTATCATAAAATAACTACAAACTCGGTTTCTAAAAGCTTACCAAAAATTTTTACAACTCACACAATTGTAATCACACAATACACCCTTTAAGTGTTGGCCTCTCACATGTCACCTTTCTCAAGTGCTCGGAATTATAACCTCTCCCTAGGATTTACAACTATTGATGTCTGGAATCACATAGCCAATAGGGGGAGGTTGTCTACTGAGGGAGGATGATAAAGGATAAAGCGGCCGACTCCCCCTCCGACTTTATGCCTAGCTCTGAGCGTACGGGGTGGACTAGTGGCCTGCACACACAAGGAACGTCGGGGTACGAGGCGTGTTTCCCCCGTGGTACCTCCGACGGTCAAGTTAGAGGATAAGTTTGAGGGAGGTTTTGGGGAGAGTCTCTGGGCCATTGAGGTCCATGCAGGGTACATTCTCATTTTAGAATTTATTTTTAAGCAACTTGAAGAAAAGAATGACTTCTTAGTTGTTTGAGTTCAAAGAACCTGAGTCCCAAAAAAGAGAGCGCTCTCCCCTGTCCCCTTCTTTTCCCTTTCTCTTTATAGGCTGTTGAGGATAGACACGTGGCTTCATCAAGGATCTGAGGATGATGGTGGGGGATGAGCTGGAGGCTGAGTCAGTAGTAGTCCTTTCATGTGTCGGCTGGCGACTGGAGGAGATACTATTTTGAGATGATCTTGATAAGGCCTCAGGATTGATTAGATGGCGTATGGCCGAGAATACGGTGAGGTACTGAGTCGCCCTTATCTTTACAGATGGCAGTTAGTGATTGGAGGCTGAGACACTCGAGTATAGAAGGTGCCTCGATAACATCCCAGGTTTGACGGATAAGGATAAAGGGAAGATATGCTAACCGTTCTAGTCACTCATTGCTTCATATATGGCAGCTGGCGACTGGAGAAAAGGTCGTCTGAGCTCAGAGGGTGTCTTGATTACATCCAGAAGTGACTTGGGAATAGAATGAGCCATCTTTGCATCTAAGACTTCATCAGAGTTTGAGACTTTTGATGTGACTGATCAATACTATGGTTGATTGATGTATATCTTGGAAATAGCTCAGTTGGATGACTCGGATCTTTATCTTCCCCAGCAGGATTGTGTTGGAAGGCGGGTCGTTCTCGTAACTTGTTGACTAGATAAGTGAGTCGTCAGCCTAGTCAGACAGCTCGGTAGACAGTCGAGTCGCCACTGGGGGAGTCGTCTCGATTGGGAGTTGGGTGGACTCCCAAGTAGTCACCTTAAAGGCGAAGGGCCGACTGATTCCGCGCTTTGTGTCGGCTAAAGCGTTTGGCTTTTGGCTAGGCTTTTCAGCTGAGTCGATTTGAATTATGACTCTATTAGGCTCATGGAGACAATATTCTAATCATTTTTGTTAATAAATGGTAGATTACCATAACAACAACATACGCCACTCCTTTTGGAATTGACCCCGTCTATCATCAACCACTTCTCTCGGTGTCCTTGTGTATTACATTGTGTTATCAATAATAAAAGTATAAATACAAGATTTGTTCACTAATACAAAGATGAGAACTCAATTAATCTCACTCTCAATGTTACAACCCCACAACCCAATAATTATACTATATGTGAAAATATTTAAGCTCAAGTGGTGTGTGTAATCAATGAGTATTAATGAAACCAAAGTTAAACTTAAGTCAATCTAGCATAAATGAGTGAATCAAAATAATAAATAGCTAGAATATGAGTTTAGAAACACTTCTCTAAAACAAGAGAGATGGAGATGTGAAGTTGAAAGTTCAAATCAAAATTGATCACCTCTTCTTATGAAAACCTCCTCACATAAGCAAACTTGAAAACCACACTTAAACACCCTTAAATACTTGTAAACTTGATTTAACATTTTCTTACATAATTCAGAAGTTAGAGAGCAAGGGGTATATATAGGTTCATAAAACAAAGCCTAAAAACCAAAAAAATCCAAGCAAAAAGACAAAAAAACCCAAAAAAATCAGGAAGCTAGAAAACTAGTCATTACAGTGCCATCAGTTGACTGTTGAATAGTGTCAGTCGACTGATGAGCTGACTGTTATAGGCAGATCAACCTTCATCGGTCAACTGATGAACTCATCAGTCGACTGATGACCTTCTTCGGTCGACTGATGGTTCATCAGTCAACTGAGCAGAAACTTTCTGCTTTTCCAGTGCACTTCTTCGGTCGACTGATAAGTTTCATCAGTCGACTGATAACATGCACAGAGCTTTTAGAAACAGTAAATTTAAACTTTGAACCCCTTTAAAAATAACAAATAAATTCCAAAAATGTAAATTTTGGGGAAATATTTATAAACATGAAAATAAACATATTACAAAAAGAGTTTTTCAAATTGCAATTCTCATTTATGAAAACTCATCATTTTACAAAATGGTCAAAATACAAAATCTCAAAACACATGATTTTGACAAAATGATTTCTAACAGGTTTGAAACTTCTTTTGAATGGATTAATAGAATGTATAAAAGTTATAATCAAGTCTTTTAATCCATAAACACATATTGTGCAAACTTCCAAAAATATAAAAACCGTAAACGTGATTTCATTAAATTAAAATTGTTAAAGCTTGATTTTAATAAAATCATTTCAAGCACGTATAAACATAAAATAAATATGTGTGTATATATCTATATCTATTTGTTTCATATTAATGTGGTTAAACTTGAAAGCAATAAAACATAAACTATGTGTGTGTATAATTTGAAATCTAAGTATAAACATACTAAACTAATTGATATACCCAAGCTAAATGATCTCATGACGTTTGATCTTGGGAAATCCTCCTCTTTGTAGTATGGATGAAGCAATAGTGTGTCTTAATTAGACTTGAATGCATCGTGCTTCATTCCAAATTCCTTTCATCCTCCAATGAATATGATCATGTAGGCGCAATCCAACCAACCTCCAACATTGATGTTTGTGTATATTTCCTAACAAAACAAATGCAAACACTCGACACATAATGTTGGGAATTATTTGTTAATCATCAAAACTAGATTAGATAGTAGGCTCATAAACATGAGACCCAACAATCTCCTCATTTTTGATGATGACAACCAATCTACAGAAATTGTATATAGAACTTGCATTAACCAAATGAATATATAATTTATAATCATCATGCATGATACCAACCAAAAGAAAATAGATACTCACAATTCACTTGTTTCTCGCCCTTTGTCAACATCAAAATAGGAAAAAAAACAGAATATATAAGGAGAGCGAATGCTCTCCCTACCTATAAACATGGGTGAATATAAAAACAAATATAAGGAATCACTAGTAGAAAATCTCATATCCTAGACGGAATATCCTATACAAAAAATTTTCTGTCTAGTTTGATATTAAACTAGACGGAAAATTTTTGTTTAGGATATTCCATCTAGGATTGAGTATCCTAGAAAGAATTTTCTATCTACAATAGTAAAGTAGACGGATTTGTTATTTTATTTTATTTTTAATAAACCAAACATCCTAGACGAAAATTTCAATCTAGGATGTAACCTAGACGGAAATATTCATCTAGGATGTTTGGTTCATTATAAAAAAATAAAAACCAATCAAAACCCTAGCCTCCCTAACACCCCCCCCAAAATCCCCGCTGCAACCTAAAATCCCTGCCTCAACCTAAAATCCCCGCCGCTTAAAAATCATAGAAAATCACTCACCTCTCTTCCCCCATTTTCCTCCCCTCTTCAAAGGCCAAAACCGCCATCCTCCATCAACCGGCCGACCTTGCACCTTCTCGTCCCCCATTCTCCTCGTCGTCCTATTGCCACATCCCCCCTCATGCCCGCGCCCTCCCGTTGGCCATCGCCGCCTCCCCTAAATCTTTAACACCGTCGTCATCCTTGTTAGCCTTCTTGTTTTGATGATGACTTAACAAACAATTTACAACTAATATTGGTTTTAGTATTTTGTTTTGTGTTGTTTAGTATACACAGAAAAATGAGTACATTGATATTGAAGCCTATGCAAATCAAGTCAACCAATCAAGTTCAAGCTTCATGAGGTTCATTCTTGGTATACTTAGTATATGTTTATATGTAATGTGTGCTAATTCCTCAAGCTCAAATTTACACACACATTCTTTTATGAAAATTTTCAAATCATAGGTGTTTTTATGCAAAATATATTTTAATATGCTTTGGACCATACAAACATTATAAACATATTTTATTAAGTCCATAAAATATTATACAAGTTTTCAAAACTTGATTTGAGAAAAATGTCAAAATTAACATGTTTAAATACACATGTATTTTAGTGTTTTTAAATATCTCCGAGTTTTCACAAATAGTAAGTGCAAATTGAAAAATTCCTTTTCCAACATGTTCATATTTATGTTCATAAACTTTTTCCAAAGGTTTATATTTTTTGGAATTTATTTGCTGTTTTTAAAATAAGTTTGAAATTCGTTTCCACTATTCATAACAGGCTGAAAACCTGTTATCAGTCGACTGATGGTCTCTATCAGTTCGACTGGTGAAAACACCTAGTATTGTCAAAACTATCTGTTTTTGTGACTGACAAACTATCAGTCAACTGATGAACTCATCAGTCGACTGATAATGTCTTCAGTCAACCGATGAGTTGCTAGTTACCTATAATGGTCAGCTCATCAGTCGACTGATGAACAATATCAGTCGACTGATGGTTCAACGGCTAGTTTTTTTAGCCTTCTGTTTTCTTGTCCTGTTGCTGGGTTTTCTTGGTTTTTGGGCTTTAGCTTTTCATCCTATAAATACCTCTTACTATTTCACTCCTAAAAATTATCTAAGTGGGTTTTAACAAGAGTTTCAAAGGGTTTAAAAGATGGTTTAAGTTTCTTTTCAAGTTTGGTTTTTGTTTACAAAGAGGAGGCTTACACTGTCAATTGAGGAATTCATCCTCAATTATTCTCATCCTCTCTTTGTGTTTATAGAAAAGTTTTTCTAACTCATTTATCTAGCATTCTATTCTTGATTTTCATATCTATATCATTGCTAGTTTATTATTTGAGTTAGATTTTATTTGAACTCATTTTATCACACACATCCTTATTTGACCTTTTTGTATTTCATACATTATATATTGGGTTGTGGGATTATGATATTGTGAGAGTGAGCTTATATTGTGTTCTCACCCATTATAGAGAACTAATCATTTGTATTTGAGCATTATTGTGAGTTACACCTTGTATTACACTTGTATACTGAGAGAAGTGGTTGGTGAGAGACGGGGTCGATTCCAAGATGAGTGGTATTGATTGTAAAGCTTAGAGAGAGGTTGTAAATCTGAGCACTTGAGGAAGAGGACACGGGCTAGGCCAACACTTAAAGGGTATAGAGTGTGTTTACATTGTTTGTTGTAAACGTTTGTCGGTAAGCATTAAAAACTAATTATGAATGTTTTGGGTGAACGTCGAAAACCCGTTGTGTTAGTGGATTCTCCCTGGGAGTGGGGAGCGAAGATGTAAGTCGGAAGGACCGAACTCCATGATCATATTGCTTGTTTGAGTTTGTTTTTTGTCCACTATTGTTGCATATTTGTTTTCTCTTTGCTTATATATCCTTGCTTTAATTTAATCGAATATCTATCTTGCTAGGATATATTTGTTAATAAGTTTTAATCAGCATTAATATCGAATTAAATTAGCATTGATCCTATTCACCCCCCCTAGGGTATTAACAATTGGCATTAGAGCTTGGTGCTCTTGATTAGAGGCTTAATCGCCTAGAGTCAAAGTTCCTTGTTCTTACTTTTTGCTAATCTTATTTTGATTTTATTTGTATCTTGCTTGCATATATATCATGGACATGCACGAACACCTAGCTTACGTTATACTATTAATGTTGCTCCTAGACTAGATAATTTTCCTTATGCTTAATGGTGTGTTAGGTTTAAACTTTTTGTTCGATCTAGACATTTTGACTTATGGAAAATTATAGATTGTGCTTATATTGTATCCACTTTGGAGAAATCCAAGTGGAGTAAAGATGATCATAAAATGTTTACCATGAACAAGCTTTTGTTAGTCCAAGTGGAGTAAAGATGATCATAAAATGTTTACCATGAACAAGCTTTTGTTAGAATTTTTACATAATGTGTTTGATTCATAAAGATGATCATAAAATGTTTACCATGAACAAGCTTTTGTTAGAATTTTTACATAATGTGTTTGATTCATCTTTTTCTAACAAGCTTGATTCTTTTGATAGTACTTATATATTGTGGACTCTTATAGAAGTACATAAAGGGAATTTGGAGGTGATCCGACAAGCTTTGGAGGATTCTGCTTCTAGTTCATGTAGAGCAGCATCTTCATACACACGGCCACTAGGTGATAGCCATAATGAGGTATGCGAGTCCGATAACGAAAATGATCTTACTAATGATGAACTCGCACATGGTTATGAATTATTGATGCATGAATATAAGAAATTGCAATGTAGCTTTATTGACTTAAAAATCAAGCATGTTGAATTGAAATCCACTCATGAAACACTAGCCAATAAGTTTGATGTCATTGTAAATAAAAATGTAAATCTTAAAGAAATGATGAAAAACTAAAATTAAAAAATGCTAGCTTGTTTCATGATAAATGTGATGCCATATTAGAAGTTGAGAACATTAGAAAAGAGCTTAATTCTTTCAAAAATGATAATGTATGTTCCACTTCTAATAACAATGCTTATGTGAAAAATATGAGTTAAATCATGTTAAAAGTAGAATATCCACTTTAGATTCAACATTAAAAACTTACATTGTTAATAACAACAAGCTTACGGACTTATGTGCAAACTCCTATGAAAATTCTTCCAAGAAACCTACACACTATGCACATATGTATAACAAGATTTATAAGTGCTGCATTTGCGGCCGTAAAGGCCATATTTCTAAATTTTGCTATAATGCAGAAAAGCCTATCAAGCCTAATCATGTTTGTACATTCCATCAAGCTTCATCTTCACATGTACAGACACTTATTGATCATCATAAACATGTCCATATGTACAAATGTGATTTTTATGGTCGTTTTGGTCATTTGACCAAATTAAGAGTTTCCCGTTTGCAAAACAATTTAAGAAAAATCTATTTTTGTAAATGAGTCATGTGCACAACTAATTGGTCAACAAAAATCATTTCAACCTTTTCATTATACAAATTACAATTGTAAAGGTCATTTATACAAATTTTGCTTTGATCATATCAGTGCACAAAATGCGTCCAAATGGGTTCAAACCTAAGGGCTTTAAGCTTAAATGATAGAGGTCATGTCCATAAATTTTTTGGCACCAAGAATGCTTGGGTGCCAAAACAAAATTGAAATGATTTTTTTTGTTGATTTATAATATTTTTTGATGAGTTTAAAATGATTTTTTGTGGAAAACGTATGAATATATTAATATATTTTATAAATAAATTATTTTTGTGTGAAATTTTGTTTAATATATGTTTACTCATAAATTAAGTGAGTGTTTACAATTATATATATACATATATTTAAAAACAAAATAATCAAAGTTTATTTGTAAAACTATATTTTAGCTTATCAGTCAACTTATCAGTCGACTGATGCCTTCAGTCGACTGATTAGTCGACCGACGGGCTTAATTTTTTGGTTTAAATTTCATCTGTGGATTTTATTTCGGTTCTGACCTGACCCATTCGCACCTCCTTATCCTGACCGTTCCTCTCCTTTAAGACTTTATCCTGGCCATCGATCTATCCCTATATCCCTAAACCCTAGCCGCTGTTCTTATTTCCTCCGATCTTCTAGTCGACTGGCGATTCTCGAGCTCTGTTGTCTCCTCCTATTGATCGCCACTTCTCAGTCGGCTTTGAGCTCTGTGGTCCTCCTCATTGGTATAATCCTCTCTCCTTTTCCTTGTCCTTTATGAGCTCTCAATTTTAGGGTTTTATCTTTTTAGGGTTTGTATTTTATCATCTTAGGTTTTGCAATCTCTGCCTATTTTCTTGCATATCTGTCAATCATCATGCATAGGGGTAGTGTGAAATGCCCTAGGATTGGTAGAGGTCGGTCCTCTTCCTCTCAAGATCCTAATCCCCCTCCTCGAGCTCCATCTCCTCCTCCAGCGGAGAAATTTTAGTTTTATGATCAATATTTATGGAAACTCATCTTAATTAGGAAATACTGTGCTCTCTACCAACTGAAATTTCCCCCCGGGAGATTTGTCAATTTTGATGATTGCGATCATTTTCATTTAAGAACCTATTTTCATGCGGCTAGGTTGATTAATTTGCTTTCCATTGAGAATTATCGCCGACATTATCCTCATTTAGTATAGTTATTTTATGCAAATTTGCAAGTTCATTTCACCGACACTAACACTCCACTTATTTCATCTCTCGTTAAGGGTCGCCAAATCGTTTTCTCTACTAATCAACTTTCTGAGATCCTCGATAAACCTAGAGGAGACACACTTTTAGGTGATATCATGGATGACGACCCAGCTATTAATTCTTTGTTGCTTCTACCTGGTAGACACTTCCCTCTTGAACCCGACTCTGTTTCTTTCTTAGCTAAGATTATTGGAAGGATTATTAGCTATAAGATAATCCCCAAAACCGGGGGTTATGATGTGATGCCCCAGGTTCACACAAGGCTGCAGTCCCAGGTAAAACCTGGATTGTCAAACCTGTCAAGCACCAACCACCATGCTACAACATGTTTCATCATCACAATCACTACCTCTCTAGTGGAAACAACAAATAGATGAAGGTACAGACAGGTAAATAATCAAAATCGAACAACACTAAAAGTATACACAGAAGAAGCATAAGAAATATTAATAATGAGCCCAACTGGAATGAAGTAGATATATCTCTGAGTCTGAACTGAATCTCAAATACAATGAGTCAAATAAACAAAGTCTTACAATAGCTCCCAACTCTATGAAATAAAATACCAAACTAGAGTTTGAAAATAATCAACTACATATGGAGTTCTGTAATAACTACAAAATATAGTAAATAGCTAAACGGACAACTAAGATGTCCCATCAACCTGCGACTCTCCATACGTCGGACTCGCTGCCTGAAAGAGAGGAAACAACGAGCGTCAAAGCGCTAGCGAGATCATCACTACCTCTCCCCAGGGGAAGGGGTAGGAGTATATAAGAAAATAGAGTCAGTACATACATATATCAAATTATTCATATAGCTCTCTATGAATGAAAAACAAATAGTCAAGAAAACATACTCCAATCTCCAACATAAAGAATAAATATCTCATCTCGAAGTACATCCGACTAGCCTGCTCTAATATAAGAGGATGCCAACCAAACCAAAATGAAATATAACTGCCGTCCATAACGGGTGTGCCAGAATCTCAAAGTAAATACCCTACTTACGGGTAATCTATCATGGAAGTAAAACTTATAACTGATCAAATATCTATGTGTGAATCATCTTGTACTATAGCGATACTCTTGTAATGCTCTTACTCAATCGCTCTGCTGCAATAGGTTTTATTATCTCCCTATTCCGGATACATGCAATAATGATACTTTTGTAATTCTCTTACTCAATCGTTCTGTGGCAAATAGGTTTCATCTCCCTATTTTCGGATACGTATAGAACAACATTATCGTTCTGTGGCAAATAGGTTTCATCTCCCTATTTTCGGATACGTATAGAACAACATTATTCATATGTGTTTATCAATTTAACTCATGTCGGCAGTGTGTCAATCTAACACAATCTAATTTAAATGCACATATCTCGGTGTGCGTGTCCACATCTAAAGTTCACTATCATCCTAGGTGTTAAACAACTCTTAAACACTGTAATATATCAGTACGAGATCGAGGAATTCTCTTAAAAACCAAAACAAATCCAAACAACATGCACAGACCAACATCAAACTGGCGGTCGACCGCGACGGTCGATCGCGACGGGTTCCAGAGACTACCTAAGTCTCTGTCCTACAGCCGGTCGACCGTTGCGGTCGACCGTGAGCCACGCGGTCGACCGTGGCGGTCGACCGTGGCGGTCGACCATGAGCCAAATATCCAGCTTTCTCAGATTTGTGTGTGTCGTGTTCACAACGTGTTTTGTGATTCAAAGATGGTAAAAACTTTATGAATCTTGCATACATATATGTTACAACAGATAGAAATATCTGGAAATCAAAATCAATATATATAACCATGATTTTATGCATTAGATTAATATTCAAAATCCTAAAACATGCATAAAAGCTCAAAACAACGAAACAAACTTCTTTCTTCAGATTAACCACATTTTAAAATCATCTTCAGATCTAAATCACATTTGTAAAAACGTTCTCAACTTTTTTAGCATGAAAAGACCTAATCTTTATACATATAATACAAAAGAGTTGTCTTTTATACATAATCTATTCGTTTAGGCTCTACAAAACATGTTTAAATCTCTTTAAAAGCATTTTAAAAACTGGGAGGGGGATTAGCAGAGATGATACTCGCCTGAGATTGTAGGAAAAACGTTTAGATGCAAGGATGAAAGAGATCTCCACTCCAAAAGCCAAAAACCATGAGAAATCCTGCTCAAAAACCTCCAATCTTCTCTAAGAAATCAAACTAGGGTTTGGGGGGGGGGTTTGGTGGCTGTTAGGGTTCTTAGGAATACTGAATAAAACGTGAAAAACTCATATATATATCAAGGAAAAACGAATATGGGTTTAGAAATCTGAAACCAACTCAAAACAGGTTTAAAACAGTCTGCAAGTTTCACGGTCGACCGTGGCGGTCGACCGGACTAGTTATTTCCAAATACTCATGTGTTTGGCCATTTGTGCATGTTTCAACTCTTCTCTCTCTCATGTATGAACTCGTTCATATTCAAAATACATGGTATTATACTCATATACCATTAAATGATATTTATTATACTAAATATCCACATATCATAATTTATCACATATTAATTATATTATTCATAAATTATCAGGGTTTTCATTCACCCCCCTTAAGAGGATTTCGTCCTCGAAATTCCGCAGTCGCATCTCAAAGCTCAATAACTGGGAAAACACATTAAGAAGGTGTAATTCATATTAAGAAACCCTTCTGCACCCATCTTATAGTATTTGCACAATGATATTTAAAGTTAACAACCTAGAATACAAACATTCTTTCCTAAATCCTTAACTAAACAAAAATTGGTACATCGAGCGAAATAATCCATACAAGGAAACCATCATGTATATACCATATGCTTCAAATGATCAAGGATCAGGTGACAATATCCCATTCTAGTGTTAAAGATAAATATAAATGTGACTAAACAACATAGATAATGACTACTATCAAAGCATATAAGCATAAGAAATTATCAACATCATACCTGTCCAAACAGGTGTGAGTAGTCGCGACGAACATCCTCTTCGCGCTCCCAAGAAATCTCTTCGGCTCCTTACTGGTTCCACTAAACTTTCACTAATGGAATAACTTTATTTCTAAGCTTTTTACTCTCTCTAGCAAGTATGCATACCGGTACCTCTACGGTAGTCAAGTCATCCTGGATCTCAATCTCTGATGAGTCAATCACTCTCTGCTTCTCATCATCCCGCAGATGCTTCTTAAGCATCGAAACATGAAAGACATCGTGTACACTCGACATCGATGCTGGAAGATCTAATCTGTAAGAAACAACTCCAATGCGCTCGATGATTCTAAAAGGACCAACATATCTCGGGGCAAGCTTCCCCCATTTACCGAATCGCTGAACGCCCTTCATCGGTGATACTTTCAACATAACTGAGTCTCCGACCTGAAACTCTAAAGGTCGTCTCCGCTGATCTGCATAGCTCTTCTGTCGACTCTGTGCCGTAAGAATGAACTCTCGAATCAATGCCATCTTTTTTGTGGTCTGTCTAACTAACTCTGAGCTAATCAGTAGACTATCTTCTAGCTCTGCCCAATATATGGGTTATCTGCAAGGTCTTCCGTACAAAGTTTCATACGGTGCCATCCCGATGGTAGCTTGATAACTATTATTATATGCAAATTCAATCAGTGGGATGTGGTCCACCCAGCTACCCTGAAAATCTATAATACACGCTCTCAGCATGTCCTCTAAGATTCGATTCACCCTCTCGGTCTAATCATCTGTCTGGAGGTGAAAAACACTGCTAAATGACAACCGGTTGTCAAAAGCATTCTGAAAACTCCTCCAAAAATGAGATGTGAAGACTGAGCCCCGATCTGATACAATCGTCTCTGGAACTCCATGCAATCTAATAATCTCTCGAATGAAGATCCTCACATACATATCTGCCATATGAGTCATCCTCACAGGTAAGAAATGTGCGGACTTAGTCAATCTATCAACTATAACCCAAATAGAATTATTTCCTTTCTTTGACTTAGGCAACCCTACTATGAAATCCATGGAGATATCTGCCCACTTCCACTCGGGAATTGGTAAAGGCTGTAGGGTTCCTGCAGGTCTCTGATGTTCTGCCTTAACTTGTTGGCAGGTATAATACTTAGCCACATAATCTGCAATCTCTCTGTGCATACCACTCTACCAAAAATACCTCTTCAGATCCTTGTACATTTTCGTCATGTCTGGGTGCACTGCATATCTGCTGCGATGAGCCTCATCAAAAAGTTCTCTCTTTAGCTGTAGATTGTTTGGCATAACGATCCTGCCCTTCATCCTAAGGACTCCATCTACTCCAATAGTCCAATCATCCTTGGGTTCTTTGGAAATCTCCCCCTTGCGGGTTTGAATCCAAGAATCCTCTAACTGAGCTCCGACTACTCTATCTCTCCAAGATGGCTGTACAGATAACGCTCCTAAGAACACACGGCTCCCGCCAATCTCTGGCCTAAAATCAAAATGGCTGAGGGTATAAAGATCCCGATATAGTGAACACCTCAAAGATGCTAGTCCGCGACGACGCTTCCTGCTCAACACGTCTGTTACCACGTTCGCCTTTCCCGGATGATACTGTATAGCAAACTCATAATTCTTAATAAACTCTACCCATCGTCGTTGCCTCTGGTTGAGTTCTTTCTGTGAGAAGAGGTACTTCAAACCTGGTGATCTGTGAATAACTCAAACTGCACTCTGTACAAATAATATCTCCATGCCTTCAGTGGAAAGACCACTGCTGCTAGCTCCAAATCGTGTATGGGATAATTCTGCTCATGAGTCCTCGGCTATCTTGAAATATAGGCTACGACTCTCTGGGTCTGCATCAATACACCACCAAGACCTGATAAGGATGCATCAGTGTAGACTTTTGTCACTGCTAGGAATAACCAATACTGGTGCTGAAGTCAACTTAGTCTTCAATGTCTCAAATGTCTTCTGGCACTCTATGCTCCAAATGAATTGTACACCCTTCTTAGTAAGGCGTGTAAATGGTGTGGCAATCCTCGAGAAGTCTTGATTGAATTTTCTATAATAGTCTGCCAGGCCTAAGAAGCTACGAATCTCAGTAACTATCTTCGGTAGCTCCCAATCAAGTACGGCTTCTACCTTAGCCGGATCTATTGCAATGCCCTCCCGGCTGATAACATGGCCCAAAAATCTGACCTCTGATAACCAGAATTCACATTTGCTAAACTTAGCATATCACTGGTGTTCTCTTAAAGTCTGTAATCCTAACTTTAAATACTTCTCATGCTCGGCCTCCGACCTCGAGTAGATAAGAATATCGTCGATGAAAACTATCACAAACTGGTCCAAATACGGATAAAAAACTCGATTCATCAAGTCCATGAATACTGTGGGTACTTTGGTCAGCCCAAATGGCTTGACAAGAAACTCGAAAGACCCATATCGCGTCAAGAAAGCGGTCTTGGGAATATCCATCTCCCGAACTCACATCTGATGATAACCGGATTGAAGATCTATCTTTGAGAAACACTGCGCTCCCTGCAACTGGTCAAACAAGTCATCGATCCTCGGTAATGGGTACCTATTACGGATAGTGACCTTATTCAACTCGCGATAATCTATACATAATCGCATACTCTCGTCCTTCTTCTTCACAAAGAGGACTGGTGCTCCCCACGAAGAATGACTCCGTCGAATGAAGCCTTGAGACAACAACTCATCTATTTGGATCTGTAGCTCCCTCATCTTAGCAGGCACCATACGTTAAGGAGCTTGGGAAATCGGTGGAGTGCCTGGCTACAACTCTATGCAAAACTCGACCTCTCTCATTGGAGGTAATCCTGGTATGTCCTGGAAGACATCCTGGTACTCGAAGACTACTCGTATCTTACTCAAATCTTTGCCCCGATCCCGCAATATCGCCTCCTCTATATACACCAGAAATAACTCTACAAACTGGTTGTCTCTGGAAGTTGCTACCACTAACTCTGATCCATCATATGCTCGCAAACTGACTATTTTCGCAAAACAGTCGATACTCACATGGTAGGAAGATAGCCAATCCATACCTCGCAAAACAGTCGATACTCACATGGTAGGAAGATAGCCAATCCATACCAAGAATCACATCGAATTCAGATATATGCAACACGATCAAATCAATCGCGAACTCAAAATCGTCCAAGCTGACGATGCATCTCCTACAAACACTCTCTAATAGAGACATCTCTCCCAACGTGGTAGATACGAATAAAGGAAAATCTAACGGCTGAGCTACAAGCTGAAGTCAAACCGTAAAATCATAGGAGATAAAAGAATGTGAAGCGCTAGAATAAAAAAGAATACGTGCTGGAAAGGAGTTCACACGGAACGTACCTTCCACCACAACTTCGCTCGCATCATGATCGCGAGGAACAACTGCATACACCCTACCGGTCTGCTGCTCTGTATCACCTGGAGTGAATGGTGTCATCTGCCTCTACTGGGTCTCCTGGACTGCTCGAACCTGTCCCTCTATCCTCGGAACTGCTGGAGGTTCCTCAATCCTCGGCTGCTGGCCCTGACCGCATCCCTGAGTGCGGTTCTACTGATGCTGCTGAGTCCTGCCCCTGCTGGCCTGCTACGGGTGCGTTGCGGCACTCTGCTGCTCTGTGTCCAATCTTGTTACAATTGTAACAAGCTCCCTGAAATCGGCGCTGATGCTACGCTCTCTGATCCTGCTGATGGCCTTTCTTATAGGGACCCTGCTGATGCGGACCTTTACCCTGTTGGTGGGGTCCTCCTGAGCCTCCAAATGGTCTCTTCCCTTTTCCTTTGTCCTCGGACTACCCTGACTTACCATTGTCCTTGCCCTTGTTGAATATGGCTGTATCAGTCTCCTGAGCCATGGCAGCATCTGCCACCTCCCGCACTGACCAAGACCTCCAAGATACTATATACCAACACAACCCTGGACGAAGTCCCATCAGGAACATCTGAGCCTATAGCTCCTCTGTGTGCCACATGCTAGTGAATCTAAGCAATGACATGAACTTACTCTCAAAGTCCATGACAGACATATCTCCTTGCTCTAATCGAGCCAGCTCTAACTCTTTTCCGGATTTCGTTGCAGCCGAAACATACTGCTCATCAAAAAGATATATAAAGGTCTCTCATGAAACCGTCACCCTCTGCTCTGGGGTGAAGCAAAGTCGATACCATCCTCCTGCATAATTTCAAACGTAGATGCTAACAACTCATGATCGGATTTCAAATCCTCATGCTTGCTTTTTAAATCAATAAAATCATTTTGTAATTTCTTGTAGGCATGCAATAATCTTTCACTAGCACAAGCAAGTTCATCATTAGGTAAATTATTAATAGATTCGAACTCACAAACCTCACTAGGGCTATCGCTAGTGCGCGTGTGCATGATGCTCCATATGAACTTGAAGCCGGATCCTCTAAAGCTTGTCGGATTGCCTCCAAGTCCCCTTGATGTGCTTCAATAAGTTTTCATAAGTTGTAAGCACTATCAAAATGAACAAACTCCCCTTGATGTGCTTCAATAAGTTTTCATAAGTTGTAAGCACTATCAAAATGAACAAACTTGTTAGACAAAGATGAATCAAATACATTATGTAAGAATTCCAACAAGAGCTTGTTCATAATAAATAATCTTTTATCATTTTTATTCCACTTGGATTTTTCTAATGTGGGCACAATATAAGCACAATCAATGACTTCCCATAAATCGATATTTTTAGATTGAACAAGTAATTTGAATCTAAAACACCATTGAGCATAGGAGAAAACATTGAATTTAGGAGCAACACTAGAATCATAGCCTAAACAAAATGCATCATTCATATCCATAATATGAAAATATATGCAAGCAAGATACAAATAAAATCAAAACAAGATTAGCACAAAGAGATAACTTGGATCTTTAACTCAAGGCGATTAGACCTTAAATCAAAGAGCACCAAGCTCTGATACCAATTGTTAGCCCTAGAGTGGGGGTGATTAGGGTTTTATGCTAATCTAATTCGATTTTATGCCAATTAAAACTAATTAATAAATATATTCTTGCAAGATAGATATACAAGAGTTATAAGCAAGAATAAGCAATATGAATAAAGAGATATATCCTATATGATAAAAAATATGCAAGGATATATAAACTAGCACAAGATGATATATCCTACCAAAGAGATATACAATATGATATATGCAATGATATGTAAACTAACACAATGGCAACCAATATAAACTAGGTAGTGGATGATAAAAATAATGAGCTATGGACAATGGCGACAAGAAATATAAACATAAGATTAAGTGCGCCAAAGCAAACTCAAACACACGATATGATCACGGAGTTCGGACCTTCCGTCCTACGTCTCCGCTCCCCACTCCCGGGGAGAAATCTACTATCACAATCCGGTTTGGAAGCCGGAACTTCTACACACTCGGTTTCTAGCTAACCAAAAACTCTACAACTCACACTCTTGCAAACCCACTCTACACCCTCACAAGTGTTGGACCTAGTCGTGTCTCCCTCAAGTGCTCGATTACAACCTCTCTCTAGGTTCGTCAACCGACACCACTCCTCTTGGGACGATCCCTGACTCTCACCACACACTCCTCTTGGTGTACAAGTGTATTACAAAGTGTATCTTACAATAAGGACAAATACAACAAATGATTGTTCTCTAATATGGATGAGAACACAATGAAAGCTCACACTCAATTGTTACAACTCTCACCAACCCAAATATACTATGTATGAAAATGCAATAAGCTCAAGTGGGTGTGTGTGTGTAAACAATGAGTAAAATCAAATCTAACTCAAATAGCAAACTAGCAATAATAAGAATATTAAAATCAATAATAATATTGCTAGAGAAAAGAGTTAGAAAACTTCTCTATAAACACAAAGAGAGGATGAGAAGATATTGAAGATGAACTCTTCAACAGATGATGCAAACTCCTCTTTGTAACAGCAAACCCCAAAAACAAACCAAACAAACTTAAACTCTTTTAAAACTTGTTTAAAACATTTCTTGGGTTAGGTTGAGAACTGAGATCAAGGGGGTATTTATAGCCTCTCAAAAACTCAGCCAAGAACCCCAAACAAAAGACCAAAAGCCCCAAACAACGGCTGTAAAAAATAGCCGTTGGGAATGAAAAGACAGAGCGGCGGTCGACCGTGGAAATCTCGCGGTCGACCGCGAGCAGCAAAAAGGCAAAACTGGGGACAACAGGCGGTCGACCGCGACGGTCGACCGTGAAACTCTCTGGACTTCATACGGTCGACCGTCACGGTCGACCGCGAGCCACAAAAAAACATATTGAGTTTCTGAACTCAAGGTGGTCGATCGCAGACTGACACATAACTGAAATGCAGATTTTTGAATTTAAAAGCTTGTTTAAAAATATCAAACAAATTCAGAAAAATGTAAAACTTTAGGAAATGATTGTAAACATGATAATAAACATGCTACAATGACTAGTTTCCAAAAAGAACTTGTCAAACGAAAAATATCATTATTTTACAAAATAGGCCAAAACATGAAAATGTAAACATGTGAATTTTTACATTTTGGCTAAACTATGTTTTGAAACTTTGCACAATGATTATGTAGACTTAATAAAAAATTTATATGATTATTGTTAAGTCTAAAAACTAAAAATACAATATTTTTACAAATATAATAGAAAATGAAACATATGAGTATGTATATTTGTTTCATATCTAAGATAGAAAATGAAACATATGAGTATGTATATTTGTTTCATATCTAAGTAGTTAAACCAAATCACAATAATAAATATGAAATATGTAATTTCATAGTTAAACCAAATCACAATAATAAATATGAAATATGTAATTTCATATTTGTAAACATGAAAACCAAAACTTATGTTGTATATATATATATATCTACATATATATACAAGGAAACCAATAAAATGTGTGTGTATATGATATTAAGCTTAGAGTATCTATCACACATAATATAAAACCTAAACTAGATTACCCAAGCCGATCTTGATCTTCAATAAGCTTGACTTGGTACACTATGCGGATGAAGCTTAAACTTGGATCTTCAACTTGAATTGCATAGGCTTCAACCACTATTCCGCCAACCTTCATTTGATATGATCGTGAATGCTCGATTCCATCCATCCTCCAACATATTGTTTGCCTAGAATAAATATAAAACACAAACACTAGACAAATAATATTAGATGTAAATTGTTTGTAAATCATCATCAAAACAAGAAGGCTAACAATCTCCCCCTTTTTGATAATGATAAACAATTTACAAAAAGGATATATGCATGAAAGGAAATGAATATACAAAGTATAATTTATCATCCATATAAACAAGAAAGAATATACTCATAATATTTCTCCCCCTTTGACAACATCAAAAAGGGGACAAATGAATGAAGAGAGCGAAAGCTCCCCCTATCAATATGCATGGGTGAGTATACCACATAAAAAAATATAGGGATTGCCTCCCTATCAAAATGCCTCATGAATTGAGAAAGGCATAGATTAAAAACATGCTAAACATAACTCACATACAAAAAAGATAATGAGAACATATATAAATATGTTAATATGAAAGAAGTGTCTCATTAACACAAAAAATATAAAAACCTTATAAATGAATAGATTTATGAAATCAAAAGAAGAGGAACATAAGAATCATGCAAAAGGTTTTCAAATGAAAACAAATCAACCAAAAGAAATCATAAATCAAAGTTTAAATCCAAAAACGTAAAATCAAATCATCATTGATTCAAAAATCAAGAGAGGCAACTATATCTAGCTCTTGAGCTAGTATCAACCCATATAAACATTTTAGCATCCGATAAACAAGATTTAAGAATAAACACCCAATAAATCCGGAGGGTTATATAAGTACAAACCTCTCATCAAAACAAAACCAATAATCATGAAAACAAAAGAATTTGATCAATGAAAAAAAAAATTATTTTCATGTTCAAAAGTTTAAAGTATAATTTTTTAAAAAAAATAAATAAATAAAAACACTAAAATTTTTGGTTTAAGAAAAATTATTTTGGCACCCAAGCATTCTTGGTGCCGGATTGGTTAGGGGCATGACCCCTATCATTTAAGCTCAAAGCCCTAGGGTTATGAACCTTCTTGGGCATATATGGTGCATGGGATCGGTCATAGTAATAATCACTCAAATAACCCTTCCGATTGTAATATGTACAATAGAAAGGAAGCATTTGCTTATGTTGACCATTAAAAGGTGCACGTGGAACATTTGCAAACAAAGGTAAATTATTTGAAGATTTTTGCAAATGTAAAACATTATCAAAATAAAACTTTTCTAAGTGGCCAAATCTACCACAAACATTACATTTATAAACATGTGGTCTACTAGAAATATTTGGCAAATGAGATTACCAAAACGACCACAATGATCACACTTGAATACACTAGCATGCTTATGATGAACTTTGTGAGAATGAGCATGTGAATGTGTAAGTGTACAAGATGAAGAAGCTACATGAGATGCACAAGGAGCATTAGCATTCTTATGTTTGTGTGCATCATAGCAAAATTTTGATAAATGACCTTTTCGGCCGCAATTAGAGCATTTGTAAACTTTGCTATATATGTATGCATAATGAGTGGATGATGACTTAGACTTGGCAGACATATCCATAAGCCTCTTATGATTATTAATGCATATTTTTAAAGTTGAATTTAAAGATGAAATGCATTTATTCATAAGATTCAAATCTTTATTTTTAGGCACATATGCATTTTTATTAGAAGTAGAACATAAATAGTCATTTATAAAAAAAGCAGTATCATTTTGTATGTTCTCTACTTCTAACATGGCATTATCTCTTTCATGAGTTAAACTAGCAACATTTAAAGTTAAAGAAACATGATCCAATTTTAATTTTTCATTGTTTTCTTTAAGAATCACATTTTTATTAGAAATAATTTCAAACTTAGATGCTAACAACTCATGATCGGATTTCAAATCCTCATGTTTGCTTTTTAAATCAATAAAATCATTTTGTAATTTCTTGTAGACATGCAATAATCTTTCACTAGCACAAGTAAGTTCATCATTAGGTAAATCATTAATAGATTCGAACTCGCAAACCTCACTAGGGCTATCGCCTAGTGCGCGTGTGCATGATGCTCCATATGAACTTGAAGCCGGATCCTCCAAAGCTTGTCAGATTACCTCCAAGTCCCCTTGATGTGCTTCAATAAGTTTCTATAAGTTGTAAGCACTATCAAAATGAACAAACTTGTTAGACAAAGATGAATCAAATACATTATGTAATAATTCCAACAAGAGCTTGTTCATAATAAATAATCTTTTATCATTTTTATTCCACTTGGATTTTTTCAATGTGAGCACAATATAAGCACAATCAATAACTTCCCATAAATCGATATTTTTAGATTGAACAAATAATTTGAATCTAAAACACCATTGAGCATAGGAGAAAACATTGAATTTATAAGAGCAACACTAGAATTATAGCCTAAACAAGATGCATCATTCATATCCATAATATGAAAATATATGCAAGCAAGATACAAATAAAATCAAAACAAGATTAGCACAAAGAGATAACTTGGATCTTTAACTCAAGGCGATTAGACCTTAAATCAAAGAGCACCAAGCTCTGATACCAATTGTTAGACCCTAGAGGGGGGGGTGATTAGGGTCTTGTGCTAATCTAATTCGATTTTATGCCAATTGAAACTAATTAACAAATATATTCTTGCAAGATATATATACAAGAGTTATAAGCAAGAATAAGCAATATGAATAAAGAGATATATCCTATATGATAAAAAAATATGCAAGGATATATAAACTAGCATAAGATGATATATCCTACCAAAGAGATATACAATATGATATATGCAATGATATGTAAACTAACACAAGGGAAACCAATATGAACTAGGTAGTGGATGATAAAAATAATGAGCTATGGACAATGGCGACAAGAAATATAAACATAAGATTAAGTGCACCAAAGCAAACTCAAACACACGATATGATCACGGAGTTCGGACCTTCCATCTTACGTCTCCGCTCCCTACTCCTGGGGAGAAATCCACTATCACAATTCGGTTTGGAAGTCGGAACTTCTACACACTCGGTTTTCTAGCTAACCGAAAACCCTACAACTCACACTCTTGCAAACCCACTCTACACCCTCACAAGTATTGGACCTAGCCGTATCTCCCTCAAGTGCTCGGTTACAACCTCTCTCTAGGTTCGTCAACCGACGCCACTCCTATTGGGACAATCCCCGACTCTCACCACACACTCCTCTCGGTGTACAAATGTATTACAAAGTATATCTCACAATAAGCACAAATACAAAAAATGATTATTCTCTAATATGGATGAGAACACAATAAAAGCTCACACTCAATTGTTACAACTCTCACCAACCCAAATATACTATGTATAAAAATGCAATAAGCTCAAGTTGGGGTGTGTGTAAACAATGAGTAAAATCAAGTAAAATCAAATCTAACTCAAATAGCAAACTAGCAATAATAAGAATATGAAAATCAATAATAATATTGCTATAGAAAAGAGTTAGAAAACTTCTCTATAAACACAAAGAGAGGATGAGAAGATATTGAAGATGAACTCTTCAACAGATGATGCAAACTCCTCTTTGTAACAGCAAACCCCAAAAACAAACCAAACAAACTTAAACTCTTTTAAAACTTGTTTAAAATATTTCTTGGGTTAGGTTGAGAACTGAGATCAAGGGGGTATTTATAGCCTCCCAAAAACTCAGCCAAGAACCCCAAACAAAAGACCAAAAGCCCCAAACAACGGCTGCAAAAAAATAGCCGCTAGGAATGAAAAGACAGAGCGGCGGTCGACCGTGGAAATCTCGCGGTCGACCGCGAGCAGCAAAAAGGCAATACTAGGGTTCTGGACAACAGGCGGTCGATCGCGACGGTCGATCATGAAACTCTCTGGACTTCATACGGTCGACCGTCACGGTCGACCGTGAGCCACAAAAAAACGTATTGAGTTTCTGAGCTCAAGGCGGTCGATCGCAGACTGACACAAAGCTGAAATGCAGATTTCTGAATTTAAAACCTTGTTTAAAAATATCAAACAAATTCAGAAAAATATAAAACTATGGAAAATGATTGTAGACATGATAATAAACATGTTATAATGACTGGTTTCCAAAAAGGACTTCCTAAACGAAAAATATCATCATTTTACAAAATATGCCAAAACATGAAAATGTAAACATGTGAATTTTTATATTTTGATTAAACTATGTTTTGAAACTTTGCACAATGATTATGTAGACTTAATAAAATATGTATATGATTATTATTAAGTCCAAAAACTAAGAATACAATATTTTTACAAATATAATAGAAAATGAAACATATGAGTATGTATATTTGTTTCATATCTAAGTAGTTAAACCAAATCACAATAATACATATGAAATATGTAATTTCATATTTGTAAACATGAAAACCAAAACTTGTGTTGTATATATATATGACTACATATATATACAAGGAAACCAATAAAATGTGTGTGTATATGATATTGAGCTTAGAGTATCTAACACACATAATATAAAACCTAAACTAGATTACCCAAGCCGATCTTGATCTTCAATAAGCTTGACTTGATACACTATGCGGATGAAGCTTAAACTTGGATCCTCAACTTGAATTGCATAGGCTTCAACCACTATTTCGCCAACCTCCATTTGATATTATCGTGAATGCTCGATTCCATCCATCCTCCAACATATTGTTTGCCTAGAATAAATATAAAACACAAACACTAGACAAATAATATTAGATGTAAATTGTTTGTAAATCATCATCAAAATAAGAAGGCCAATAAATTGTATACGTGATCCATAGGAAACTCTATCCTAACTCCACGATATGACATATGAATGATCCTAAGGATATTAGAACTAGAGCTCTGATACCAACTGTGACGCCCCAGGGTTCACACAAGGCTACAGTCCCAGATAAAACCTGGATTGTCAAACCTGTCAAGCACCAACCACCATGCTACAACATGTTTCACCATCACAATCACTATCTCTCTAGTGAAGGTACAGACAGGTAAATAATCAAAATCGAGCAACACTAAAAATATACACAGAAGAAGCATAAGAAATATTAATAATGAGACCAACTAGAATGAAGTAGATATATCTCTGAGTCTGAACTGAATCTCAAATACAATGAGTCAAATAAACAAAGTCTTACAATAGCTCCCAACTCTATGAAATAAAATACCAAACTAGAGTACAATGAGTCAAATAAACAAAGTCTTACAATAGCTCCCAACTCTATGAAATAAAATACCAAACTAGAGTCTAAAAATAATCAACTACATATGGAGTTCTGCAATAACTATAAAATATAGTAAATAGCTAAACGGACAACTAAGATGTCTCATCAACCTGCGACTCTTCGTGCGTCAGACTCGCTACCTGAAAGAGGGGAAACAATGAGCGTTAAAGCGCTAGCGAGATCATCACTACCTCTCCCCAGGTGAAGGGGTAGGAGTATATAAGAAAATAGAGTTAGTACATACATATATCAAATCATTCATATAGCTCTCTATGAATAAAAAACAAATAGTTAAGAAAACATACTCCAATCTCCAACATAAAGAATAAATATCTCATCTCGAAGTACATCCGAGTAGCCTGCTCTAATATAAGAGGATGCCAACCAAACCAAAACGAAATATAACTTCCGTCCATAACGGGTGTGCCAGAATCTCAAAGTAAATACCCTACTTACAGGTAATCTATCATGGAAGTAAAACTTATAACTGATCAAATATCTATGTGTGCATCATCTTGTGCTATAGCGATACTCTTGTAATGCTCTTACTCAATCGCTCTACGGCAATAGGTTTTATTATCTCCCTATTCCGGATACGTGCAATAATGATACTTTTGTAATACTCTTACTCAATCGTTCTGCGGCAAATATGTTTCATCTCCCTATTTCCGGATACGTATAGAACAACATTATTCATATGTGTTTATCAATTTAACTCATGTCAACAGTGTGTCAATCTAACACAATCTAATATAAATGCACATATCTCGGTGTACGTGTCCACATCTAAAGTTCACCATCATCCTAGGTGTTAAACAACTCTTAAACACTGTAATATATCAGTACGAGATCGAGGAATTCTCTCGAAAACCAAAACAAATCCAAACAACATGCACATGCCAACATCAAACTGGTGGTCGATCGCGGCGATCGACCGTGATAGGTCGACCGTTGCGGTCGACCGTGAGCTACGCGGTCGACCGTGGCGGTCGACCGTGAGCCATATATCTAGTTTTTTTAGATTTGTGTGTGTCGTGTTCACAACGTGTTTTTGTGATTTAAACATGATAAAAACTTTATGAATGTTGCATACACATATGTTATAGCAGATAGAAATATCTAGGAATCAAAATCAACATATATAACAATGATTTTATGCATTAGATTTATATTCAAAATCCTAAAACATGCATAAAAGCTCAAAACAACAAAACAAACTTCTTTCTTTAGATTAACCACGTTTTAAAATCATCTTCAGATCTAAATCACATTTGTAAAAACATTCTCAACCTTTTTAGCATGAAAAGACCTAACCTTTATACATATAATACAAAAGAGTTGTCTTTTATACATAATCTATTCATTTATGCTCTACAAAACATATTTAAATCTCTTTAAAAGTATTTTAAAAACAGGAAGTGGGATTAGCAGAGATGATACTCGCCTAAGATTGAGATCTCCACTCCAAAAGCCAAAAACCAACAAAAACCCAACTTGAAAACCTCCAATCTTCTCTAAGAAATCAAACTAGGGTTTGGGGGGTTTGGTGGCTGTTAGGGTTCTTAGGAATACTGAATAAAACGTAAAAAACTCATATATATATATATCAAGGAAAAACGAATATGGGTTTAGAAATCCGAAACCAACTCAAAACATGTTTAAAACAGTCTGCAGGTTTCGCGGTCGACTGTGACGGTCGACCGGACTACTGTCGACCACGACGGTCGACCGGACTGGGCATTTCCAGATACTCATGTGTTTGGCCATTTGTGCATGTTTCAACTCTTCTCTCTCTCATGTATGAACTCGTTCATACTCAAAACAGATGGTATTATACTCATATACCATTAAATGATATTTATCATACTAAATATCTACATATCATAATTTATCACATATTAATTATATTATTCATAAATTATCGGGGTTTTACATATGACCATTACTCCCATGATCTTTCATATGCCATAAATGCCATTGTTGGAAATAGGGATGTCATGTGGGGGAAAGTAATCTTTGATATAATGGCCTCCACCCACTCTAAATTCTTACCTTGCAGAGCCATTCTTACCAAGATTTTTACCCATTTTGAAGTTGATCTTTCGGGGGAAACATCTCTCAAAATCACGCCTTTGTTTGATTCCATTACCCTTAATAGAATGGGTATTCCTCCTACCCAATATGCTTTAGATAATCTTCCGGAGTATGTTCCCCCTCCTAGGTCTCCTGTGTATGCATCATCTAGCTCTAGTGATTCATCTTCTGATTCTAGCTATAGAGCTCATCACCTCTCCCCTCCTGCTTCTTCTTCGTATATTCCCGATTCCACAGCTCATCGCCTCGACAGCTTGGATGAAGGCGCATACGATTGATTGAGGGATATCGAGCGTCGGAAAGAAGAAATTCGTGTCGAGGTGATTATCAGGATAGATGGCCTGGAGCTTAAGCTTGACACTGTTCTTAGTGCGCTGCAGCTTTCTACTCCATCGCCGAATCCAGGACCTTCTTCTTCTTGATGCAGATATCTTATTTTGGACTTTTTGGTTTATGTACTTGTTTTGTATTTCTGAACATTGTGATATAGTATTTTCTATGTTTTATATGTTAAAAACTGTGTTTGTGTGCTCTTGGATGCTTAGTTGTTTTGGTTTGTTTATGTAATAAACATGTAAGAGTTTGTGTAAACTCTGGTTGATTCGCTTATATATATTCATGTTCATCTTCTTATGCAATAGTGTGGTAAATATCATTATGATGATGTGGTTGTGATTATATATACTCATTGTGCATTCTTGTTTAAACAACCATTATCTATTCATATATATCTTGTGTGGCTAACCATTCTTTATGGATTTTAAATTTAGGTTTTTATGGCTTTTAAATAGGGGGAGAATTCCCTATTTCTATATTTCTCACCCATGCTTACATGTAGGGGGAGCTTTTAGCTCTCATTGTGTATATTTCCCCATTTTTGATGTTGCCAAAGGGGGAGAAAAATGTGAGGTATATAGTATTTACTTTTTTGGTTTTTTATTGATTTTATAATGCATATTGGTAAATTGTTTGTCATCATCAAAAAAGGGGAGATCATTGACCTTCTTGTTTTGATGATGACTTAACAAACAATTTACGACTAATACTGGTTTTAGTATTTTGTTTTGTATTGTTTAGGGTACACAGGAAAATAAGCTATATTGATATTGAAGCCTATGCAAATCAAGTCAACCAATCAAGTTCAAGCTTCATGAGATTCATTCTTGGTATACTTAGTATATGTTTATATGTAATGTGTGCTAATTCTTAGTTCAAGCTTCATGAGATTCATTCTTGGTATACTTAGTATATGTTTATATGTAATGTGTGCTAATTCTTCAAGCGCAAATTTACACACACATTCTTTTGTGAAATTTCTCAAATCATAGGTGTTTTTATGCAAAATATATTTTAATATACTTTGGACCATACAAACATTATAAACATATTTTATTATGTCCATAAAAACATTATACAAGTTTTCAAAACTTGATTTGAGCAAAATGTAAAAAATTAACATGTTTAAAAGTACATGTGTTTTATTGTTTTTAAATATCTCTGAGTTTTCACAAATAGGTAAGTGCAAATTAAAAAATTCATTTTCCAATATGTTCATATAATATTTATGTTCATAAACTTTTTCCAAAGTTCTACATTTTTTGAAATTTATTTGCTATTTTTAAAATAGGTTTGAAATTTATTTTCACTATTCACAACAGGCTAAAAACCTGTTATCAGTCGACTGATGGTCTCTATCAGTCGACTAATGAAAATGCTCAGCATTGTTAAAACTATCTGTTTTTATGACTGATAAACTTTCAGTCGACTGATGAACTCATCAGTCGACTGATGATGTATTCAGTCAACCGATGAGCTCCTAGTTGCCTATAACGGCCAGCTCATCAGTCGATTGATAAATTGTATCAGTCAACTGACGGTCCAATGGCTAGTTTTTTTAGCTTTCTGTTTTCTTATCCTGTTGTTGGGTTTTTTGGTTTTTGGGCTTTGGCGTTTCATCCTATAAATACCCCTTACTGTTTCACTCCTAAAAATTATCTAAGTGGGTTTTAACAAGAGTTTCAAAGGGTTTAAAAGATCGTTTAAGTTTCTTTTCAAGTTTGGTTTTTATTTACAAAGAGGAGGCTTACACTATCAATTGAGGAATTCATCCTCAATTATTCTCATCCTCTCTTTGTGTTTATAGAGAAGTTTTCCTAACTCGTTTATCTAGCATTCTATTCTTAATTTTTATATCTATATCATTGCTAGTTTATTATTTCAGTTAGATTTTATTTGAACTCATTTTATCACACTCATACCTATTTGAGCTTTTAGTATTTCATACATTATATATTGGGTTGTAGGATTGTGATATTGTGAGAGTGAGCTTATATTGTATTTTCACACATTATAGAGAATAAATCATTTGTATTTGAGTATTATTGTGAGTTACACATTGTATTACAGTTATACACCTAGAGGAGTAGTTGGTGAGAGATGGGGTCGATTCCAAGAAGAGTGGCGTTGGTTGTAAAACTTAGAAAGAGTTTGTAAATCCAAGTACTTGAGGAAGAGGACACGGGCTAGGCCAACACTTAGAGGGTATACAGTGTGTTTACATTGTGAGTTGTAAATATTTATCGGTAAGCATTAAAAACCTATTGTGAACATTTTGGGTGAACGTCGAAAACCTTTTGTGTTAGTGGATTCTCCCGGGAGTGGGGAGCGGAGACGTAGGTCGGAAGGACCGAACTCCATGATCATATTGCTTGTTTGAGTTTGTATTTTTGTCCACTATTGTTGCATATTTATTTTCCCTTAATTTATATATCCTTGCTTTAATTCAATCGAATATCTATCTTGTTAGGATATATTTGTTAATAAGTTTTAATCAGCATTAATATCGAATTAGATTAGCATTGACCATATTCACCCCCCTTCTAGGGTACTAACAGTCCCCTCTCCATCGACATCGCTGACGGCATCGCCTCCCTCTCTCTCATTCCCATTCCCCTAAATCAGATCTCGTCCACTTGCCCCAATTTCATCTACTCCCGTTCACCGAAATCAAGTCCTCCTCCGGCCCATTCACGCCACCGCTGACATGTAAGTACTCCTCTTACTCTAAACCCTAACCCTAATTTCCCCTTCCTCAAAACCCTAACAATAATTTTAATTTCTGACCTTAGTTTCCCTCCCTTTTATAGCTAATTATCTGTTGGTTACTCCTCTTACTCCAGCCGACAAACTTAAGGTAATTTCTACAATTTTTTCTTAATTTTTTCATATAGTTTGTGATATTGTGATATTGTGATATTATGATAAACTTAAGGTAATTTCTGTAATTTTCTTAATTTTTGTAATTAGATAATATGGGAGGGTGATATTATAAAGTTCTCATTTTTGTAAAAGAAACTAAATTAGTTTGAGTATGAGTAGATTGTATCATTCAATTTTTTGTACACACCCTCGTGTTTAGAAAAGAAGTAAATACCTAGGAAAATCACCTGAAATGCCCTCGCACCTGGAAACATCAGCTTATACGTCATGAAATTAAAATCAGATAAAAAAGCGCAAATTGTCTGTACTGTTGATAATTCGACGACAACAGTCACTTGGGTATCATGTGTGTATGCTAATGGATTTTAACTGTTCTGTATTTTTGTGTGTTGTTTATGTTTATTTTTCATATGCAAGGGTCCTCCATATGAACTTTATTTTTCCATTCACATTGATATCAAATGAAATTTGACCACATCTCCAACACACTCTAGCAAGAAGTTAGCTCTGGCAAAAGCTGGGAGGCTAATGCAATGCGTTATTTGCCTAACCCTAATCCTAATTTCCCCTTCCTCAAAACCCTAACACTAATTTTAATTTCCGACCTTAGTTTCTCTCCCTTTTACAGCTAATTATCTACTGGATACTCCTCTTACTCCAGCCGAGAAACTTAAGGTAATTTCTGCAATTTTTCCATATAGTTTGTGATATTGTGATACTGTGATAAACTTAAGGTAATTTCTATAATTTTTTTAATTACTATAATTAGATAATATGGGAGGGTGATATTGTTAAGCTCTCATTTTTGTCATAAAGTTTCTGATGAAAAATGTTGCTGCTAATATTATCTAATCCATAATTAGATAATATTTGGCCCTATTTTGTCAATACTTATAATCAATTATGAACCCTAAATTAAATGTAGTGACGACCTAATTAAACAAAACTTTTAATACTATACTTATAATCAATTATGAACCCTAAATTAAATGTAGTGACGACCTAATTAAACAAAACTTTTAATACTAAACTTAATTTGTAATAACTTAAATAAATTTATTAATCACTTCTAACTATAAATATGACCCTAAATTTAATTATTCCTGAATTAAACTATACTATGTGATTATATAGATTTGTGATTTGAAAATGTGTGAGTTATGAAAGAAAATGATTTCAAAAAATAGAGTGATATATAACGCAATATTATATAATAATGTGTTATATATCCAATTTAGGTGAAAAAAAAATAATATTATCCCTAAACTCCCGTCCAATAATTACATCCAATTTTTTGAGGTTATAATATAAGATAAATGAGTCAAATTTGGGCAGGAGATAAAGTTTTCTAGTAAAAACTGATCGTTCACTTTATATTATAATAGGAAAGGCTTGGTATAGAAATTTGTAATTATTAGATCTGTCCTTCTCGGACAGGTTAGGAATATAGTAGTTCATACATCTAACTTTGTATACTTTGTATGTTTTTATTTTTTGAAAATTTCGGCAGCTCATACCTGTTGTTCTCCATATACAATAAGCGTATGTTATTCTGCGTTTTGGTCTATTGTCAATACACATAATAACATCCGCACAGTGTACAGGGAGAACATGGGGTAGGTGCTGTCGAAATTTTTAAGAAATAAAAATATACAAATTATATGAAGTTGGATGAATGAACTACTATATTCTTAATAGGATAGAAGCCTTCCTATGATAGTCGTTAGAGTGTGCTAATTAGTCTTCATACCTTGTAAGGTTTCAAACCTACCTCAATGAGCCTAACTTAAATGCTACACCATATGTTTTGAATAGTTTAAAATTTATTAGTATATCATCTATTCTCAAATAGAGTTTCTAATTATATATTACCTACAGATGAGGCAAATTCCTGACAAGTCATGGATAGATATTCCTAGGATCGACGGTTTTGCGATCAACGTTATAAGGATGGATGTGAAGACTTCATGAAGTATGCCGAAATGAACCCAAAAAATTTTAGTAGCAGTGCAATGTACTTTCCCTGTTATAGGTGTAAGAATATGAAGCTGAAAAATAAAGAGGAAATACAAAGTCACTTAACAAACTCTAGATTTTACGAGGAATATAAATATTGGTCCTATCACGGGGAATGCCGCATTGAAGATGAAGTATCGGATGTGCATGTCGACACCAGTCATGGTTTTAGGATAGATGATATAGAAAATTTACAAATTGATATTGGACCTGGCCAAACCGAATATGATATTAACAATGATAGTGAAGATGATATCATAGATGATGTCAAAGATGCAACTAAGATCGAAGATGTTGATGGCTGAGAAGGTTTTGAAGATGCTCATGTTTCTAAGGACTTGGATCGAATAATGAAACTATTAGAGGATAGTGAAAATGATCTGTATGAGGGTTGCATCGAGTACTCCAGATTTTCATTTATGTTGGAGTTCTTGCATATTAAGAGCCTCAGTGGAATAGCAAATACTTATTTTGAAATGCTTCTTGATTTGCTGCAGAAGGTAGTTTCAGAAGGAGAGCGTAGCATTCCTAAAACAACCTATGCGGTAAAGCAAACAGTTTCCGATTTGGGGCTTGATTACAATAAGATTGATGTGTGTCCCAATGATTGTATTCTCTACTACAAGGATAATAAAGACCTTCAAAAATGTCCAACATGTGGAGTATCTCGATAGAAACAACACACCCGCTCTTCAACAAGGCGGACAACAACATCAATGGAGATGCAGAGCAAGATTCTAGCTAAGGTGCTTCATCATTTTCCATTAGATTCTAGATTGCAACACTATCAATGGAGATGCAGAGGCTTGGAAACATATTGATAAGACTTTTCCCAATTTCGCTCATGAACGCAGAAATATCAGACTTGGGCTATCTAGCGTGTTATGAGTTCAGGCTACATGGTCAGTTGTCTTAATGCTATATAATTTACCACTCTTACTTTGTATAAAACAACTGTATATGATACTCTCATTGTCGATACTCGGGAAGTATACACCAGGTAATGATATTGATGTCTATTTAGAGCCCTTAATTGATGAGCTAAAACAGTTATGGTCGGAGGATATGTTGATCTATGATGCTTATGCTAATCTTTCTGGTTGGTCTACAAAAGGCAAGTTTGCTTGTCCAGTATGTGGTCTAGAATTTTAAGACCTTCACTTACCATATAGTCGAAAGTGTTGTTATTGGTTCAACAGGAGATGGTTGCCCTTGGGCCACAGTTACAAAAAATTGAGCAATAAGTTTAACGACACCGTTGAGACTAGGAATAAACCCCGCCAAATGACCAACGATGATATTGTAAAGTTGCTTGAGCATCTTCAAGAAATAAGATTTGGTAAGAACTGATATTCTAAAGATGACTCACTCAAAGTTAGAAGCTTGGGCAAAGAGATAAAGACACCAAAGAGAAGAGAGCAATCCAACGGGCATATGTTGATAATGGAGTCGATAAATTACCAAAGGGATGGAGTAAATTTAGTATCTTTTTCCAGCTACCATATTGGCAAAAGCTTAAAATCATGCATAACTTGGATGTAATGCATATTGAGAAAAATGTTTGTGACAATATAGTTTCAACCCTTCTTCAAGATCTTAATAAGTCAAAGGACAGCCTAAGGGCTCATCAACACTTAGCTGCATTGAATATCCGAAAATATTTGCAATCACAAGATGTTGGACTTAAGAAAAAACATAAGCCTTCCCCTCGTGTTACGTTGTCGACAGAGCAGATGCAGAGATTTTGCGATGTCCTTAAATTAATAGTCACCGGATGGGTATTCAGCTAATATATCAAATAATGTTCAGGTGCAGGAGCGGAAACTTTTAGGTCTAAATACCCATGATTATCACATTCTTCTACATCAATTGCTCCCAGTTGCATTGCATAATAATATGGAGAAAGATGCATCAAAATTATTATGGAGTACTGTGGATTCTTCAGAAGATTGTGCTCCAAGGTTATATATGTGAATGAATTTAAAAAACTTGAAACAAAAATGTCATTAATTTTATGCAACTTGGAATTAATATTTCCTCCTTCCTTTTTCACGGTCATGGTCCATGTTACTCAATATCTAGCTATAGAGGCAATAATTACAGGCCCTGTATCGTATCATTCGATGTACCTAATTAAGAGGTTAGGGACTTCACCTAGTCCATTAAATTTGATATGCAATGTATACATCTTTAATTTGTCCTAGCTGAGGTTTTTCTTAGATTAGATACATGAAGTTCATAAAACTTTTATTATTGTAGATATTTAGGGTTTATGAAGCTCCTAGTTTGCAATCAAGCTCATCTGGAGGGTTCTATGGCTGAAGGTTACATGACCAATGAATGTCATACATTTGCATCACGTTACATGCGCAATCGTGTAACAGCTAATCAGACCCTAACTAAGGAGAAGAAACCCATAAAATATCCAAGATCTGACTTGGAGCAGGTTCATGCATATGTATTGAATAATCTTAAAATTTTCAGTCATTATCGAAGGTAATATATAATAATTTGTGAATAAGATCACACATGAATTATTTTCATTCATAAATAAGTACAATCTCATTGTTGTATAAATAGGCGACTTATGGAGAAGCTTAAGAATGAAATATCAGACAAAAATGCAGCACATGATATTCAAAAAAAACACATCAAAGATTTTCCCGATTAGTTCAGAATTGATGTAAGTAGTGTAGCAAACATATTTTATTTTTAATTTTTTAATTTTTAAGCAACCTCGAAGATGATTATTTTCAATTGATGTTTGGTTTAGGTTGATTAAGACCTTCTCGCTGGTACCTTAATATTTGAAGAAATTTAAGTTCACGAACAATGTCCTTATTATGAAGTGAGACGATACAGTAAACACATCATTAATGAGTATAAGTTTAAAATAGTAGCGACTGATGATAAGAGGGTAACACAAAATAGCAGGGTCATGGGTTGTTTTGCTCAGGAATGTTTTTCTAGCATAAGAGATCAGAACCCAGTTGAACCTGATATATTATATTATGGCCAGTTGGAACATATTATAGAGATAATTTACAGATATGGCAAAAAAACTCAGCGTAATTACATCATGTTTAAGGTTCGATGGAGTCCTGCCAAACTATGTAAGGATCATTATGGGTTTACACTTGTCAATCTCGACAAAGAGATATATCTAGATGAGAAGTTCATATTCACAGAACAGGCGGACCGGTGCTTCTATGTGAAAGACCCAAAGGTTGCCACCGATTGGTTCGTGTTATATAAGGAGCCAATATCTATTGTCATTCCTAATAATAACGATGATAGTGATGAGGATAATGAACTAATTGGTTCATCTGATGATATTTGGTAAAACTTCTTCTACCCTCAGAATGTCATGCTTGATATGACAGATTTAGGGATTCAGGCTAACGTCCCAATTTTAGTCAGAGATAGACTCTGAGTCAAATGTACAAACAAAGTCAACAACTAGCAGGTGAAAGCAAACAACGTTAAATATAGCTAGAACATTACAAACAATATCTCATGCAATACAAAAAGAGCAAGTTGTAGAAGGTATATTCAGTATAAGTCATTTTAGTCATAATAAATTTTATTTAAATATTTAATTACAATAAGACATTAATATTGTTAATTAGCATGTACATATTTGTTGTTTTGCATCTCATAATTCAATTTTACAGATGAAGAACTCGAGGTTCTTTAATCGATCGTGTGATCGATCATAGTCTACCAGCTTAGGATCAGGGCATCTTTAGGAGCCACACCTAGCATCGCTTCCTCATATAGGTATGAATTATGCATTATCTTTGGTCAAGTCAAAGTAGACATTGATCTCGCAATTTGTGCTAAGTATGTTTTTTTATATGTGTAGATGATGTTTCATTATCGGGTCGTCTTCGGGACACATCTCTAGCAGAATCGCCTCATATAGGTATTAATAATTCTGTATTTGTGTTTATAATTCAATCATATTTTAATTATAACTTTAGTATTTAAGATATTGTTTGAGTCAATTATTTTTTATTTTCATAGATAATATTCCAGGCACATATTATTCGTCACCCGAACCCGTTGATACACAAGCATCACCATCCCCCACCATAGGTAATGGGTAGCAATATATCAATTTTTATAGAATCTTTTTATAGGGATACTTTAATTTTTCTCGTATTGATTATCTTATCTCATTATGTAGATGCTTCTTGGACATGATCATTTTCACATAATGCAGTGGGGGCCGAGTTACGTTCCAAGACTCCTGACATTAGCCATCTACCATTGCCTCCAGACTCGATGATACCAAAAACTAATGCCATGAAGAATCATCCACTTTATTGAAAAGGCTAGATGAACTGAAGCCTATGACGTAAGTTAGAAAGGAAGTTGCAATCGCCGAGAAGAATAGACAAGTGGAGAGAGGTAAATATAATAATTTTGTCCCATCATACCACATTTTACACTTAACTTCTGTACTAAACATATTGTGCCCATTGTATGTGCGAAGCGAGATGCTACTCAGGGTAGACGGGGTGCAAGGCTGATTCGAAGCAAGCACCAAAAGGCTTTTGGGCTTTTCTTCAATGGGCCGATAATTTGCCGATCGGGCCTTGGTCTACAAACTTTAATAACTATATCAGTGTTTTAGTGTGGATAGCAAATATCATCAATCCGTACTTCAAATTCAAGGAGCTTCTATGGGAAGCATACGAAGATATATGGACAGAGATAATGGTATATATTTATTACTTCAGTATTTTTATTACTTAAGCACTCTAAAGTTGTCTATTTTGAATTAGGGGTCTTCTAACAAGCCTATACATATCTTATTTATCTATATGCAAAATTATATGAATACTATTAATATAAATGGCTACATATCAGAAGCCAATCTTCATTTGCATGTTGTACAACATCTGTTATTTTAACCTAAATTACTTGATATGTTGGTTGATATGATTTACCTATTTTGCCTGAAATATTTATTATCCTGCTATTTTAACCTAAGTTACAGACATGACTGTGGTTTCTCATTCATAATTTTTTCAATTTTTGTACTTGCCTCCATCTTGCAACTAAAGTCTGCTATTTTTAAATGACTTCCATAAACATGGCAGCTTGGATTACCTGACAAGACACTTCATAAGGAACTTCATAAAAAGTGGCATTTTATACTCTATTTCCATATATGTGCCATGAGTGCACTAGTAAGTCCTTTTTGCTGTAGGAGAAGAAGCCCCAGCTGGATGAAGAATCTGATTATAAATTTGTTTGGAGGTGTAAAAAAATGTTGTAGAGTTAATGTTGGGAAATTTATGTTTTGGTAAGAGTCGGTAGCTTGTGAATGTTTACTTGTGTTCAAGTAGTCAAGGGTTGTAATTACCATTGACCATTCTTTAGGTCTGTAGAAACCTTGTCAAACCCCTTTTATAGAATACAGTTACAGTTCATGCCCTCCATTCTTGATAATCACATTTTATTACAATTTTATACCCTCATTATCTATTTTATATGAATAAATATACCACTAATAATTATTTTTATCTTTTAATTACAGATTAATGAAGAATAAATCTCAACTTCCCATCTCTCAACCAAAAACCCATTGATTAAATGAAGAAATGATTCAAGAAGCCAACGTGAAATTTTCGACTTTTTGAAGGCCCAAAGAAAAAAGATTACACCAAGGGGAATGGAGACCAGCTGCTGGAGGTTCATTTTGAAAAGCAAAAGGACCTGTGGACTTGATTGCTTAATTTTCGGTTTTTGAAAATGAAATGGATGTTGATTTACACCGGACTTGGACTGCTGGCTTGGGCTGAATGAAGATGGGCCGAACTTTGATTTTTTATTTGAAAACCACCGGACCGGACTTGCCTTGGGCTGGAAATTTGGCTTTGAATTTTCATAATTATTGTGGGCCGGACTTCCAATACTTGTTTGCTGCAGAACTCATGGACCGGACTTGGTTGGATTTTTATTTTTCTTTCTAAAGTGAAATATTTGAAGGCCCAAAGATGATTACACCCATGAGCTCCATGGACCGGTGGACTTGGACTTCCATTTCTGTTTTTTTTTTAAATCAACTCTTCAAGACTGGACTTAGGCTGCAAATGAATCATATGGGCCGAACATTGATTGCTGCAATTGCATTTTGATTTTCTTTTGAAAATCAAATGAATCATATGAGCCTCCTATGTTTGGGCTAGAGAAGAATAAAAAGCAAATTCAAAGGTGGAGATTGCTTTGCTTGGGGCTCAAGACAAATCCAATGGCTCATATTCATTGATGATTACTATAAATAGGGGTAGAGAGTGAGGGGTTAAGGGGGTGAAAATTTTTGTAACTCTTTTTTGGAGAGGAGGGCTACTCTTAATTGAGAAGGCCTTCCAAAATTGTAACTTTTTGTTGCAATTAATAATAATAATTTTTTCACCACTTTAAATTTTTCTCTTCTTCTCTGTGTTGGATGATGAAGATGAAGATGAAGATGAAGAATTATTTGAAGGTTTGTATTTCTCTTTTATTTCCTTTTTATTGCTTATTAGTGTAGATTTATTTTTATGCTTGTAGTTTAGATTTTATTTTCTTGTTAAATAGCCAAGAGGCTAGAACCCTCTTGCCTTAGATTTATTTCATGCTTTTAGAATAGATTTATTTTCTTGTATTTAATTCTTGTAATTTTATTTTGTAGTTTAGATTTTATAATTTATTTTGTAGTTAGATTTTAATTTCTTACACTATTCACCTTGAGGCTAGAACCCTCTTGGGTTTAGTTTTTCTTTTTGTTTATTTTTATTTTGTTTGATTCGCCTTTAGGCTAGAACCCTCTAGGGAATCACCCTTTTCTAAGAAGTGGGTTCAATTTTAGATTACCCATATCTATAATTGAATCCACCATCTTTAATTTCTTGCATTTTCTTTTATTCTAGAATTTTGTTCTTCATTCTTGATTTTTTATTTGTTTCTTGATTTTATTCATTTTTTTTCCTTCTCACCTTATTGATCATACTCATTCTTTTTCAAATCCACTCTCACTTACACTTTGCACCTATTCACACACCATTTTCACTATCTCAATCTCTTCACAATCACATTCACTCATTAATCTTATTTGTCACGCACACAACATAAGAACCGATTTTATATTTTCTCCTACAAAACACCTTCCTCGTGGGATCGATATCTTAAATACTATAACTTGACACGGTTGTGCACTTGCAACCTTTTTGGTACATGTTTATGGCGCATCAAGTTTTTGGCACCGTTGCCGGGGATGGTGCTTAAGTAGGTTTTAATTATTTTGGTTCTTTAACTTGTGTGTTTTTTGTGAAGGAAATGCTTGGAGCTTGAAGATCGCGGATTGGAGAGCTAGGATTTGAAGATTTGCTTTCGGGTAAGTCCTCTTTCTAGTTTTCAATTCCACCCTCTTTAGCTAGCTTCACAATTAGAGACAATTAGGACAGATTTTATTTTTTTGTTGACCATAATAAAATTCATCCTCCACTTTGACATTTACTAACAAGATAATAAATTCAAACAAATCCCCCCTTCTCATTTGTTTGATTGTTAACCCTAATTAAAAAAAAGATTTTTCTTTTCCATCCTTTTTAGTTGCTTTTAATTCATAGGGTTGCATTTCATATTGATAGTAGGAATTCACCAAGTGATTTGAGCATCTTGATTTGACACACACTTAAAAATATTTTTAAGGGCAAAACCCCATAATCAAGATAAGGTGAGGGATTTCATCACCCTTTCCTTAGCCCAAAAATCACTAATTCCTCACTACACCACCCAAGCCTAATAAAACTCATTAGACGTTGGCCCCTAAGGATTCGAGCTCAATAAAGAACAAAAAATCTTTAAGTGAACCAGTTTAAGTTTTCTCAGATTAGTTGGTGTCTAAGGTAAGGTTTAGGGGTTGCGTAAAACGCTCCGCAAGGAAAGATGTACTTAATTGATCTTTGATCACCCTCTAGTACTATCCTTACCTGGCTAACTACCTGGGTAAAACTTTGATCTTTTCACTGTAGGAGTTTTTGGTTAGGAGCTGGTCTAGTTGAGTTAGGCTAAACCCTAGAATTAGAGTTGATTGAAAAGTGATTGCTTTGATTTGTTTTAGTTAGGATTTTTCTTTTTCTTTATCTTCTCATAAATAAAAAAAAACTAATTTTCTTTCTTTTCTTTAAAAAAATAAAATAAAAATAAAAATAAAAAAAATAAAAAGAAATATTTTGGTGTATGCAACAGTGGATTAGGGATAATACACATCGATTAATTCGCTTTGAACCAATCATAGAAATGGAGCATCCTAATCCACCCGTTCTTCATGATATGTACTATCCCATTAGGAATGTAATTCCCTCATGCATTAGGCTCCCCAAAACAAATGGAATAAATTTTGAGCTTAGACCACAATACATAAACATGCTTCCCAAATTCCTTGGTAATAAAACAGAAGATGCATATATTTTTATTTCGGAATTTGAGGAAGTATGTATTATGATTAAAATGAGAGAATTAACTGAAGATGCGATTAAGCTTAGATTTATTACATTTGTTCTTAAGGATAAAGCTAAAAAATGGTTGTACAGCTTACCAACAAATTCCATCACTACTTGGGAAGAATTTATCATAATTTTTCTTAAAAAAATTTTCCCTATTCATAAAACGGTAAAGCTTAGGAACAACATTCAAAACTTTAAAATTATCCCGGGAGAACATTTTTGGAAGTATTTTGACCGATTTAAAGATCTTCTCATCCAATGTCCTCATCACGGTTTAGAGAAATGGCGATTGTGCCAAATAATTTATGAGGGATTAGATTATTCTGCAAAAACTTTATTAGAATCAATGTGCTACGGGGATTTTATGAGGAAAAATGCTGATGAAGCTTGAGAGTTTTTAGAGAGTCTTTCTGAAAAAACAATGCAATGGGAACACTGTGATGATAGGGTTTCATCAGTTCCCCAATCTAAGTCTAGTGGTCTTTCCTTGGAGTCAAACATTGCTTCTGAAGCGAAGATGGCAACGATTCTGCGAAGGTTAGAAGCTTTAGAAATTAAGAAACGAGCTTCAGCTCAAATCAATCATGTTTCTGCCTCAAGATGTCATAATTGTTAGTCTTCTACCCATGTTTCAGAGGAATGTCCTCTCCTAGGAAACAACAATACATTAGAACAGATGAACGCTGCATTCCAGCACCTTAGAAATGATCCATTTTCTCTAACCTACAATCCAGGTTGGAGAAATCATCCCAACTTTGCATGGAATCAAGGAAATTCTCCCGAAACTCAACACTTCACTCCCGCTTCAACCCAATATTTTCCTAGGGGAGACACAGTTCCGTTCAATTCTCATTCACAATTTCAACAACCCAATCTGCCGTATCAAAATCAGTCTCCTCTTCATCAAGCTGTAATTCAGACTCCTCACAATCCAGATCAGGATAAACGTCTTAATGTCTTGGAAAGGGGTTTAGAAACCATAATTAAGGCCTCTACTCAAACCACGAATATGTTGACTCAAACGTCTAGCACGCTGAATTCCTTCATGCAATCAACCGGACAAATGCTCAACTCCAACACTCAAGCTATAGCTAGATTAGAATCCCAACTTGGTCAACTAGCTAGTGCCGTGAGTGAAAGAGAGAAAGGAAAATTTCCGAGTCAACCCGTGGTTAACCCTAATAACACAGGATGCAGCTCATCCTATGAAGCTCAAGTGAATGCAATCCATTCACTTCGGTCAGGTAGACAGGTCGATAATCAAATAAGAACTCCTCCAAGTCAAACTTTTGATCCAATACAAAATCCTTCTTCTTCTCCTTCTGATGAATCTATTCAACAATCACTCCCTTCAGATGACCAAGAACCTGAACCTGAGCCTGCTTTTGATAGATTTAGACCAGTTGCTCCATTTCCAGATAGACTCAGGTCTAGGAAACACTCTCCTCAGGAGGAGAAGATCCTAGAAACATTTAAGTAGGTTAAGGTCAACATTCCTCTCTTAAATGTAATTAAACAAATTCCATCTTATGCTAAATTTTTAAAAGAATTGTGCACTAAGAAGAGGCGAATAAATGTTCCAAAGAAAGTCTTTTTAGCTGCCAATATCAGTGAAATGCTATCAAATCCTATACCTTTGAAACGTAAAGATCCAGGTTCCCCCATAAATTCATGTATCATTGGTAATACTCACATTGATAAGGCGCTTTTAGACATAGGGGCCAGTGTCAATTTGCTTCCATATTCAGTCTACCAGTAATTGGGTCTAGGTGTACTGAACCCAACCAAATGCACCTTACAGTTGGCTGATAGATCTGTTAAGGTCCCTATGGGTGAGTTAGAGGATGTTCTGATTAAGGTTAGAGATTTTATTTTTCCAGTAGATTTTGTAGTCTTGGAAACACAGCCTGTTTCCAATCCCAAAGGACAGACACTTGTCATCTTAGGACGACCGTTCTTGGCCACTTCTAATGCTCTCATCAACTGTAGAACTGGTCAAATGAAGCTGTTACACATCAACCATGAATCTTGGGGTTGAGAAAATTGTTAAAGAAAAATTGGTTGTTAGAGAACACACATTCACAAATCAAGAATCTGAGTCCAATATGCATGACACCAATAATACCTACCTTCCATTGCCACAAAAATCATTGAACACCCCGGAATGCTTAGAATTTCAGCACATTGTTGATTATATCATGTTGAATTTATTTAAAATCCGTGGGAGAATTTTCAGCAATAAGGTAGGATTCAATGTAGAACAGGAACTCTTCATGTTGAATATTTTATTCTACATTGTTTATTTTGTTTACTTCAGAATAATAAAAAGAATTTATTCTTCTCTCATTTGAGAGTTTCTTGTTCAGTTGTTAAAAAAAAAGAATAAATTTTTGATTTCATCCTCCTCAGACCAAAGGTAATTGCAGATTTTATCAGCCGACCAAATATAAGTGCTTCACTTCTTATCTGCTTTACTTTATGCATAATAGAGTTTGCATTGAGGACAATGTAAAATTTAGGTGTGGGGGTAGGAATTAGTTATTTTTCCTCTTTATTTTACATTTTGAGTTACATTTTTTTTCTTTTCTTAAAAAAAATATCATCACTTGCCAAATTGATAGAGTTATGTAATAATTGATTTATTTGATAAATTTGAAATTTTCTAATCCCTAGTTAGTTATTTACTTAAGTTCACCTTTTATGATAACTCTAAATAAATTTCTTAAGAAATGATTTTCAAAGTAGTATACTTTACTTAAGCCTTAACTTGGACTTTTATTTAAAATAATAAAATTTTTGTATGCTTAACTTAGAGTTGAAAATAATTTTTTCAAAGTGTCTTGATTTACATATTTTCAAAATATATATACATATACAAAAAAAAAAAGTAAAAGAAGAGTGCGAAAAATGGGCACCAAAAACGAAAAAAAAAAACTCTTAAATTCAAGGTGATTCTATCTTATAAAGCCTAAGCTGACCGAGTAATTAAGCCCAAGGAGTATTTCCATACTTAATGACCTAAGCCCATTTGGGTTGGGATTCATTGGCCCAAAACTCGTTAAAAGGTCACTTAGAAAGCCCGTTAAAGTAGAAAAAAATCACCAAGGATGAAAGAGTTAAAAAAAATTAATAAATGTTTTATAGTTGTATATATTGTCTTGGAAAATATTTTAAATCAAGCAACTTGAAAATTATCTAAAACAAAGAGTTAGCATGTTCTTTTCAAAACTTTTAAATTAAATTTCTAAGTTTGGTTTGGTTTTGTATTACTACAATGAGAAGATTTTCTTGAAAATATACCTTAGAGTTATATGTAAAAATGTTTTCTTGAGTGATAACGGGCTCCAATTAGATTATCTAAAAGTTATCAAGTGAATTTAGTTATTTACTGACTTATTTAACTTGGCAAGTTGACCGAATTTTGTGGGTATATTCACTGCAAACCCTCACGAGACTACAACTCGTACACTAGGGTAACCTAGGGGTTTAAAGGCTTGTTGTATACGCTAAATACAACCGCGATTCCTGCGAAAGTGAGTTAGGATTTTCTTTTTGTGTGGAGGTATTTGATAATCACATTTTATTACAATTTTATACCCTCATTATCTATTTTATATAAATAAATATACCACTAATAATTATTTTTATCTTTTAATTGCAGATTAATGAAGAATAAATCTCAACTTCGAATAAATATACCACTAATAATTATTTTTATCTTTTAATTGCAGATTAATGAAGAATAAATCTCAACTTCACATCTCTCAACCAAAAACCCATTGATTAAATGAAGAAATGATTTAAGAAGCCAAAGTGAAATTTTTAACTTTTTGAAGGCCCAAAGCAAAAAAGATTACACCAAGGGAAATGGAGACCAGCTGCTGGAGGTTCATTTTGAAAAGCAAAAGGACCTGTGGACTTGATTGCTTAATTTTCGGTTTTTGAAAATGAAATGGATGTTGATTTACACCGGACTTGGACTGCTGGCTTGGGCTGAATGAAGATGGGCCGAACTTTGATTTTTTTTTTTATTTGAAAACCACCGGACCGGACTTGCCTTGGGCTGGAAATTTGGCTTTGAATTTTCATAATTATTGTGGGCCGGACTTCCAATACTTGTTTGCTGCAGAACTCATGGACCGGACTTGGTTGGATTTTCATTTTTCTTTCTAAAGTGAAATATTTGAAGGCCCAAATATGATTACACCCATGAGCTCCATGGACCGGTGGACTTGGACTTCTATTTCTGTTTTTTTTGAAAATCAACTCTTCAAGACCGGACTTAGGCTGCAAATGAATCATATGGGCCGAACATTGATTGCTGCAATTGCATTTTGATTTTCTTTTGAAAATCAAATGAATCATATGGGCCTCCTATGTTTGGGCTAGAGAAGAACAAAAAACAAATTAAATGGTGGAGATTGCTTTGCTTGGGGCTCAAGACAAATCCAATGGCTCATATTCATTGATGATTACTATAAATAGGGGTAGAGAGTGAGGGGTTAAGGGGTGAAAATTTTTGTAACTCCTTTTTGGATAGGAGAGCTACTCTTAATTAAGAAGGCCTTCCAAAATTGTAACTTTTTATTACAATTAATAATAATAATTTTTTCACCACTTTAAATTTTACTCTTCTTCTCTTTGTTGAATGATGAAGATGAAGATGAAGATGAAGAATTATTTAAAGGTTTGCATTTCTCTTTTATTTTCTTTTTATTGCTTATTAGTGTAGATTTATTTCTATGCTTGTAGTTTAGATTTTATTTTCTTGTTAAATAGCCAAGAGGTTAGAACCCTCTTGCCTTAGATTTATTTCAAGTTTAGAGAATAGATTTATTTTCTTGCATTTAATTCTTGCAAATTTATTTTGTAGTTTAGATTTTACAATTTATTTTGTAGTTAGATTTTAATTTCTTACACTATTTACCTTGAGGCTAGAACCCTCTTGGGTTTAGTTTTTCTTTTTGTTTATTTTTATTTTGTTTGATTCGCCTTTAGGCTAGAACCCTCTAGGGAATCACCCTTTTCTAAGAAGTGGGTTCAATTTTAGATTATCCATATCTATAATTGAATCCACCATCTTTAATTTATTGCATTTTTTTTCTAGAATTTTGCTCTTCATTCTTAATTTTTATTTGTTTCTTGATTTTATTCATTTTTTCCTTCTCACCTTATTGATCATACTCATTCTTTTTCAAATCCACTCTCACTTACACTTGCACCTATCTACACACCATTTTCACTATCTCAATCTCTTCACAATCACATTCACTCATCAATCTTATTTGTCACGCACACAACATAAGAACCGATTTTATATTTTCTCCTACAAAACACCTTCCTCGTGGGATCGATATCTTAAATACTATAACTTAACACGGTTGTGCACTTGCAACCTTTTTTGTACATGTTTATGCCGCATCAATTCTACAGGTATGATATAGACCATTCACCTCTGCATTGTATATATATTTCTTTCTTTTTGCGTTTGTGCAGTTTCTTGCATACATAAGTGTTGGGCAAAATATCCCAATTGTTGTTGAAAACCGTGTCGAGGAACCAAGCCAATCACCGATCAAAGAGGGCCAAAAGCAACCAAAATCAATGCACAAACAAAAACCAATTTTAACGTGGTTTAGCAATTGCCTACATCCACGGGGTAAGAAGGGGATGGGGTTTTCACTAATAGAGAAGAAGAGCACAACTTGAGATTACAAATCACTCGAAGGAATAAACTAATTTCACCAACAAAGCTCTTAATCTCTCCAAATAAATCCTAATCAAATAGCTCAGAAAATACCTCTTTTCTATGCTCCAAATATCCCAAACTCTTGCCTTGAAACCCTAAAACGTGTATTGGTATTTATACAAACACCAAAACCAAATAAGAACATGAAACACAAGTTTGGGCCTGACCCGTTACCCGGTCGACCGCCACGGTCGACCGCGACCAACGACAGAACCTGGAAAACTCCTACAGGGTCTGGTGGTCGATCGCGACGGTCGACCGTGACAAACGACAGAGCCCAAAATCACTTACAGGGTCTCGCGGTCGACCGCGCCAAATTCAGGCACATACTCAGGCCTGTGCACGATCACGGTCGACCGGCCTTTCCCCGCGGTCGGCCGTGAAGCTCCAAATGTGACTCCGGCAGTCTTCAAAACCTGTTCTTCACAAAATCGTTCGCGGTTTCTTCAATTCTCCACCTCGACGAAGTTTCTACCAAAACTAAGCCGACACCAACCAAGCCAAATGCCTCACTTGTTGTATCCAGTACGTCATGGCAACAGACTTATGACAATGGATTCCATCCACACAAGTCGAGACCCAAACGGGAGTGCGAACACTCACCCAAATGTCGATGTCTACTCACCAAATCAGCTGCATCATAAAGACTGCCTACGTATCCTCTTGCCCAAGGAATCAAGCTTTCACGTAGTTCACCCAAACGACCTCCAAAGGCCCTCAAACAAATAGAAAAGTCTGCAACTCTTCCCTAATATCGCCAACGGATCTGCAACTAATAGCGACCCTAAACTGATACAAATCAAACACCTCCATCTGAGGTGAACCAATGGCCGTATCCAAATAAAGTCCACTAGCTGCAACAAATCCAAAACCAATCCATCATCTGCATCCGAATCCAAATGATCCCCAATCTGTGTCACCTCAGCTGGAATCCCAAATGATGCAGTATGATCTGGAGTATGTGGAATAAACTCCACCCAACGTGGAGTAACATCACCCTCCACCTGCTGCGATATCCAAATAACCTGATCAACACTCTCCACCTGTTGAGAGTTAAAAGTGACGTTCTTGCTCAGAACAAAATCAGAAGCTCCCAAACGATAATCAAATGAGCCTCCGAATCCTAAAAGCACAATCGGATCAAATCTCACATCCTCGATGTGATAAAATACTGGGTAACCAAATATCCGACGCCAACCAAAAACTAAAGTGGCTCCACCAGATCCAATAACTCCTAATGCAACAGTCGGCGACCTATGACTAAGATGACCCAAATATGTCGAAACTCTAGAACCAGAACCAATGTTTGACAACCCACGCTGATCCTCCTTCAGAAAGGAATGACGCATCGAAACTCTCATCTCATCTAGTCGTCCCAAAGTCTCCACATCAATGAAGTATTTCAAGTTGCCATGAGCTCGGCACAAACGCAAGAAAGGACCCCTACCAAAGTTAGAACAACGAGTTACCTTTCTGTCAATACACTTCTTCTAATTGTTGTTGACTTCTAGGACTTTATACCAACGGGAACTGGTCGTGACCCAATAATGCCTAGAACAATCACCAACTGCGAAAACTGCAAAACGATTACCTTCCAATGATGCCTCCTTAGAAGGCCCCCAAATGCCTGACTGAACATCTCCTAAAAAACCCCTCGCTCAATGGATAGAAGTGCCAAACTCTACCACGGTCTTGCTCATCCCAATGTGCTCAAAGGACTTCCATCTGTAGGTCAAAGCACTCCTTAACAACCTATGCACGACATCACCAATCAAATACTCCAACACTAAACTACACCACAATCTAGCCAAATCCAATGAAGTCGTCAGAGCTCTATCAATGACCGTGCTTCCAAGCAAATAGTATAAGTTACTCCTTCTGACGCCCTTCATCATAATCATGGACCCAAATGTAACCTTCAAACATGCATCCGCCAAGGTCACCCTATAGTCTGCTGCCTCCAAAGCTCCAAGTGAAATGATTTTCTTCTTCAACTGAGGAACGAACCTCACTCCAACTAACTCCCGAATCACTCCGTCACTCATCCTGATCCAAACGCTGCCAATACCACCAATAGGGCATTCATGATCATTACCCATGAGCATGAAATCCTCTCTTTCCAACTCCTGAAAGCTGGAGAACCAATCCCTCCTAAGGAAAATATGGTATGTAGCACCCGAGTCTAACATCCACTCTATAGAGTAGGCAACACAAACTGACGGCAGTGTAGATAATGAGTAGCCCGAAGAATCTGAATATGAATCGTTGCCACTAGTCTTGACAACATTCACCTCTGAAGCCTGAATAGCTTTCCCCTTATTCTTCCCGGCTTGATCATTTAACTTTGGGCATTCAGCTTTCCAATGTCCATCTTCTTTATAAAAAGCACATTGATTCCTACGAATTCCAAGATGTGCCCCTCTAGACTGTGACCTTCTACCTCGGTTTGGACCCTTTACTCTTGTAACCAATGCCCCGGCTACCGGCTCAATAGAAGTCTCCTTGTCCTTCTTCCCGAGTTAGTAATTCACTAATGCAGCGGTGATCTCACTATATGAAAGAGATGCCTTCACATTAATAAGAGTAAGGACAAATGTCTCATATTTCTCGTCGGGCAAGGAACTCAACAATAGCAATGCCTTGTCCTCATCTTCAACAATAACATCTACATTCGTCAAATCTATAAGAAACTTTGTGTAGTGGTTCATGTGATCACTAATGGATGTCCCCTTCTTCAATTGGAAGCGATAAAGCGTCCTCTTCAAATGCAAGCAGTTTTCAATGCTCTTCGTCAAGTACTTGCTCTCTAGGACTTCCCAAATCTTCTTAGCTGAAGTCTGATTCATCACATCATATTTTAGATCTTGAGTGAGATAAGACCTAATCACATCACACACAGTCTGATTCATCTTTTTCCAAACCTTCTCATCAATGTCGTCCGGTTTCCCGTCTAACTCCAACGTATCTTCCAAATTTTGCGTATTAAGCGCATCCAAGACTTCACATCGCCAAAGTTCAAAATTGTTAGTGCCATTGAACTTCTCCACGTTAATCTTCATCGAGTGGATACTCAAACTTTGGACAGTCTTCACACCTGAAGTTCCACCCTCAACTCCCTCTTTCTTGGCCATAATACTCAACACACCAACAACCAATGCGGAAACAAACGAAAAATAGATCCAAATCTGAGAAAAGAAAGAAGCTTTACGAAAAAGATCCCACCTTTCTCACCAACTAAAACCTTTGACGAGCTTCCCAAAACTATCTACTCCTCCAAATAGCCCAAGCATAGCCCGAGCTCTGATACCAATTGTTGGGAAAAATACCCCAATTGTTGTTGAAAACCGTGTCGAGGAACCAAACCAATCACCGATCAAAGAGGGCCAAAAGCAACCAAAATTAATGCACAAACAAAACACCAATTTTAATATGGTTCGGCAATTGCCTACATCCACGGGGCAAGAAGGGGATGGGGTTTTCACTAATAGAGAAGAAGAGTACAACTTAAGATTACAAATCACTCGAAGGAACAAACTAATCTCACCAACAAAGCTCTTAATCTCTCCAAATAAACTAATCTCACCAACAAAGCTCTTAATCTCTCCAAATAAACCCTAATCAAATAGCTCAGAAAATACCTCTTAATCTCTCCAAATAAACCCTAATCAAATAGCTCAGAAAATACCTCTTTTCTGTGCTCCAAATATCCTAAACTCTTGTCTTAAGAAACCCTAGAACGTGTATTAGTATTTATACAAATACTAAAACCAAATAAGAATAGGAAACACAAGTTTGGGTTTGACCCGTTACGCGGTCGACAGCCACGGTTGACCGTGACTAACGACAGAACCTGGAAAACTCCTACAGGGTCTAGCAGTCGACCGCGGTGATCGACCGTGACAAACGATAGAGCCCAAAATCACTTACAGGGTCTCGCGGTTGATCACGGCGGTCGACCGCGCCAAATCCAGGCACATACTCAGGCCTGTGCACGATCGCGATCGACCGGCCTTTCGTCGCGGTCGACCGTGAAGATCCAAATGTGACTCCTGCAGTCTTCAAAACCTGTTCTTCACCAAATCATTCGTGGTTTCTTCAATAAGTATTTATGTCTAGTTATTGTTTCTTTGTTTGCATATGGTTTTTTGGGTAAGGATCTTGCAAGGTCTAAGGCTTTCACATTTAGATCCTGCATGATCTCTACAATATGAAAATGTGTAACACTTACTCAAATTGTAATATAGTACTTCCACATTGTAAATAAACTTCATCTTGACCTTTCATGTCTTCGCCTGGTGCTAATTCATTTTTATGTGAATGGTTCTGTGATCCGTTTCTCCTTTTTGACAATATCATTCTACTTTTTTCTTTAGTGTAATATTGGTATAAATAGCAATTTTTTTTTTTAAATCATGAGATTTGTAGAAAACATTGCTAACACTCATAACTTTGTATTTATGAAATCATTCCCAATTGTAATCGGAGGTGAAGGGACATTTTTGGATGAAATTTAGTAGTGAATTGCCTCTATTTTGAATTAGGGGTCAAGTGGAAGTCACATTAAGCCCTCTCTTCAAGCTCAACACAATATTGAACCTTAAACACAGTTCATGTTATAATAACTTTCAGACATAATAACACTATTTTCTCTGCAGTTTTTATTTTTCATTTGTATCCTAAAAAGTGCTTTTTATGATAAAGCAAACTTTTTGGCCCTTCATCTACTATTCAAGCAAAAATAAAATTCTTTACCATGCAAATGTTGTTCATATTGACTATTTTTTCTATTCTTGCAGGGGATGATTTGAACCTCTATCAGATATTTCACAAATATATACCTTTTTTAGCTCTATCAAAGAAAATTGGTAAAACTTGATAAAAGAGGAGGAGCCTCACTCTCATCTTAAGCTCCATTCTACTAGTTAACTGCATGCCGACAGCTCTAAGACCTTGTTTATTATTGTTGACAATATAGGTTCTGACAATATGTCTATGTTGGAATTGGGGTGTAAATCAAACCTCGATTCTTGCGAGATGCTTCGGGCGAGTCAATGAGTTGTAGGCGAGCACAAGGTCTTCAGGCGGATCTTGAGCAGGTGATCTCGAGGTTAGGATCAGGCGAGTTCGAGGGTGAGATCTGTAAGCGAGCTCGAGCTGCTCCTTGCTGGCGAGGCCGCCCGCAGGAGAAAATGTTGCAGGCGAGATTGTGGCTCGCCCGCAGGCGAGGTTGCACCCCTTGGCTGACGACAGCCTGTGCCTAGCCCTCAATTGAGTTCCCTATAAAATGGAATCCGAACCCAGCCCCCGTGGTGCATGGCTTTTTCTTTTATCTCCTTGCGATTGCAGCGGCGACTCCACCTCCCTCTTCGTCAGATCTCTCTCTCTCTCTCGTCTCTCTCTCTCTCGTGTACTTCTACTGTTCTCTCTCTCTCTCTCTCTTTCTATTCTCCTGTTCTCACGTGATTAGGAAGGGATTTAAATGAGGAAATTTATTGTAGAGGGAATTAAGAGGGGTATTAAAGAAGAGGGGAATCTTCACTGTAGCTACAGTGAAGATTGTATTTATTGAGGAATCTTAAGTTTGAGATTCGCTCTTGAATTGTAATTTCTTATTAGATTAATAAGAAATTTACTTTGTGGCTCTTGAGGACGTAGGTAGTTGCCGAACCTCGTTAAATCTTGGTGTACTTTTTTTATTCTGCGTTTTTGCTGTCTTAGGGGTTTTGCGTAGCCCCGACGGGTAAATTCCCAACAGTCTAAACATGCAAAAACTTGTGTATCTTTGTAGCATAAGTTGTTTATTTTGATTTAGGGATCTTCTAACAATCATATACATATCTTACATATCTATATGCAAAATTGTAGGAGTACTATCGTCTTGAGGATTAACCGGAGCATGTCACTATGTTTTTTAACATAAAGGTTGAGACCTTGCTCAAATAGTGGCGGCATGAGCTGAAGATATCAACATATGATAAATATACAGCAAATTGGCAGAGATTTTTAAATATCGATGATAGGGAGGACCTCGATCATTTCACGACTCTTCTTTTCTATTGGGATACCGAGTCAGCATAGGTATTCATCATTTTCATTTTACTTACTAACGAAGATTATAGAGATTATAGATGCATTTCATCTTTAGTAATAATTTTTTTGGTAGAATAAATCTAAGAAGGGCTCGACGAATCGACATAGCAAGTGCAAGCTTGACCACCACTTGGGATTGACGTCATTTGCCAATCTTGAGTATGGTTATTGTCGAGACATGGTATAATATTTAAAGTTTTGTATTCACATGCTACATTTATCCATATGACCAAACTCTTTTAATTTAATATAATTTATAGGGGAAGCCGATAATGCCGACCAATTTGAAGGAAAAGTTAGCTTACGGCACCTATCGCTCGACTTATAAAGATGTAGTCAAGATTAAGGAAAATATGGTGTTGCTGGTAAATTTTTTTTAATAATTCATTAGATAATAAGTATTCTGTTGATGTTCATTTCATTATTTTCCAATCAATTATATGTCTTTTCCTTATGTGATTTAAGATAATATTAATGCTGCGTCAAAGGAGGCAGCACTACGTACGTGCTACTCGAGATGCTGTTGATGACCCTCATATCCTGTCTAGAGAGGAAAATAACGTCATTGCTATGAGTGTTATGGGGTATAATAATCGGGGTAGATTTCCATTGATGGGGTTGGAGCTATGCGTGGTACCTCCAGAATATCCTCCATGGCGTTCTCACCAATCTTCACTGCGACAGGATCCTCAACAAGAAGTCCTACCACTTCTGCAATTCTGCGCGTCTCATGTTATCTGCGTGGTAAGATCGACTCTACATTACTAATGCAACTGACGAAGGCTATGTTTTCAGATTTGCCACCATCCCCCACTAGCGACGATGTTTTTATGCATATCGTATTATGCTTGTCTGATAAGATTCCGGCTGAATTATTTGGAGAAGTTTTGGCCCTTATAGATTTAGACACTAGCGCACAGGTATATTGATAATATATGTGTTCTATTGCTAAATTTCATACTCTAAAATGAAATCTATTTATGTTCAGGCTGGACTTGCTGGTGGAAGCAATAGTGGCGTGCAAAGGAGGGATATTGATGACGACAATGGCTCATGATTTTCTATGGTAAGTTAGTGATTTGTATATCTATTACTTTAATTCGTTCCTTCAAAATGTTACCCCTTTGTGGAGCATGAGTTAACATTTCTTCTCGCTCTTTATCTCATTTAATCTCATTTAATCAAGTTATTAATCTTGATGGTTGGCTGAGTTTAAAGTGTAGTGACGTCAAAGCTTATTAATCTTTTTAAATATCATGTCTCTGATGTTGGGCTGGATGACAGAATGATAATAACCTTTATGATGCTTTCTTTTGAATAGAATGATGCTATTTTTTATATGAATTTATAAGGGGATCCATTAGTCAAAACCATTTTCCTATTTCTTTGAGTGTAGATGAGTCAAAATATTCACCCATGAGGTGTATCTGAAACAACAGAACTATAGGGTTTCTTTCTGTAATTCGATGCTAATATAGAGGGTTAATTTCCAATTAACCCATACTAATATTAGAATGACGGGATGGGTCCCTTTAACTTACACGGGCCATATTAGCAATTCGTGGAAATTAAGTACCTGCATGCTTTGGATCGTGTAGTCTCAAAGTAAGTACGGAAGTCTGTAGCCTAGTTAACATTGTTTTTCAGTTTAACCCATCTAATTGGCTTTTATTGTGAGAATATCTTTTTTGCCCTGCTGTACCCAGGCTACCATAGAATCAAGTTGGCAATTTTTTTTCTTCTTTATTTATTGTTTGACGGTAGAGCAAACAATTCAAATACAAATTGCATGTAATGCATCTATGTCAATCGTATTAACTTCCATTTTTTGCCCAAACGAAATTATAATCTTCCATTAATAAATGATAAACAATTATGCTCGAAGGAATAGACTTTCCACTATCTAACTTGTAGTGGAATCTTGGAAATCTTGTGAATCTGATTTCAATCCAAAAAGTTAATGGAGTTGACCAGAAAATCTTGATAGCATAAGGTAGAAAGGGATTTGAGAGCCAAAATTAGTTAAACACGCAATCCAAATCTTACCAAGATCTCAGTTAGGCATTTGCACCCAACATATATCATTTTTGTCCCTTGCACGTTGGAATTGTGATTTCTGATTGGGCTGTGCACTCTGGTCTCTCGGAAAGTTTATATACTATGTAGAAGGATAAATCGGTAATTCTACATGTAGTGTGTAGTCTAGTCTCTGTGTATGTACATGCGCGCTTTATTGTATAACTGTAATTTTCTCATACAAAGTAAAGAAACACGAGTGTGGTCGTGGATATAGACAAATTGTCGATCGACTATGCAAAGATCTGTCTTCAGTGATTACTTTTTTTATATTAATTTATAGGGTCAAAGGATGCACTCAATTGTCTCAGCTATTATGACTTAATCAAGTGCTTAAGAACAAATGTATTATGCATCATGTATTTAAAAAAGATCCTACTCAAAAATGTAGTTGCAGGAGTAATTTGATGTGTTCTTCTTTCACTTTTTATGGCTAATTTGTCAATTACTGCTCCCGCCCCCCCCCCTCCCCTCTCAAAACCCACTTGTATTATATTACAATCTATTCTTAACTAAAAAAAGAAACTTATCTTTGTTAAACGGGTTGGATGACTCTCTACATATTAATATCATCAGTTGTATCGACAATGGTCCCCTGTGAGTTGATTATGTATTGGATGCATAATTTTATATGTAAGAGAGTGAGACATGATATGTATGAAAAAACATGTGTTTGATGTGTTTATACTGTGAAATGGTATGTGTGGATGATTATAACTTGTTTTGCGGATAGTTTATTCGTTTGTATATATTGGTTGGCTTGTATCGAACTAATTTGAGTAATATGGTATGTGATTTGCACTGATATTGAGTAATATGGTATGTGATTTGCACTGATATTTGGATTTTGGAATGTTAATTTGAAAGCTGGATTTGCATATTTGATTGGATGTGGATTATTATTGAATTTACAGGTTTATGTACTATTTTATGTACATGGAATGTAGGAAAAGAAATTAAAAAAAAGGAAAAAATGCTTCCAGACCCCAAAACCTAAGAAAACATGCTTTCCCTCCGTCCAAGACTTTGTCAACGGGTGCTTTACCCCTAAAAATAAAGATTTTGTTCTCTGAGCCCCTAAAACATAAAACCCAAGAGATTAAAATATGTGAAGACCATAATACCCTTCTCTCTCTCTCTCTCTCTCTCTCTCTCTCTCTCTCTCTCTCTCTCTCTCTTTCTCTCTCTCTCACTCTCTCTCTCTTTTTATCATGATGTACTGAGATGGTAGTTGAAATGATTGATAGGGATTATTTTATTATTTTTATTGTTGATGAGAGGAACTAACTATTTATATTGGGAGATTGTTAAAGTTACGGGTTAATTGTTAAGGTTACGAGTTAATTGTTAAGGTTCGGGTCAATTGTTAAGATTATGGATCCATTCTCTCTCTCTCTCTCTCTCTCTCTCTCTCTCTCTCTCTCTCTCTCTCTCTCTATCATGATGTTACTGTGATGATGTTGAAATGATTGAAGGGGATTGTTATTTTATTAATTTTATTTTTTATTATTTTCGTTGTTGATGAGGAAACTAATTGTTTTTGTTTGTATTGGGAGATTGTTAAGGTTACGAGTTTAATTGTTAAGGTTACGGGTTTAATTGTTAAGGTTACGGATTTGTTATTAAGGTTACGGGTCGGTTGTTAAGGTTACAGGTTGGTTGTTAAGGTTACAGGTCGGTTGTTAATGTTACGGGTTGGTTGTGAAGGTTACAGGTTTAATTGTTAAGGTTACGGGTTTAATTGTTAAAGTTACGGGTTTGTTGTTAAGGTTATGGGTTGGTTGTTAAGGTTACGGGTCGGTTGTTAAGATTATGGGTCGGCTGTTAAGGTTACAGGTTGGTTGTGAAGGTTACATGTTAGGATATATATGTATATATATTTTGAGTGGAATGAATACTTTGGGTCACTTGGCCTAGTGGTAAAGTTTGGGAGTTTGGACAAGAGGTTAGGGGTTCAAACCCCTACAGCCATAATATTTTTAGAATATTCGTTGTTAAAGATAATAGTTGATTGTGAAGGTTACGGGTTGGTTGTTAAGGTTACGGGTTTGTTGTTAAGGATATGCGTTGGTTGTGAATATTACGCTTTGGTTGTGAAGTTAACCTACACAACAAACCCGTAACCTACACAACAAACACGTAACCTTAACAACCAACCCGTAACCTTCACAACCAACCCGTTACGGGTTTTTAGAATGTTCGTTGTTAAGGATACATATTGGTTGTTAAGGTTACGGGTTTGTTGTTAATGTTACGGGTTTGTTGTGTAGGTAACATTAACAACAAACCCGTAACCTTAACATCAAACCCATAACCTTAACAACCAACCCGTAATCTTAACAACCAACCCGTAACATTCACAACCAACCATTATCCTTAACAACGAATATTCTAAAAATATTATGGTTGTAGGGGTTTGAACCCCTAACATTACCCCTAACCTCTTGTCCAAACTCCTAAACTTTACCACTAGGCCAAGTGACCCAAAGTATTCATTCCACTCAAAAAATATATACATATATATCCCAACGTGTAACCTTCACAACCAACCAGTAACCTTCACAACCGACCCGTAACTTTAACAACCAACCCATAACCTTAACAACAAACTCATAACCTTAACAATTAAACCCGTAACCTTAACAATTAAACCCATAACCTTAATAATTAAACCTGTAACCTTCACAACCAACCCGTAACCTTAACAACCGACCTGTAACCTTAACAACCGACCTGTAATCTTAACAACAAATCCGTTGCTTGATCTCTTTCAGCCTTCTTCCTTTTAAGGAAGCGTTCAGCTTGCTCCCCGTGCACCTTCAATTCTTTCCAAGTCTTGGATGGTGCTACACCTATAGCTTCTAGCACATCCAAAAAAAGATTGTTATGTCATGTTTTGAGGATGAATTCCTTCATGACCGGATCTCGGTAGTTCATCGCCTTATTTTGGAAGCGTTTAACGAAGTTCTCGACCGATTCTCCTTCTTTTTGTTTCTCATCAAACAATGTTCCAATTGACACCTCAGTATCATCATCGAAGAAGTTGGTGAGAAACATGCTCTCCATGTCGTGCCAGCTATTGATACTTCTTGGCTTGAGATGGCAGTACCAATCGAAGGTAGCTCCATGTAGGATGCCGACAAATGACTGGACCGTCAAGGGTTCATTGCCGGAGATCAAATCCAGGTAAGACTTGAAGTAAATCAAGTGTTAAGTGGGCGAACCTCTTCTATCGAATGGTGTGAAGTTGATTAAGTTGAACTTCGCCGGATACGGAATCGACTCCCACTCTCTCAGATAAGGACATGGGATGCCTGTCTTCTTTACCTTTTGCGCAGACATCAATGCGTTGATCTTGCTCTTCAGGTCTTTTATTTTCTCATCCTCACTTGTATTTTTCTTCGGACGATTCCGGGGAGGAACAACTGGACCACCCCCAGCATTGTTATCCTCAGTGGGACCACCCTTAGTATTTTGGTCAATATGAGGGGTATCAGCGTTGAGATTTTCGTCCACTTCCGAATCGCTATCTACCTGATTGGTAGTGTTGTGACGACTGGATTCACCATGCTGATTTGATAAGGCTTGAATCTATTGGTCATGCATTTCCCTTCTCTGTTGCACAGTCACTTCTATCTCAAATTTAAAATTCTCTTTTTTGCTTGGGCAGTGCATCTTTAAGGATTTTGGCTATTTGTTCAGTGTTGATCATGAATGCTTCATAGGATTATCCTGTATTGGACACCGTATCATCACAAGCGATAGCAAAGTTACCATCTGATGTTTCATCATCTGAGGAGTGTCCTTTATTTGGCCTAGGTCTTCTAGTTACTGACCAAAACTAAGCTATGCGCTGAGATGCCTCCATGAAAGAGTCAGGGCTAAAACGCCTTGTTGACTTTCCCTTATCGGCTACATTGATCGTAACTTCTGGAAGCTTGTCATCATGACCGGCATATTTCTTCTTGTAGAAGCGTCTTGATTTAGATTTGGACACTTCGGTGGAGATTCTTTCGAATACCGAGACCCTTCGTGGAGCGATCTTAGGGCAACTATACTTTGATAATACTACCCTGATTAACCTCTCATAAGAACAGTGAGTCTAATTCTGGGGTACTTTTATTTTGATATTTATTTGTACCCCCAGCCCGATAGTATAACTTATCAGCATTGTGGTCAGCGCAACCTATCAGCTGTTGGTTTGAGTCTCCAGGTATAACGTTGTCGTTTGACAGACACGTTTTCTTCTGAATAAGGTAATGCCTTGTTGGCATTTGTAAGAGTCACTCATTTAGAATCACACCTTGACAAATGTGGAATCTTAACGGGCTCCTGATCTTCCACACGCACTCCCAAGCGGATGATTACTAGAATTAGTTTGTTGGAGGATGTATACGACCCCCAGTCTAAAGAGTTGATCAGGATTTGTTCATCGGACCCAAGCGTTCTTTGATAGGAGTCTTGCCTTGATCTTCGTGTAGAGGACCCAGGCGATCCTCCAACGAAATTCTAAATTTAGATAGATCTATGCTGTCGTAGGGCTTCACTGGAGGTAGAGGAGCAACAGGAGCGGGATTGGAAGTTGATAGAGGCTAGGAAGCAACCTTAGAGTTGGAATTAGATGAGAGACACGACTGGTGTCTCTCCCCAAGTAGAGACATCTTGGCTGCTTTCGATGCCGTTTTTTGCACTATTTTGGCCTTTAGCACCAAAACTTGCTTGGATTTTGGTGATTCTTTGACCGCCTCTTTCTTTTACAAATCTTGTGCTTTTTGCACAAGGATCCGTGCATGAGAAAGAAGTGCACGACGCTTGTGGATGCTTTCCTAAAGAGTAGAATGAGTTTGTTTGACATGAACCAATTTGTTAGTTGACAGTTAGGAGGAGGAACCAATTGCTTGCTGTGGCGACGGCTTAGTGGTTTGGCACCTTCTGAATCCTAAGTCTACTTGATAGCGAAGGCCATCCACCTGCTCCAGAGCTTTGGTGAACTGACGGGCAAGACATTAGCGCTGCCTCTGACGAGCCCTCTTTGTCAGAATTGATGCACTTTCAATGGGCCACTCCTTGACTTATGAGGAGTTGTCGCGAGCATCGGATCTGGCTTCCTTGGATGCTAGAGAGGAGTCTTCAACAGCAATTGGGTGAAGATCAACACCCTTGGCCTTTAGATCTAAAGACCAACGAACCTTCTTCAGGGAAGTGGTCTTCCTGTGCTTGCAAGCAGAGGAAGATCTGGAGGAGGAGGAGGAGACGTACTCCTCGAACTTTTGCTGGTCAAACTCGTATTTGACCTCTTAATCCACAGGGATCTTGATCATTGGCTGTGGTATGACAACCTCCGCAGCGAGGCTGTTGGCTCCCACTGTGGTCGCCAGTGTGTTTGCGTCAAAAGTTGATTTCTTTGAGGAATTCATTACAACTTTAGACGTTTACAATAAATTCAAAAGAGGAGTCTTTTTATAAGATCTCTCTACACAAAAGAAATTGAAAAATTATAACTTTCTAGAAAACACACGCATGGTGATTATTTATCGGTCTTCTACTTGTGTGGGATCTTTACAGGTGCCGGGTTTATCCGTGGACCACCAAATAATCAGATCCGATTGATTTTATTACCTTGCGAAGGAGACAAGAAATTAAAGTGAATATCTCAGCAACGGTGAGATAAACACTCTTCTTGAGATCACAGTAATAGTGTGATCTAAAGGGAAGCGGATGAACAAGGCTGAAGCAGTTTCAGATCTATCGAACTCTCCTCTTTTTTATCGAAGAACTCGCTAATAACTTGCTTTCTCCTGGCTAAAATTCGTGCTCCTCACTCTCTAATTTGATAGGGCTTCACCGTTACTCCAAAATTCCCGATCCCTATGAATAAAAGCCCTAGGGCTATATTTATAGGCTTCAGAAGCTCCGTTTTTAGATAAGAACGAATGATTTGATCTTATCCTCAGTTATAACCATTTAACCACGTTTAAAGATAGCCTCAAATTAGTTAGAAAGGTTCTAGACTAAAGGAATCCTGAAATCTTATCGAAAAATAGGTTTTCGGGAGGTTATACGGGCGAAAACAGCCTTTCTGGGCGTGAGACACCAGTGGTGTCTTGGCCATTGGCCGAGATGCCGTTTGAAACGTTTTGATTGTTTCACCTCTAATTCTCCCGTCCAATCTTGAAATGACATGATTTTAATATGCGTTGGAAAGCTGGCAAAGAGATCTACAACCTCCCCGAGGTGAAATACACGTGGAGTGAACGAGACATGAGTGGCGCTTCACCTTTTGTCGGTGAAACAAAACTCCCGATCGAGTCGTTTCTTCGCTATTTTGCTGTCCTGTTAACTCGTATGTTTCGTCAACTTGCTTCATGCTCTTGATAGCTTCCTCACAGCATCAGATAATCCTTGTTGACTTGGATAATAATGCTCATCGTCTTTTCTCCTTCTCGAGCTACGTGCGGGAACCTATAGGCAATTTTTGACGCCTATAGTAGGTTTCTAAATTTTATCTCCTCTTAGTATAGGGTAAATGATATAGGTAGATGATGTATATTATAGGTAGAGACTCCATTATATGCATAGCCCTTCCCCAGGGTGGCGTGCGGAGATGTTCTTGCTAGTGCTTTGACGCTGTTGTTTTCACCTCTTTTCAAGTAACGGGTCAGAGTTTCGGAGAGTCGCAGGTTGACGGGGATTCAACATAGTCACCATCACTCATTGCTAGCTAGTTGGTGCTCCACTGTGGAACATTATGATTTTTTTCTTTTAGACATGCATTTCATTTTGGAGGCTGAGTGCAATTGTACTTTTCAGTTGACTCTTATGTATTAGAGATTTGATGTTCTTATTCCAGTTTATCAGATGTATTTTCTTTTCTTATGTTGAAACTAAGTTATAGCTATTATTAGATATCTCTTCTTTAAATTGTGTTCTTTGTATCATCACCTTTGATATATCTTATTTTTGACATCTGCTAGAGTGATAGTAATTGCGATAGTGAAACATATTTATGCAAAGTGTTGGGTGCATGACAGGTTTGACATATTTGGGTTCACCTTGGACTATGGCCTTGTGTGAAACCAAAAGCGTCACAATTGGTATTGGAGCTTTAGTTCCAGCATCCTTAGGATATCCTGTGTCGAGTCGTAGGGATAGTATAGAGTTTCCTAGGGTTCATGTATAGAGTTCACTATGAATTCCTAGATTGAGTGAGGCCGTAATTCACATAACTCAAAAATTTTGAGAATTTTTTTATGATTAACTTACATTGATTATAAAGTATTTTTAAGGATACTATGTGTTATGTTTTTCCTATTGCTATATGCTATGTTATATATGCTTGTGGTCTCATTTACTGTGTCTAATCAGCTCTCCTCCTAAACTTATTGATGTCGGGACGAGGACACGGTCATGGTAGATCTCGTACCCAGAGAGCTAGGCAGGCTGAACCAGAGCCCGGACCGCAACAGGCTCCACATTATTTGATCGACCTCATAGCTCCGATTGTAGCCAGATTAGTAGTGCTCGAGGAGCAAGTGGTGAATCAGGTTCTGCCAGTACTCCCTCCTGTGGTTCTACCACCAGTCGTGCTAATTGTTCCTATTATAGAGGTATCACTAGCGGCTACACCACCACTAGCTGTTGACAAAGCCATAAAGCAGGAGGCTTGGCCCCTTTCTTTGGGTGGAGAGTTATCAGAAGTTAAGGGCACCAGAGTTCTAGGGTACATCGGTTTCACTTGCAGCCCATAAGTGGAAGGAGAATGTGGGGAACATCCTAGATATGCATGATGTCGACTTAGTTCAGAAGTAGAGGTTAGCAGCATATAGCCTCAAGGGAGATGCCAGAAGGTGGTATAGAGTTCAGTTTACACCAGAGCAGAGGATAACGCTTAGTTAGGAGGATTTTATTTATTTCTTTGATGAACAATATATATCTTCAATAGCAAAGGCTGGGAAAGAGATAGAGCTATCTCGATTGGAGCAGGAATATATGTCAATAGCTTATTATGAAAGCAGATTCATGAGTTTACTTAGGTTCACATGCATGTGACACACAGGGGAGCATCAGGCTCAAATGTTTTTGATAGGACTTTGCCCAAGCATTCGTCGCTACATAGTATCTCATTGTTATCATTCTGTGTGAGAGGTGACCGACTCCACTATATTCTAGGAGGCTGAGACCGCTATATTTCAAAAGAGAAAAGAGGGAAGCTCTAAAGCAGGACAGTCCGGGGAGAAAGGCAAGGGCAAGAGATCATTTATAAGACTTGGAGGACCTCAACAGTAGAGTGTGCCTCGTATGAACGGTCAATAGTAGCAGTAGGGTAACTGTCAGAAGGGACAATAGGATTAGAAAGCATCGAAGCAACGTAATTTTTAAGGAAATTGCTTCAATTGCAATAAATATGGTCATCTGGCCAGGGTTTGCCGTAGCGCACTGACAGGAGGATAGCAGGGGAAAGGTTAGGGACATTAGCAGGGCCGTGGATAGGGTCGTGGACATGGTCAGCAATAGAGAATTGCATCAGGACCGACAATCCGGAGGATAGAGGACCAAGTGCATACTATTCAGGAATTACCTCAGGGACAGACGGTTCCGTATACTCCAGAGCTTTTGGCACAACAAATCGTAGCTTCCGATCGAGTTTACGTAGTTGTACCACATGATCATTGTGTGAGCGGGGTCATAGTAGAAGGTATATTCCTTGTGAACTCCTTCCCAGCCCGGATTCTTTTTGATTCTGCAGCTTCGCATTCCTTTATATCTTATGCCTTTATGGATAAACTTTAGCTAGTTACACATCCCCTAGACATCCCTTTGTCAGTTTCTACTCCTTTAGGTGAGGTGTCCTATTAGAGAGTATCTGTAGGAGATGTTGTCAGCCTAGATGAGTCTGAGTTCATAGTTGATTTGATCGTCTTGCGCAAGTCTGAATTCGATGTGATTCTTAGTTTGGATTGGTTATCTTCTTACTATGTCAGTATCGACTGTTTTGCTAAAATAGTCAGTTTGCGAGCGTCTGATGGGATTGAGTTGGTTATAGCAACCTCACAGGAAAACTAGTTTGTAGAGTCATTTCTAGCATATATCGAGGAGGTGTTACAGCGGGATGAGGGTGCTATTTTGTGCGAGACCAGAGTAGTCTCAGAGTATAGGAAGTCTTTCAGGACATACTTGAGTTGCCTCCAGTGAGAGAGGTTGAGATCTACATCGAGTTGTAGCCAGGCACAACACCAATATCCTGTGCACCCTATCATATGGCACCTGCTGAGATGATCGAGTAACAGACTCAGTTAGAGAAGCTCATTGTTCAGGGATTTATTCGCCATAGCCATTCTCCATGGGGAGCATCGGTCCTTTTCTTGAAGAAGAAGGATGACAGCCTTCATTTGTGCATTGATTACCATGGGTTGAATAAGGTCACAATCCGAAACAGTATCTGTTACCGAGGATTGATGATTTATTTGACCAGTTGCAGGGAGCATAATATTTCTCGAAGATTAATATTCGATCTGGTTATCACTAGTTGCTCGTCCGTGAGATGGATATTCCTAAGACTACAATTTTGACTTAGTATGAGTCCCTTAAATTTCTTGTCATGCCGTTTGGGCTAACTAATGCACCTGCAGTATTCATGGATCTGATAAACTAGGTTTTCTATCCATATTTGTACCAGCTCGTGATTGTTTTCATCGACAACATCCTCATCTACTCGAGGTCAGAGCCGAGCATAAGCAGCATATTCGTTTGGCATTACAGACTTTGCAAGAGCACCAATTGTATGTGAAGTTTAGCAAATATGAGTTTTGTCTTTCAGAGGTTAGATTTTTGGGCTACGTCATTATCAAGGAGGGTATTGCAGTTGATCCAGCTAAAGTAAATGCAGGTCTTTATTAGGAGCCGTCGAAAACAGTTACATAGATCCATAGCTTCTTGGGGCTTGCCGGTTACTACAAAAAATTCATCCAAGATTTTTCCAAAATTGCTACCTTATTGACATGCCTTACAAAAAAGGGTGTTCAATTTATTCAGGGGACAGAGTATCAGAATGCCTTTGAGACTTTGAAGGCCAAGTTGACTACCGTACCAGTGTTGATCATTCCAAGCAATGACAAGACCTTTGTTGTCTACACGAATGCATCATTATCGGGACTAGGAGGCATTTGATGCAAACTCAGAGAGTGGTTGCTTATATCTCATGGCAGTTGAGGACTCATGAGTAGAATTACCCCACTCACGACTTGGAGTTAGCAGCGATGGTCTTCACACTTAAAACGTGGAGACATTATCTTTATAGGTTTCAGTTCGAGTTATTTACAGATCATTAGAGCATGAAATACCTTTTCTCCTAGAAGGAACTCAACTAGAGGATACGGCGATGAGTTGAGTTCATCAAAGACTACAAATTCATGCTTCCGTACTATCCAGGAAAGGTGAACGTCATAGCAGATGCTTTGAGCAGAAAGTATCGACACAAACTTGTAGCTTTAAGATTCTCGTTGTACCGAGACATTCTTACCCTCAATCAGTATGACTTCAGATCAGATGTTGGCGGATGCAGTGCATTTTTAGGGGCGTTAGTAATACAACTATCATGGACTAATAGAGTAGTCAATGCTCAATTGGAGGACTCTTGTATTCAAATCTAAAAGGAAGAAATTTCAAAAGAGCCCAAGGCAGATTGGACCATCGAAGTAGATGGGGGCCTTCGAATGAAAGGCCGGCTAGTAGTGCCAAATAATCCATAGTTGAAGAAGGATTTGTTTGATGAGGCACACTGTACCAAGTACATGGTACATCTAGGTATGACCAAAATGTACAAAAATTTGAAGAGGCACTTTTAGTAGAATGACATGCATAGGGATGTTGCAGAGTATGTATCTAAATGCTTTACCTGTCAACAGGTAAAGGCAAAACATCAGAGACCAGTTGGTACCCTACAGCCCTTACCTATTCCTGAATGGAAGTGGACAGATATTTTAATGGATTTTATTATGGGTTTGCCGAGGTCTAACAAAGGAAATAATTCCATCTGGGTGATTTTCGATCGATTGACGAAGTCGGTGCACTTTTTGCTAGTAAAGACAACACACAGTGTAGAGACTTGCAGGCTGTCTAAAAATCATAATAGATAACTGATCCCCATCAAGCTTCAATGATGAAAATTACAATCAGATGACTTTTATGCCGACAAATGAAAGCTGCAAATGGGGTGGAGTATCTGAAGGACCCAGACGAAATCCGATGAATACACCTCATCACAGATCGAGTGGAGTATCTAAAGGATCCAGACGAAATCCGATGAATACACCTCATCGCAGATTGAGTAGACAGATCGAGTGGAGTATCTAAAGGATCCAGACGAAATCCGATGAATACACCTCATCGCAGATTGAGTAGAGTATCTCAAAGACCCAGACAAAATCTCCAGACGAAATCCGATGAATACACCTCATCGCAGATTGAGTAGAGTATCTCAAAGACCCAGACAAAATCATTGTCATCATCGCTCTTGTCCGGGTCATCAGCAATGACTTGGTCTTTAGCTTATTTGACTAAGTTCATTGTCATCAAGACTCAAAAGTTATCTTGTTTGGTTTGAGGAAACAAAATTTCAACATTCCGACAACCAGGTTCACGATGTCTTTATATCAGACGGAGTGAACAATCAATCAACTAAAATTTGGGATCCAAAGTATTCCAAAAATTCATCCCAGACAACCGTGAACTTTTGAAAACTTTGGAGGGAGTTATGTAGACTGTCTAAAAATCACAATAGATAGCTGATCCCCATCAAGCTTCAATGATGAAAGTTACAATCAGATGACTTTCATGTCGACAAATGAAAGCTGCAAATGGAGGACTTTTCACATAGATCGAGAAGAGTTACAATTCAACGATACTTCTGACAACTGATGAAAACTCTATTCAGTGGTCTTCACGATCAAGAGTGAGAGTTACAATCTGACGACTTTCACACCCCCACAACAGCTAAAGCGAGAATTACTGAACAATGGTCCTTACAACGCTCTACAGAAGAGGTTACAAGTCAACTAACCCCTTCTAAACGCAGAATTCATCTTCACGTTCTAATTTTTGAAACGCAGGCGACTCCTGCGTTTCCAAACCGCAATAAGCAAAACGCGAGCGGCCCTCGCGTTTTTGAGGTTCGGTCAATACCCAACTCCACGTCTTAATTCTAAGACGCGGAGTTAGGATCCTGAACGCCAAATTAGGCGTTTGACTTATTCAAACATGAGTTGAACGGTTTCAGAACTGTTTTCCCACGATCTGAGGAAATCACGCCCACTCAGGAGCGAATTAAGGGGGCAGTTACAACCCCTTATCCTCCTATAAAACCTCAACAAACTCAACAGAGAAAGGGGTTCAGAAGTTGGAATTTTTCGGCAGAGATTTGGATCTTCTAAAGAATAAGGGCAAATTCTTGGGAGATTGAAAATTTCGGCCAGATTTCAAAGATCAAATCTTCTACAAAATCAGCACAATAGAGTTCTTAGAAGTTAGGAGATCAGATTCTTCAGCAACAAAAAAAATCCATTTGGCTTATTAACCGATTATTAGGTTTTAACAACTCTTTTCACAGAGTTCTAACTCGTTCTGAGTTCTTAAACTCGTTAAGAGTTAACCATCAGACTTACCACATAAATTAATTGTTCCTACGAGACAAGACAGTCGGATCGTTAACGGAGAGCAAATTCGATGCAAGCATTCGAAGGAGGCACTCCATCGCTACTGAGAAGAACCCAGTTTTAAATAAAGGGGAGAATCTAGATCATTCTCTTCTCTTTTATAATCAGAAAATCCAATTATAATTGAGATCAAAAGAAAACAAATTAATTTTCCTTTATTTTTTACTACAAATTTTCCATAAACAAAAGATGGCGACTCCGTTGAGGACTAGTTTTTCTGACGAAGAAGTGGTGGCATAATCCAACGTCCACCTCACGGGAACAACTGTTAAAACTTTCATTGTGGAGTTTGACCAAGCCAAATACGAGGAAACCCTCTCCTCTGAATCGCTTAGCCCCAAGGCTAGGCGCGACATCCGCAAGATCTCCAAAGAGATCAAAACTGTTGCTGAAATGCCAAAGAAAGCCCTCTCTTTTGGCCAAAACTCATCAAACAGCCCCTCCTCCAAAGGAGTGGGCTTAGCTTCTGCCAAACTCGTCCAACGAGTTGAGTGTTCTACGTCCGTGTCAACACAACGTGCTACGGGTCACAAACGGCCTATGGAAGAGGCGAGCTCTATAAACGCCAATGACGTTGCTGCAAAGGCTTTGAAACAAGCCAAAAAGAACGCCGCTCGAAGACGGAGAAGATCCATACGACGAGCACATCTTTGAGAAATCCAAACTCTTGCCTAACGCGAGGATCGCGTTCTTGAGGCTCTGCCCGAGCACAGTGTTTCCACCCCGGAACGCACACTTCGCGGCAATGAGCCCAATTATCAGCCTCGGCTGATACAGGTAAAACGTGACCCTTAGTGGTGTGTTATTCCTCCAAAATGCAGCCCTCAGGAAAACGCTGCCAAAGATAAACGCACACTTCACATGTGCGTTCAAGCTAAACATGACCCTCAAAAGTCTGTTTCACCAACCAAACGCGACCCTTAGGGGTGCGTTCAACCAAAACATGATCCTCAGAGGTCTGTTTCATCATTTAAACGCAGGCCTTGGCCTAATATTTACAAATCCAAATGCGACCCTCGCATTTCTTCTCGAGAACACGACCCTCGTGTTTCTTCTCAAAAGTGCGACATGGTCCGCCAAGTTCAACAAAGCCAACATGGGTTTAAAATCCATGTTCGACAAGAATCAGTCTTACCCACTCAAGAGCAGGGGGTGCCATCTCCTTCCTTGCACTCAGAAAGAGACCCCTCCCAGGTGTCTGATTTACGGGAAATTGCTATCGAGAGGGAGACCAACACAGCAAGCAGCTCATTCATGCCAGTGTGAGTGGCTTCTATCAACAGTCCTTTCAGAATATCACTGCTGTACACCTGAACGTCGCAAGTCTATGTTTGGCAGATTAGCTGATGTTGCCAGACCTACCAAGTGATGACGTCATCATATGAAGAAGGTTTCTGAATCTGAATATCTTGAGGTCACTATCAACGTGATCAGCAGAGGGAAAGCCTTGGCTCATAACTCTGGTGAATCAGAGAGAAGCCACTCTCCGACTGTCCGGGATATCTGCGACGAGTTTGAAGGGATATATTACCACACTCGAACCCAGACAGGAGCCATCCGCTCGGTTAATTATTAAAAGTTAGCCAAGGGGATTACTTCAGATGATGAACATTCAGCAATTGCTGACTCTCAATCCTTAAGCTTTGTTGTGGCATGAGAGGCTCCCGTTTACATGTCTTGAGGCCCCCGAAGACTTAGCCAAAAGAGTTGACAAACACCACGTCATGCTCCAGGTGCAACAGGAGACACTTCTCCAAATGAAGGATATATTGGCCCAGCTCCTTGCTAAAAAAGGCCAAAGACCGGAGTCCTCCCGAAGGACAATCTCCAAGGGAAAGCAGAAAGCACCTGAGCATTCAGATTGCGAAGCTCAAAACATAGAATCTTCTTCTGAAAACGAGAAGGAGATGGAAAGAGAACTACACCCTCAGTCCTCTAAAGTGGATGAGCTAGAAGCCCGCCTCAACGCAATTGCCAACAGAAGCGAGCTTCGCGAGGAAGGAAGAATGGAACACAACTCCCTATCCGCCGAAGTTTAAGGCTTCAACTCTACAACCTTTCGACGGTACAAGATCACCGAACCAACACATCTACTACTTCAAGTCACGGATTGAAGATGTGGTAGCGAATGACGCCATCCTGACCTATTTGTTCATCGGCACTCTTAAAGGAGTTGCCTTCGAGTGGTTTATGAAACTGCCTGCTGGATCTATTCAGAAATGGGTAGATTTGAAAAGGTTTTTCTTAGCCAGGTTCTTCAAGGACGACATAGAAGTTTCAGTCCCGACTCTTCTCGCCACCAAGCAGAGGAAAGGAGAGTCCATCAAGACTTATGTGGAAAGATTCCGCAGCATGGCATTGCGATGCCCGTCTAGTATGACCCAATCGACCTTAGTTGAAACTTACAGGCATAACTTGCAGACCCAGCTCCTCGCTCAGATGGGAGTAACGAAATGTCGCTCCTGGAGATAATTAGTTTCACAAGGAGAACAAGCCGAAGAAATTGTTGCTCGAGTTAAGGCTGAAGAAATTCCCTAACTTAAGCCGCAGTAACAACCAAGGTTTTAAATATCGGATGTCGGGTTCATGTCGGACGGCTGAAATCCATGTCGGATAGCGGAAATCAGGGATATATCGGGGGACATGGACTAAATATCGGATTGCCATATCGGGTGATCCACATATGTATAATATCATGCCCTAAATGTAATCTAACTATCTAAGCATTCCTAAATTCATAACTTCATGACTCTGCACATTTCAACATTCATATGCACATTTAAAATAAAATAAATCTCTCCTTATTAATCAATAATCATTAGCCTATTATTAATCAGTTAGCCTATTATTAATCAAGTGATCAAACATCAAGTAATCATTAGCCTATTATTAATCAAAATAGTCCACAAACCAAACATTCACGTGTGAAGAAGAAAAAAAGAAAAAACAGGAAAATCGGCCGATATGGCCGATTTTCCAAACAAGAAAATCGGCCGATATGGCCGATTTTTCGCCGATATGGTCGATATGTCGGTAAAAAACGATATGCGACTTGTTTTTCCCCGATTTATGTCGTTGGACCCCTCAATCCGCTATATCGGCCGACATGTCCGACATGTCGGCCGATATTTAAAACACTCGTTGGACCCCTCAATCCGCTATATCGGCCGACATGTCCGACATGTCGGCCGATATTTAAAACACTGGTAACAACACAACCAGCACAATGCTCGGCGCTCCAAGGGAATGAGACTTTGGCTACCGACACCAACATGCGTGCATCACCGGCTAAGCAGAGCAAAACCCCGAGCCAACCAAGAGCGTCCAAACAATACTCGTTCAAAGAAGAACAACAAATTGCAGCTCCCTGAGATCAGAAAACAAGATGAAGCAAGAAAGGTGGATGACCCCAATTACTATCGTTATCATAGGTTCTTGGGACATCCTAACAGAAAATGTTATGTCTTCAAAGACATCTTACAAAACCTAGTGAATGCTAACATGCTTACCCTGAAACCGGAGCAGAAGACTGTATCCACTAACTTGATAGCGGTCCAGTTTGGTGATTTCCCCCTGTGGCGGCTGCAGATGGCGTCATTCCCATCCACAAAGGGGAAATGCACCTGAAAAACACTGACTTATATAGTCAGAAGGACAGGAGGTTGTTACCCCATACTACCATAAAAGGGGAGATCATGTGGGTCCACCCTGACCTGGTTGGAGACCAATAATGGACGAACACCTCATCCAAGAAGAAAGGAAGCAAGGCCAAATCATCTAACATGATTAGCCCCTCCGTAAACGAGAATGATGACCATCTCAAACCTCTCACCGACTCAGAGGAAGAGAGAATCGTCCTGGCAGTATACCCAGGAGGCAATCCTGGCACTCGGTCAGGAAAGATTTATTTGAGAGACTATGACCAGCATGCCCAAAAAGCTGAGGAACCACACCAAGATGCTGGGGGTTCTGTTCCACAAAAGTCAATTGACAAAGGGAAACAGAAGGAAACCCGGTATAATAAGAACCTTCTGCAGGAAGTCGGAGAATCGAGTACTCCTTTCCAATTCAATGTCATGGCTCAACTAGCCAACATACCGGCTAGGATTACCCTATATGAGCTCCTGAGGTTGTCCAAAACCACCAAGGAAGCTCTAATTTAAGCATTAAAGAATACGGAGAGCTTTACTACACAAATCACTCCAATCCCTGAGGCTTCCAAAGATCAATCTTGCCTGCAATGCCTACAAGCATCAAGAAGTTTACCGTGCATATCATTCACTCAGGAAGATATGCAAGTGAAATACAAACATGATAGACCTTTGTACTATACAGGGTACATCAGGTCATCAGAAATCAGTCGTGTTCAAGTTGACCCGGGCTCAGCACTCAGCATTATGCCTTACAGGGTCATGCAGGTCTTAGAGATTTCCATGCATCGGCTGAACACCACTCAGACTACCATCTTTGGGTTCAACGCTAACAGCACTCAGCCCCTGGGGAAGATCAAACTCAGATGTCAAATCGGAGACCTTAAGTCCGAGGTGACATGTTACATTATAAACGCAAACACTTCCTACAATCTATTGCTAGGACGACCATGGATACATGCAAACCGCATTCTCCCGTCAACCCTACATCAGGTCATGAAGTATGCCAATAATAAAGGAGAAATTCAAACCCTAATTACAGAAAAGTACCCTTTCAGAGGAGTGAAAAACTTTCACACAGATTCTATCTTCTATTTAGAATCACAAGAGCAAGAAGATGTTGATAGTGGTAATGAAGCCGACGTCGACCCTGAAGAAGATTGTCCATGGGAGTTAAATCTAAATGTAATGGGTCAGGTTGAGAACAATAATAATGTACCGAGTAAGGGCGAGTGGTGCATTAATGAAGATTTTATTTTGACGTACTTGTCTAATATGTCCTCTAAAAATGAACAAATAGAGAATGATCGTAATACATGTACCAACCCATGGCACACATTGTGTGCAGAGGCATCCCTCACATTACCGATTAAATCATCCTTCACTTCAGATGAAGAAGTAGAAGACACACAGAAAGCTTTCTTCAAAGTCCCGTCCAAAAAGAAAGGGCATGTTTGTGGAAAAAGTTGTTGTATTCATTACAACTTCGATCGTTACAATGAAACAAAAAGATAGTCTTTTTATAAGACCTTTACACAATGAAAACAAAAGAAATACAACTCCTTTCAAACAAACGCAAGATCTGTTTGTCATCTCTTGCTTGCATGGGTCTTTGGCCTGTGACGGGGATGTTGATATCCGTGGACCACCGGGCAATCAGATCCGCTCCGAGAAAATCGGGCAGAGCTTCGTCTATCCGTGAAGGGATATAGAAGCAGAACTTCGTCGATCCGCGTGAGATCTAGAAGTTATAAGCGTATACCTCGGCTAAAGCGAGGTATTAGCTCTTCTTAGTATTAACGCTAAAGGCTAATACTAAGGCTCGGACGGGTGATGAAGGCTCTGATCAAGACCTCTCCTCTTCTTGTTGAAGCTCACGGCCACTCTTCACTGCAGCAGGGCTTCGCCAAGGCTCTCCAAAATTCCCCCCTTTAAAACAAAGGGTCAAGGGGTCTATTTATAGGCATATGAGGGCATGTAGGGGGGCTAGACACCCCTGGGGTGTCTCCACAGATCTGAGACACCCCTGGGGTGTCTCCACAAATCCGAGACACCCCTAGGGATGTCTCGGATTTTCCGAGACACCCTTGGGTGTCTCGGAAATTCCGAGACACCCCTAGGGGTGTCTCAGAATTTCTGAGACACCCCTGGGGGTGTTTTGGAATTCCTGAGACCCGTTTGAGGTGTTTGAGTTGTTTTCCCCGTAGATTCTTCGTCCGAACTCGGATTTGAGTGATTCCGGGTGCATTGGATGCTTGATGAAGAGTTCGATCCACTCTAGTGGTTGGATTATCTGTAGAGTGGTCGAGGCACGAAGGGCGTTGTCCTTTTTGTGAACAGTGCCGGGCTTCCGATTGGCCCGAGTCTTCGTTGTTCCGAAATCCTATCCGCTCACGTGGCTCGTCGATACACTTCAGTCGTTCGTCGACGTCGACTAGACTCATGTGGATCGGATAGTGACGTTCATCATCGCTCTTCAACGCTGAACCGTTTGTGGAGACCTATAGGCAATTTTTGATGCCTACAGGGCAGAAGCCGATTTATTTTGGTAAAGTCAAACCCGAACAACTCAAACGAGGAAGTTCAGAGGAAGATGATGGAGTTCCTCAATTCCATTACCATGAACCCAATTCTATACGTCTAATGAAGTGAATGTGATATAATTTTAATGAAAACTGGGTTTAAACTTCGGGAAAGGAAGACGAACGCCGATTCGAATGTCTCTCACCCATGAAGGAAAACCTCCGGATTACTATCAAAAAACTAGAAGAGGTGTAGGCTACGTCACAACTCCCTCTATCTTAGAAAATAAAACCAGTAATTATCTACATCAGGACCATTCATCCAGGACATCCTCATGGGAATCCGACGTCAGTGTCGGACCTTTCTTTAAAAGTTTGATTATGAACATGGTTTCAACTAGTCATCTAGATGAAGACGCAGGGGATGACGAAGAGTTAATCGAATCAACCAATGATCCCTGGATCAAACGCCTTAACATCTTGTAGGATATGCGTTTTGAACAGCGCGAACCACCTACTGAAGATAAAGTGATCCAGGTCAACATGGGAGATGAATCTGATCCTAAGCCTATCATTATAAGTGAAAGCTTATCATCATCTGAGAAAGAGGACCTTATATCTCTCATCCGAGAGTATATAGATGTCTTCGCTTGGAATTATGAAGATATGCCTGGCCTTGACCCAAAAGTAGCCACACATCGTCTCAACATCGATCCGGATGCAAAACCCGTCAAACAATAATAACGCCGGTTTCGTCCAGAGATCATGGAAGCAATTGAGTCAGAGGTTAAAAAGCTTATAGACTCGGGTTGTTTCGTCCAGAGATCATGGAAGCAATTGAGTCAGAGGTTAAAAAGCTTATAGACTCGGGTTTTGTTAGATAGGAACAACACCGGGATTGGGTAGCCAACATTGTCCCAGTTCCCAAGAAGAACAGTAGGATCCAGATATGCATCGACTTTTGTGACCTCAACGCAGCTTGTCCAAAAGACGAGTTCCCTCTTTCCATCACTGATGTCATGATTGGCAATACCTGCGGATATGAAAGGATGTCTTTTATGGACGGATTCTCCGAATACAATCAAATCAAGATGTATCCTGAAGACGAAAAGCATACAGCGTTCAGAACACCATTGAGGGTGTATTGCTACACAGTGATGCCCTTCGGCTTGAAAAATATAGGTGCAACTTATCAACGTGCAATAAACACCATCTTTCATGAACATCTGCGTAAGAAGATTGAATACTACGTCGATGATATAGCAGTTAAAAGTCAACACAAAGGTGACCATCTTACAGACCTGAAGATAATGTTCGATATCATGCAAGCACATCAGCTGAAGATGAACCCGACTAAATCGTTCCTTGGGGTATCGAGGGGAAAATTCCTGGGATTTATTGTCACATCCAAGGGAATTTCTCTTGATCCAGAGAAAATTCATGCTATCCAAGACATGCCACCTCCGAAGAATCTCAAAGAACTCAGGGGTTTGTAAGGAAGATTGGCCTACATCCAGAGATTCATATCTAATCTCTCAGGACGCTGCCAACCTTTCTCTAAGCTTATGAAGAAAGGAGTGTCCTTTATTTGGAATTGAGACTACCAAAGAGCATTCTAGGAGATTAAGAGATATCTCACCCAACCGCCGGTTCTTATGGTCCTAATATCAGGAAAACCATTCCTGTTATACGTGAGAGCCATGGACCATTCTCTTGGAGCTTTATTAGCTCAGAACAACGATCAAGGGTAAGAGCAAGCCATCTACTACCTAAGCAGGACCATGATGGGAGCCGAACATCGGTATAATCCAGTCGAAAAAGAATATCTCGCTTTAGTATTCGCAGTCCAAAAGATGCGACATTACCTGGTAGGACAAACAATTCATGTCATTTCTAAGGTAAATCCCTTGAGAGTTCTGATGACGAATCCATCATCTCTAAATTGTCGGCTCGCAAAGCGGGTCATCCTCTTGTCACAATATAACATGCAATTTATGCCCCAAAAAGCGGTCAAGGGACAAGCGTTGGCAGACTTCTTAGCCGATCACTCGGTGCCAGGAACGTTTAAGTTGTATGAAAAATTACCCGACGAAGTCGCTGAAGCTTGCGTCACTCAAGAAGCTATGCAAGTGTGGAGATTATTCTTTAATGGTGCATCTAGAGCAAATCCTCATGGAGCAATTACTGCGGGAGTAGGAGTAGTACTCATCTCTCCAAACTGTCACGTGATCCCAAGGGGATTTTCCCTGATCGAGCCATGCACCAACAATGTAGCCGAGTATAATACTCTACTATTAGGAATGTAATTTGCTGAAGAGCTTAATATTCGGCATCTCGAGGCTTACGATGACTCTCAGCTCATCGTAAATCAAGTCCGAGGGGAATACGAAGTGCGTCATGAGAATCTGATCCCGTACTACTTCGCAGTGCTAAAGCAAGCTAAGAAGTTCGAAGGATTCTTCATTGGATATGTTCCACGAGCTCAGAATACTTATGCAGATGCTTTAGCCTCATTGGCAACTTTATTAGCATTGCCATCTAGGGCTGAAACAATGATTCCGATCACAGGACACAAGCTATACTATTCCAAGCTTCCTATAGAGGAAAATTCAGACAAGACAATAGCAGGATAAGTCTGCACAACCTCTATGGAGCTTGAATCCAGGGATTAGCAATTCCCGTAAATCGATTATGTCTTATACAGAATTTTACCCGATAATCCTAAGGAAGCGGCCGCTATCAAATGAAAGGTCCTCCGATTCTATTACGACATGGTTTCCCAAATACTGTATCATAAATCACATGATGGAGTTTTACTTTGATGCCTTTATCGAAAGGAAGCAAAGGAGGCTCTTAAGGAGGCTCGCGACGGAATTTGCGGAGCTCATCAGCCCGGAGCTAAGTTGGGAGATCGCCTTCGACGAATTGGCTATTATTAGTCAAAGATGCTCTCAGACGCAGTCGACTACGCTAAATGTTGTCACACATGTCAAATTCATGGTGACTTTATCCATCAAGCGCCAGGGAACTTACATCCCACGTCTGCGTCTTGGCCATTTGAAATGTGGGGTATGGATGTCGTGGGACCAATCTCGCCTCCGACTTCCAAATGACACCGGTTCATTTTGGCTGTAACTGATTACTTCTCCAAATGAGCGGAGGCAGTCCCGCTAAAAGAAGTCAAGACCTCGAATGTGATTAAATTTATCAAACATCATGTCATCTACCATTTTAGGGTCCCAAGATGAATAGTTCTCGACAACGGGACACAATTTGTTAGCTTTGGATTTTAGAGATTTTGTGATAAGTTTAGAATCCAAAGTATCGTATCTACGGCATATTATCCGTCAGTAAATGGTCTTGCAGAAGCTTTTAACAAAACTATTGTGAAGCTTCTCAAAAAGTTTGTTTCCAAGAGCCGACGCGATTGGGACGAAAGACTCGGCGAATGTTTGTGGGCTTACCGCACAACGGTGAGGACCCCTACAAGAGCTACGCCATTCTCTTTAGTATACGGCTACGAAGCTGTACTACCATTAGAAATTCAAATCCCTTCCCTGAGAGTCGCTATCACAACCGGACTGACAGAGGAAGAGAAACATCAATGACGTCTCTAGGAACTTGACGCTTTAGAGGACACACGACTTCAAGCTCAGCAGCAGATCGAGTTGTATCAAGCCCGGATTTTCAAAGCCTACAACAAAAAGGTTAAAGAATGTATTTTCAAGAAAGACGACTTAGTTTTGGCCAACAGACGACCCATGGTAATGACCCACAAAACCAAAGAGATGTTCAATCCTAAATGGGAGGGACCCTTCGTAATAGAATCGGTCTATTCGAATGGAGCTTATCGCCTCATTGATCAAAAGGGAGATAGGCTCATGACGCCAATTAACGGGAAGTTCCTTAAGAGATACTTCCCATAAATCATGTAGCCCCCTTCTTTCTCTCTCAAATGCCAGTCAAGTTAGACTAGAGGTTGTCAATTTATAGTGTATTTCAGGAATAAATGTTTAAATATTTCTGTCTTGTATGTCGTCATGTTAACACTACACCTCTGACGATTGAGATTTTCTAGAATTATTCTAAGTGGTAATAAAGAGAATTTTAATTTTATGCTAAGTTAACACTATACTTATAGCATTTGCATTACTTTTCATTGTCCTGAATTAGAATTCAACAAAAGAGATGATGAAAAGCAAAATGATATCATTTTCATTCAATATTGTTAATTTGAATATAAAGTGATGATAATCAAAATGAAAATGATACAAAATTATTCCCTAGCCAAAAACAGTACAAAATCTAAGTATCAGGATTCATCAACTTAAGGGACTTCAGCCTGAACTTGAAGGCAGAAAGTTTCTTCTCGTGAGGTGCTCGGACTTATTTTTCAATCTCCCTTCTGAGTTCTGCTTCAACAGGGGCAGCAACAACAATGTCTCTTCGAATCCCTTCAGCTGCGTGGAGTATGTTGCAAAAATCCTTAAAAATGTTGTCACTTTGAAGTTGAAGTCCTTTTCTAACATCCTCATATTGAGCCAACTGGGTTTTCTTCTGGTCCAACTCAGCCTCTAATCGAGCAATAGCTTCTTCAGTGGCATGAATATCAGAAACAACGCCCTTGATATCAGTATATACTTGAGTATGCTACTTTCTTAAGATCGTTATGCGGGCCTTTTTATCAGATAAATCCTTGCGAAGATTCTCTTGATGGTGTATCTTCGAGATTGTAGCCAAGGAGAGAGCCTGCTCCACTTCAGATTCCAGATTGGTGCACTGCAGCTCCTTGAAAGCTGCCAACTCTGCCTCCAAGAGGATGACACTCCCCTTATAATATTCTTCCCATGACACATCACCCTTATCCCTGATTTCATCTAAACACTTAGTCAGGATAGGTTCAAAATCCTCAAAGGAAGCACCCCCAAGACTGACGACATTAATAGTCATCTGTATCCTGTACTCTAATTCCTCAATCAGTTTCTTCAGAGTTCTCGAACGTGGAGGAGGAGTAGTTGGATAGATCGGACCCGTATACTCATCCTGAGTAGGTGGAGGAAGGATGGCCTTCATGTATACCCTGGTCCCGGATGAGAGGAGGAGAAGCGGATTCTAAACCCTCAATGGGCAACATATCTTCGGCTCCCGCTTCCTCAAGAATAGAAGGGATCGATTGAAGCATTTCGTCCTCCCTATCAGCCAAGTGCGCAACAAGTGCAGATTTCATCGCGTCCCACATCAATTTGGCTCTCTTAGAGTTTTTGGCAGCGACAAGCTTTCTCTTACGAATTCTCCTATCATATTCGCCTTCCTCTGCCACAGTAAGGACCTTTTTACCTGATCTCAAAGAATGATGTTCAAGGGTCAGCGCTTCCTCAGGAACTTCCTCGGTTGCCTTTTCTTCAGGAGGATCAGTAATTAATGATCCCTCTTCAGTCTCCATAGGAACCTCTTCTTCAGAAGGTTCAATGGTGGGCAACTCCCTTAGGGCTTCGATAGCTCCGACCGCTTCTCGTTCACAGGATAGATACTCCTCTATCCTAGGTAAACGGGTCTTTGTGGAACCGCTTCTCGATCGATACAATTTCCGAATCTCATTTTTGCATGAAGTGTAGATATCGTACTCCGGGATTTGAGAAGCCTCATTAAACCAATTACGGAAGTCCGCAACGGTGGAATAGTCAGGCGGTGAATTGGGTAAGGTAAAGTGCGCATGAGTCCCTCCGGCAGAGAAGAAATACCACGCGCGAGCACCTTCATACAAATTACCAACTTGAGCCAATGCCGGGTTAGGATTACCAACATAAAGCTAATCAAATCCAAACTACCTGGCGAATCGAGAAGGCTTGTAAGGTTCCATAATACACTTCTCCTTTAAGCAATAGACCAGGTAGCCCAACCTGATCATGAGCAGCCATCTGAAGGTGCCTTCTTCTAGAGAGGATGAGCCCTCGAAAAGCACGTCTGTAAAGCTCGTGTCCTCATCATCAGCTCCATTAAAGTTAGGAGCGCAGCAGAAAATTCTGTTATCTTCCCGAGACAAGAGTTGTCGAGCCCTGACTATGTAGATATTAGCCCACGTGGCAGACTCCAATCTCTGTACAAAGGGAATGTAAGTGTCATCGCCTTCAGATGCCCTCATCATCAACGAAGGTCAGTGCAGCACGAACCAGCCCACTAAGTACGTATATGGCACTGGTACTCGTGGTTGGGGAGTTTTCCCAGCTTTCCTCCCAGTAGACTTAATTCCCTAGGTGCCGACAAGCTCAGAGGTCAACATGCTTAAACCACTCTGTACGCAGCCTACCATAGCAGTGAGGAGGCTCACTAGCCTCCCATGAGCTAATAAAATAGCTGGGTATACAACCTCAGCTAATATCGCCTCGATCGGCTTCGACGGTACTATACACCGCTTTAACCAGATCATGAAGAAGCCAGCGAGGAGAGCCCTGTCAGAAATAGGAATTGTGGCCTGGTAGTGAAAATTTCAAATTTGACACAAGCCTCAAAGTCATCTTCCATGCGCTCCGTCTCGTAAGCAGCATTAGAAGCCTTAATTCGAGACTTAGTGCCTTTAGGAGAAATGGCAGCCAGTCGGGTCACAGTCTCATCTTTCTAACCTAAGTTCTGAAAGAGGTAGCACGCCCACACAGTATGCATAATACCCCCTCCGTGCATCCTAATTACCTGAGCAGATATATGGAAGTAGCACATCAACTCCCAGAAAGTAGCATAAACTTCTGGGTGTGCCGCCTTCAAAATAGAGAGCTCTTCAGTAGTAGGGATGAACTCTTCATAGGGCATCCGACCGAATGGTAGCCCAGATACCGCTTGCATCTCGTAAAGAGCAAAACCTAACTCCCCTATAGGTGTGAAGAACGTGCAGCTATCCGGGTTATATTTCTCTAACATAGCGAAGAAATTGGGATAACTTTGCACAATCCCACGTCGGGTAGCTAACACTGGGATTGCGAGACCCGATTGAGCTAGCAGTTCCTTAAGCTCCTCAAGAACGAAGTCCACCATCCGGGTCCACCAACCTCCTTCTCCAGAACAAACCCATCCGAGGGATCTAAACGTCTGTGTAGAGAATTCACCCTGAGCCACGATGAATTGGCGAATGAAGACATTCGCTAGAAGCGGCACTTCTGGAGCAACATCCTTCTTCTCAAATAAGTTGGGCCTTAAGACCTTGAGTTGTCCACGTATCTGTGTGCGAGCTTGTCGACCAAATCCAAGCGACACATTTTCTTTCTCCTTGACTATGTCAAAAGTCAAACCTTGACGACAACTCACGTTTAAGAAGTAGGAGAGTGGATACATCCTCTTCACATTTGGGAGGAAGAGGAAGCAGTTATTGACTCTCCGCGGCAGCTTTGAATCTTCTGCATGTATGAAACGGTCATCAGCTGCTATGTGATCTTCGAATATGAACGCCGGTTTAGAAAATTTATCATGGCCGGCAGGGGTCTCCAAGTCTAAATCGGTGAATAAAGCTCTGAGAGGAAGATTCTCGTTCATGGAACTAAGCCAAAAATAGAAAGAGTCAAATGACTCTTGACGTGACCACACAGGTCTATTTATAACAGATGTTAAGCTGTTAAAGTGGTACGGGATTCTAGGAGAGAATCCCAACCATCATTCGAAACATAAGCTTAAGCATTTCTAGATAAAGTCAGTTAAGACTTTAACTCCAACGCGAAGTTCACCTCCGCGTTCAAATTCCCAAATGCTAGGCTCAGACCGGCGTTATGAGGGTTCTTAACTTCGTGTTTCGAATCTCAAACACAAAGGTCACCTTTGCGTTGCAATTCTTCCAAATAAAGAATCTACCCTGGTGTTTTCAAACATGACACTTATTCCCTAAGTCCATGGATTCTTTTAACAGAGTGCTGTTAAACCTATGTATCTCCTCAATAGAATTTAAATCCTCGTCAGGTTAATATTACACCCCAGACGATCATCATCCCCACAGAGCTTGAATTTAGTTGCCATCACTACCAATAAGACTATAATTCCTCTGTCAAGATCCATTTATCGATTCTCGTCAATAGAATAATAAATCTCCAAAATAAATCAAATTATGGTCAATTTACCAACTCTCCTCAGCAGAGTATTAAATAACCAATTGATCCACTTCCTTTCAGTGGGGTGATAAAATTCTCCAAATCTTGTTCAAATCACAAGTAGTACAATTCATCACTCCGATGACAAAATATTTAGCAATCCTCCCTAGCGAGATGCTAAAATATCTCTCCTGTCACCTTAAAAATCACACATCTGACAAAATCCATTTATCGACTCTCCTCAATAGAGCGATAAGTCCTCAAAATTATCTCGATCGCAATATCTCTTCTGTCATGTTAAAAATCACACCTCTGATAAAATCCACTTATCGACTCTCCTCAATAGAGCGATAAGTCCTCAAAATTACCCCGATCGCAATCGACTCTCCTCAATAGAACGATAAGTCTTCAAAATTACCCCGATTGTAATATTTCTCCTGTCACACATCTGACAGAATCAACTTATCGACTCTCTTTAATAGAGCGATAAGTCTTCAAAGTGGCCCAGATCATAATATTTTCCCCGTTACGTTAACATCATACCTCTAACAGTTCAAACTCCCCCTATTTGAACCTTTTTATCACTCTACATAAGAAGTGTTCACCTTGTGTTGCCTGATGACGTGTAAATTGTTCTCCCATATTGTTTTGAGTGGTATTTAGATGCCTGCAAGCATTTTTCGACGCCTACACACACCTCTGAAAAAATCAGCTTACTGACTCTCTTCAATAGAGCGATAAGTCTTCAAAGTGGCCCAGATCATAATATTTTCCCCGTTACGTTAACATCATACCTCTAACAGTTCAAACTCCCCCTATTTGAACCTTTTTATCACTCTACATAAGAAGTGTTCTCATAAAATCCTCCGCAGATTAAACTCTTTCCAGAATTATCCCTAGTGGTAATAAGGAAAATCTGTGAATTTTTCTCTAAGGGAAAATTCACGCCAAGTTAATAATACGCTTTTGGTACTTATAGATTTCTTTTAGTGTTTAAAGCAAAAGCGGAACACAAGAAGAATTCTACTAATCAACTCTATTTTGGGAGAATAATAAAGTATTTATTCCCAATAGTTAGAAATTTTCTAGAGTTATCTCAAATGATAAAAAGGAAAATTTTCTAAATCAGATCTATCACGGAAATCTGTGCTAAGTTAGGATCACACCTTTGTCATTTCTCGTGATTTTATTGCTTCCAGATCAAAATATGACATATGCAAGAAATAATGAGAAAACTACTTTTTATTCAGAAGCCAAAAGAAAGTGGTACAGAGCTGTTCTTATGAAAAAGAATAATACAGGGTCAAATCAAAAGAAGCAAGTCGAGCCTTGGCATCGGAGAGCTTTTCCTCATGGTTGGCCCGTACAACAGCTTCAGCCTTCCTCCGTAGCTCCTCCTCAGTGGGTGCTACTTCAGCAACTGCCTCCTTCTTCGCTCTTTCAAGAGCTTGAGCTTCTTTATGATAACTCAAAAGGGTGTCCGTATTTTTGGCACTAAGTATATTAACAATGACTTCTTCACGAGATAGCTGAGCCTTCAATCTCAGCACTTCCGCTTCAGCTTCGACGAGTTTTGTACGAATGAGGTCCAGAGAAGCAGTGGAGAGCTCCAATTCTTTTTGTCTCAGACTGCTCTACTCTCGCAAGTGCGTAACTTGAAGCTCTTTTTCAGCCAAACCCCGCACAATTTCCTCACGGCGAGCCACTTCCTCAACTTGGAGGTCAGCAAAAGTAGATATGATCTGTGTCTGAATGTCTACATGACCGAGGGCCTCTCAGTATTTGAGCTGTGCTTCTAAGTGAGAAATGGCTTCCGAACAACGTTCAAAGCATTGGGCATTACCCACACTTTTAACTCCATTTAAGCCTGCTTCTAAGAGAGACTTAAAAGAATCAAAGCGGCCTCGACCAGCCATGACAACTTCAATCACCTTCTTTACGAGACTGTTCAAATAACCTAGGGAGATATGGAGGAAGTCAAGAGCATCTGTCGGGTTAGAAATAGCAATTGAGGATGACTCGACGACCCTAGAAGTGGACGTATCAAAATGCGGACTAACAAGAGATCTGGGTGTAGAAGTCGCAGAAGCAAAAGAAACGTCCAAGTGGGAAGGACTGGAGGCTAAAGCCATCATTTCCCTCGCCTGAGATGTGCTTGGTCCTGCCTCTGTTGGTGTAAGTGAAATCTTCATTAATGCTGCCAGTGAAACGCTGCCGGCGAAACAGCTATCGTGGATGAGCCAGGCAAATGTTGCTCTTGCAAAGGAGCTGACGCCTGTACGAGCTGCTGTTCCAAAGGAGGAGTGATAGTAGTAGTCCCAAGAGGAGGTGAACCTGCACGCAAAAAGGGTCGGAATGTGAAAAGAACGTGCAGAAGAATTCAAAGTAAACTAGGCTTACCGGAGATGTGGAAAGGAAGATAACCAGATGCCTTATCGGATGGGACCTTGGGAGCATCATCGAAAGTAGTGATGTCATCCATAGAATCATGCTCTTCGTCCTCCTCGCCATCACCTGGCATGTTGCCAACTTCATCATCCTCATTACCTCTATCTTCACCAGCTGCATCACCAGTCGAGGAGGCTTCATAATCTACTTCCTCTTCATCATCACGTACAGCTGAAGACTCAGGAAGACTTGCGCCGACAGCCGATTTAGTCATAATTCCCGTTGTCGGACTAGGACTTAAACCGCCAGCCGATGGCATTAGTGCTGAAGGAGGAGGGGATAGATTCTCTTCACGGCCCTTTGATTCTAACACGGGAGCTCTAGGAGGGTCTACTACTGGAACAGATTCTGCATATGTAGCCATTAATTCACCCTCTTCATCCTCGGAAGGATGGTAAGAGGAAGCTTCACTTGATAAGGCCGGACCATGTAAACGAAGCCCATTTCTATGTGGTAGGCCTACAACTGAAGATTCATGCTGTTCTTCTTCTTCTGTAGCTCTGATAGCGTCTGCCATCAACTTTGGTTTCTGTTAGTCTTTAGCAGGAGGAGACCCAACCATTAACTTTCGGCGGGCCTGCTTATCGTATTGACCAGTTTCATTCACTGAGAGTTTCCTCTTTCCAGCTGCTTTTGTCATGGGAGAATCAATCACTCGAGGTTCCTCCAATGGAGCAGGCTCAGCTGCTTGCTCCTCTTATCGTCCAGCAGACGGGTCCTTAACAGACAAGAACTCGTCAATCCCTCTGAGACGGGATGTTTTTGATCCCTTCCTCGAAGCATACATTCGTCTGATCTCCTTCAAATAAGACGTATTCAAGTTGTAGCCAGAGACCTGAGAAGCAGTAGAATACTAATTGCAGAAACCCATGGAGGTGTAGGAGTTGGGCGTCTTATGGGGGAGCTTGAAGATAGCTTTGGTACAACCAGCCACGCAATAGTACCAAGCTCTGGCCCCTTAATACAGGTTGCTTACAATCGAGAGATGAGGTCGAGGGTTTCCAACATACAATTGATCATACCCAAATTGTCAAGCAAACCTATAGGGTTGGTAAGGCTCAAGGAAACATTTGTCACCCTGCCTGAAAATCAAGTAGCCTGGCCTGATGGAGAGGAGCCAATGAAAAACACATCCACTCAGTTGGGTGAATCCATTAGGAACTGTCACATCCTGATACTCCGGTCCATATACCCCACCTTCAAAGTCGGGAAAACAGCAGAAGATGTGGTAGTTAGTGTCTCGCGACAGGATCTGGCGAATCCTAACCATATAATTCCCTACCCACTTTGCAGATTCTAGTCGCTATGCAAATGGAGTGAACGAGTCACCTGGAGGAGAGGCTGCACTCATTAGAGGAGGACAATGAAGCATGTATCAAGCCATCAAATAAGTGTAAGGCAATGGTATTTGGGGATTGGGAGTTCTGAAAGTCTTGTTGCCACCAGACTCCACCTCTGTAACATTCACAAAGTCCACAGCCAACTCACGTAACCCGCTCTGCAAGCAGCCTACCATAGCAAAAAGAAGATTCAATGGCCTCCTGTGCGCCAAAAGAACAGCTGGGTAAATCACCTTAGCAGCAAGAGCATCAATTGGCCTGGAAGGGATGACGCATCGCTTGAGCCATAGCATTAGAAATCCTGCCAACAGTGTCGTGTCTAAGATGGGAATTTGAGCTTGATAGTGAAAGCTTTCAAACTCTGTATAAGTCGGGAAAACATCCTCCTTGGATTCATTGGTATAATGGGAGGTCGCAGCATCGATTCGGGTCTGAATCTCCTCCAAAGTGCTTGCAGGCAATCTAGTCACCGGAGCTCCCTTATCTGTCAAGTTCTGAAATAAATACTCCGCCCAAGACACTTGTTTTATGCCGCCTCCTCGAGCCCCCGTCTGCTGCATACAAATGTGGAAATAACACATGACCTCCCAAAGGGTGGAATAAACTTCAGGGCTGGTTTTTCTCAAAATTTTAAGTTCTGTTGATCCCGGAACAAATTCTTCATATGGTAAATCCCCGAGAAGAAGGCTTGAGATGTCATGCATCTCGTGAAGAGCGAAGCCTAACTCCCTACCGGAGTGAAGAAGGTACATGTCTCGGGATTGTATCTCTCTAATATAGAGAAGAAATGAAAGTGGCTCTGGATGATCCCAAATTTGGTAGCCCGCACCGGAATCTTCAAGCCAGCTCGAGTAAGAGGTGTCTCCAACTCCTCCAAAACAAAGTTGGTCATTCGGGTCCACCACCCTGTCACCGGAGAATGAACCCAGCCAGGAGTTCTAAATCATTGCGCGGGAAATTCTCCCTTCTTCGCCATAAACTTCTTGACAAAGATATTCGTCGGACTGGCCACTTTACCGATTGGGTATTCTTTGGTGAACAAGCCTGGTCATAAAGCTATCACATGTCTGTTATAACCCACTGTACGAACCCCCTGAAAAGTTAAAGTTCCGAGAACAACTCCATCATGCTCCTTAATAAGGTTCTAATCCATACGCCTTGGGATGGAGGCACACTGGAAATATGATATGGGAAACATTCTCTCCATATTAGGCAAGAAAATGTTACGGTCTCTAACTTTCCTTAGCCATTTGTAGTCCTCGTTATAAGCGACACCTGCTTCAAAGTCAACAAAATCCCCAAAGAGTAATCCTGGTTTGACTAGCGGTTTACGGCTTAGGCTCTCAAGTTTAGCGTTCGTAACCAATATCCAAAGAGTTCCAGGAGAAGCCTGGGTGATCATCTCCACACAGTTCTTCTCAGTAATCCTAAAAACCGGGAGTTCTTAGCATAGGTTGAATGTCATGTTTTGATCCACGCCACCTTCATGCCCAAAATGATGGCGAAAAGGGAGAGGCTCGCTGGTATGATGCACTGCAAAACAAAGAAAAGAGTCAAACAGTGCAAAGGCAAATCAGACGCGGAGATCGAGCCTCGTATCGAACAAATCAGACACGAAGATCGAGCCTCGCATCGAACAAATTAGACACAGAGATCGAGCCTCGCGTTGAAAAAATCAGACGCGAAAGTCGAACTTCGCATCGAAAAAAAATCAGACGCGGAAGTCGAACTTCGCATCGGAAAAAAAAATCAGCCACGGAAGTTGAACTTCGCATCGAAAAAAAAATCAGACGCGAAAGTCAAACTTCACATCGAAATAAAATCAGATGCGGAGGTCGAACCCCACGTCGAAAAAACCAAACGACAGAGTTCCAGCCCCGCGTTATTAAAACGAGTATCCTCTTTGATTCAAAGATCAGAACTCACCGCAGCAAGTTTGGGGACCATGAAGGTCATACTCACCACCAATTAAAGGGGGCTGAGGCAGCGACATGCCTACCTGAGCCACAGCGCCAATGGCCGACGCGGACGGCGACGAACCCTGAGCCGCGACGGTGACTGGCTTGAAAGACCGAGAGACAACCTTCTTCTTAGGTGCCATGGAGTTCGATCGATGGAGAAGAGAAATAGTTTTCGCCGGAGATAAGAATGAAAATTTTCATTAAAATTTCAAGAAGAGTCAAATGACTCTTGATTTGACCCCCCAGGGGTCTATTTATAGACAGCTGTAAGCTATCAAATCGGGATGGGATTCTAGGCTAGAATCCCGCCCAAACGAGATTTCAGCGTTCGAGTTGGTTGAACTTCCAAACGCGGAACTCACCCACACGTTCCAATTCTCAAGCGCAGAGTTCATCCACGCATTCCAATTCTCAAGCGCAGAGTTCACCCACGTGTTTTGATCACAACAAAAATAACATCTCAACAGCAGAAGCTACGTCACAGCTTCAAATAAATAGAGAGAGGCTGATGTCGGCTATCAAGGTGACCAAAGCCGAGAAGAAACTGGTGTATGACAAGCAGTTATGTAGCCTCTAGGACGAGTACAGAAAGGTTACAATCAACAATGCTAAAATCATCAAGCTCAATCCGGTGCACAACTCATTCTTCTAAGTGGCTAAACATTCCCACTAAGATTAATAAAGACAAGAGCCGCGCACAACTCATTCTTCTAAGTGGCTAAACATTCCCACTAAGATTAATGAAGACAGGAGCTGCACATAACTCATTCTTCTAAATGGCTTAACATTCCTACCAAGATCAATGAAGCTGAATGCTACATTTCGAGTGTTCATCAATGCCTACAAGAATTTTCAAACGATATCCGAAGAACACACCTCATCGCAGATCGAGTGGAGTATCTCAAGGATCCAGATGAAATCCGATGAATACACCTCATCGCAGATCGAGTGGAGTATCTGAAGGACCCAGACAAAATCCGATGAATACACCTCATTGCAGATTGAGTGGAGTATCTGAAGGACCCAGACGAAATCCGATGAATACACCTCATCACAGATCCAGTGGAGTATCTGAAGGATCCAGACAAAATCCGATGAATACGCCTCATCGCAGATTGAGTAGAGTATCTCAAAGACCCAGACAAAATCGTTGTCATCATCGCTCTTGTCCGGGTCATCAGCAATGACTTGGTCTTTAGCTTGTTTGACTAAGTTCATTGTCATCAAGACTCAAAAGTTATCTTGTTTGGTTTGAGAAAACAAAATTTCAACATTTCGACAACCAGGTTCACGATGTCTTTATATCAGACGGAGTGAACAATCAATCAACTAAATTTTAGGATCCAAAGTATTCCGAAAATTCATCCCAGTCAACCGCGAACTTTCGAAAACTTTGGAGGGAGTTCTGTAGGCTATCTAAAAATCACAATAGATAGTTGATCCCCATCAAGCTTCAATGATGAAAGTTACAATCAGATGACTTTCATACCGACAAATGAAAGCTGCAAATGGAGGACTTTTCACATAGATCGAGAAGAGTTACAATTCAACGATACTTCTGACAACTGATGAAAACTCTATTCAGTGGTCTTCACGATCAACAGTGAGAGTTACAATCTGACGACTTTCATACCCCATAACAGCTAAAGCGAGGATTACTGAACAATGGTCCTTGCAACGCTCTACAGAAGAGGTTACAAGTCAACTAACCCCTTCTAAATGCGAAATTCATCTTCGTGTTCTAATTTTTGAAACGCAAGCAACTCCCGCGTTTCCAAACCGCAATAAGTGAAACGCGAGCGGCCCTCACGTTTTTGAGGTTCGGTCAATACCCAACTCCGCGTATCAATTCTAAGACATGGAGTTAGGGTCCTGAATGCCAAATTAGGCGTTTGACTCATTCAAACACGAGTCGAACGGTTTCAGAACTGTTTTCCCACGATCTGAGGAAATCACGCCTACTCAGGAGCGGATTAAGGGGGCAGTTACAACCCCTTATCCTCCTATAAAACCTCAACAAACTCAACAGAGAAAGGAGCGGATTAAGGGGGCAGTTACAACCCCTTATCCTCCTATAAAACCTCAACAAACTCAACAGAGAAAGGGATTCGGAAGTTGGAATTTTTTGGCAGAGATTTGGATCTTCTGAAGATTAAGGGAAAATTCTTGGGAGATTGAAAATTTCGGCCATATTTCGAAGATCAAATCTTCTATGAAATCAACACAATAGAGTTCTTGGCAGTTAGAAGATCAGATTCTTCAGCAACAAAAAAATCCATTTGGCTTATTAACCGATTATTCGGTTTTAACAACTCTTTTCACAGAGTTCTAACCCGCTTTGAGTTCTTAAACTCGTTAAAAGTTAACCATCAAACTTACTGTTAGACCCTAGAGGGGGGGGGGGGGACTAGAGGGGGGGGGGGGATTAGGGTCTTATGCTAATCTAATCCCGATTAAATTTCAATTAAAACTATATTGATTAATATGTTCTTGCAAGAATGATATAAGATAGATATGAGCAAGAATGATATGAATAAGCACAAGTAAAAGGTACGCTAAGCCAAAACACAAACAAACGATATGTTTACGAGGTTCGGTCACCACGACCTACGTCCCCGCTCCTTACCTCGAGGAGATCTCCACTATCACAATCCGGTTTGGAAGCCAAAACTTCTATACACTAGGTTTACAAGTTTACCGAAAACTCTCACACAACGAACACTATGCAATCACACACTAAGTGTAGGAACCTAGCCCGTGTCCTCCTCCTCAAGTGCTTGGATGCAACCTCTCCCTAGGTTCGTCAACCGATACCACTCCTGTTGGATTCGACCCTGTCTTACGCCTCACACTTCTCTCGGTGTACAAGTGTATTACAAGTGATACTCACAACAATGATTAAATACAATGATTTGTTCTCAATAACAAATGAGAACGCAAATGAAGCTCACACTCACTAAATCACACACCACTACCCACAATATATAGTATGAAATATTAAGCTCAATACAGTGTGTGTGATAACAGTGAATGAAAATATATAACTCAATAAATATAGCTAAGATATGAAAATGAAATTATAAGCTATATGAAAAGATGAGTTAGGAAAACTTCTCAATAAACAAGAAGAACAGTGGAGGATGATGAGGTTAGGATCCTCAGTTGAATTGAATGCCTCTTCTTGTTGTAGAAAAATTCTTTTGAAACAGATAATCAGAATCAGCTTAAAACAACTCTTAATCTCTTGTTAAAACTTCACTGTAAAAACAAAACTTGGTTTTTTTGAAAGAGAACAGCAATGGGGTATTTATACCCACTCAAAATATCAGCCAAAACCAACTTGAAATGACCAAAATAACCCCAGAGAATCAAATCAGAATATAGCCATTGAGAAAGCAATTATGAGTTCGGCGCTCGACCGTGGAAATGTCGCGGTCGACCACGACCGCTGGCGGTCGATCGTGGCGGTCGACCGCAAACTGATATATGGCAAAAGACAGGTTTTGGACTGATTTTGAAATTGCATTAAAAATATCAAATCAATTCCAAAAATAGTAAAACTTTGGGGAAAGTTTCTAATTGATAAAATAAACATGTTTGAGAAGGAATTTTTGGAAAAACAATTTTTGTTTGTGAAAACTCACTGTTTTTGAAAAGTATTCATAAAACCTATTTTTCGCGAATATGAAAATTGAGATATGACTTGTAAACACGTATATATATATCATGCATACATTGTATATATATAATGAAGTGTGAAAGAACTGTAAACATGAAATGAAAACTATTGTAACAAAGTTTGATGAAAAATCGTTTATATGATAGAAAACGTCAAATCTGTGTTAAGTGTACATATATTAAGCTTAAATATAAACATACAATATATAAGCAAGCTACTCTTATACCTAGGTGAATGCGCATGCATGAATTGAATCTTTAACTCTTGATTGTCGTGTGTTGAATTACCTGAAAAGAGAAAAACCAAACAACGGAAACTAGAAAACATATTAGCTACAAATTGTTTGACAACTCATCATCAAAATTATAGGGCCAACACTTACCACATAAATTAATTGTTCCTACGAGACAATACAGTCGGATCATCAACGAAGAGCAAATTCGACGCAAGCATTCGAAGGAGGCACTCCATCGCTACCGAGAAGAACCCAGTTTTAAATAAAGGGGAGAATCCAGATCATTCTCTTCTCTTTTGTAATCAGGAAATCCAATTATAATTGAGATCAAAGAAATACAAATCAATTTTCCTTTATTTCTTTTTACTACAAATTTTCCACAAACAAGACTTATGCAAGAATTTTCATTCGGGATATTGTGAGATTACATGGAGTTCCAGAGACAATTGTATCAGATTGTGGCTTAGTATACACATCACATTTTTGGAAGAGCTTCTAAAATTCTTTCGGCAGCCAGCTAGCTTACAATAATATTTTCCATCCGTAGACGGATGGTCAGACAGAGAGAGTCAACCAAGTGCTAGAGGACATGCTTTGAGCATGTGTAATTTATTTCCAAGGCAGTTGTTAAGATTATTTACCATTGATTGAGTTTGCCTACAACAATAGTTATCAATCGACTATAGGTATGGCTCCTTATGAGGCATTGTATGGGAGACCCTATAGATCCCCGCTTTGTTGGACAGAACCGAATGATAGCTTGTTGCTTGGGTTATATCTTGTTAGACAGACTTAAGAAAAGATAGTGTTAATTCGGGGGCGTATTCCTGCAGTCCAGAGTTGGCATAAGAGTTACGTAGATCGAAGGCGGTGACCTTTAGAACTCCAAGTTGGAGACTATGTCTTGTTAAAAGTATCACCGGTGAATGGTGTTAAATAATTTGGCAGACGGAGAAAGCTCGCCCTGAGATATATTGGTCCGTTCAGGATTGTAGATCGTGTTGGAGCTGTTTTGTACCGACTAGATCTTCCAGCATCGATGTTGGGTGTGCGTGATGTCTTTCATATCTAGATGCTCAAGAAATACTTACGAGATGAAGAACAGAAGAGAGTGATTGATATACCAGATTTAGAACTTCAGATGGATTTGACTACGATTGAGACACCAGTTCGCATTCTTGCTAGGGAGGACAAGAGATTCCAAAATAAAGTAATCCCATTAGTAAAGGTGTTGTGGAATAGGAAGGGAGTTGAAGAAGCTTCCTGGGAACATGAGGAGGATATGCGACATGACTACCCACACCTATTCGAGCAGGTATATTGCTAGTTATGGTATCGTTAATATTCATCTTATTTATATAGCCGCAGTTACACTTCACGCTGGAATGTGGGTATTAACACTTAGCACCTAATCATTCGGAACATATGGTATATACATGAGGCGTTCCTTGTTTGGATTTTTTCGCCCGATACTAGTTTTATTTAATTAGCGGTTAAGTGGGAGTATTCACATTCTAAACAATTAAGTGTAAGCTTTGCACGTATGATACATACATTGTAATTATTTGCTGAATTTCAGGGACACGATTCTTTTTAAGGAGGGGTGAATGTAAAACCCCGAAAAACTTGAAATATATTGTTATATGATGATAAACGAATTGTTTTACGGTAGTTCGTCCCGCACTTAATTTTTTTAGGATTTTACGGTAGTTCATCACGCACTTAATTTCGGGATTAATTGTTATATGATGATAAACAAAAAAGTTGAAATATATTGTTATGCCTGGTACCATTTGAATGAGTGGAGGGGAATGTGACATCTCACTACCAAGCATAACTTTTTGTACTTGATACCAATCATACCCATTTCTCTCATTTGAAAAAAATGGATATGCTTTTTACCAAACACAAATTTTGTGCTTGGTAGTGAGGTGGCACATCCTTCTCCATTCATTCAAATGGAGGACCACATTCACATGGGTTAAGGAGTGCATGGGGATATGTAACCATTTGAATGAGTGGAGGGGGATGTGACACCTCACTATCAAGCACAATTTTTTGTGCTTGGTACCAAGCGCGACCCATTTCTAGGGTGTCCAAAAACCCCCCAGCCCGGCGCCGACCACGGCCCGCGGCCAGGCTCCGGCCCGGAAACGCCGGCGCCACGCCGGGGCTCCGAAGTCGGGCCCAGGCCGCTCTTGGTTGGCCCGGCCCGGCCCGACCCGGTCCGGAATAGTGCTTTTTTATTTTTTATTTTTTATATGTATTATAGATGTATAATATATGTTATATATAAATATTATAATATGTATAATATTGTATATATAATATATTTTAATAGTATAATATATGGTATATATATAATATATGCATATCAATATATTGAGACGATATATGTATAGATATGTGTGTATTATTATACTCTCCTTAGTATATAATATATATAAGTTATAAGCTCTCTCTTATATAAGTACTAATATATGTATTAAGTATATATAAGTATTACTTCTCTCTTATATCAAAGTATATAGTAAACATACTCTCTCTTATATATGTATAATATGTCATATGTGTGTATATATATACTCTCTCTTAGTATATAAGTATATATAAGTATACTCTCTCTTATATAAGTATACACTCTCTTATATATGTATAATATATGTGTGTATATATATATACTCTCTCTCTCTTAGTATATATGTATATATAAGTATACTCTCTCTTATATATGTATACAGTATACTCCCTCTTATATAAGTATACTATCTCTTATATATGTATAATATGTGTGTGTGTGTATACTCTCTCTCTTAGTATATATGTATATATAAGTATACTCTCTCTTACATAAGTATATATAAGTATACACTCTCTTATATATGTATAATATATGTGTGTATATATATATATACTCTCTCTCTTAGTATATATGTATATATAAGTATACTCTCTCTTATATATGTATAATATGTGTGTGTGTGTGTGTATACTCTCCATCTTAGTATATAAGTATATATAAATATAGTATATTACAACAGCTACTTCTTCCCCATTGGCCAAACGGGCAATGGCTACTTATGCGATTCTCTCTCTCAAGTTATAACTTATAAATATATACAATATATTTACATATAATATATGTATATATAATATATAGTTACATAATAATTTGTAAGTATATACTAATACATAATTATATAAAATATAATAAATTTAAACTAATTTTTAGTATTTTTTATCAAAAAAAAAGAAAAGAAAAAAAAATTAAAAAAAACCGGGCCGGCCCGGATGCCGCGGCCAGGTTAGGCCCGGTCCGGGCTCCCCCCGATTTTTTTTTGCCTGGCCGCGAGCCCGGATTCTCGGGCCACGGGGTCACGGCCGGACTCGGATGGATCAATGTTACCGCATTTCTCTCTCCTCTCTCTCTCTCTCTATATATATATATATATATATATATAATATATATATATATATATATATATATATATATATATATATATATATATATATAGTATATTATAAATATATATATATAGTAAGTATATATATATATATATATACAGACACACACATACCATCACTAACTGACGCGGGGTGATATGCGAAGCTTCTCTTTGAATCAACGGTGTGGTTGCCTTTCGGCCGTTATTTGAAGATCAAGAAGAGGTGTGTGATGATCTTAGCTTAGATCTGAGACAGGTAATCTCTAAATAAGAGATTTACATGTGAGAAAAGAGAAAATTGATAAGGATGATGAGTGATGCTTACTTATATACTTCATCAGTTTGGATTATTGGTTTTGTTTGTTCAGACAAAGGTTGTTTTGCCAATCTCTTTTAGATATTTTCTTTTATATTGAGATATTGATGGGTAGCCTTATGTAGAAACAATTGTTTACTTCGTGCAACTTGTGTTTGACACGAAGACATCCTGTTTTGTAGCTACAAATACTTCATTAAATTCTTATTAATGGGACAGGGGGTTCACACTCACCGTTATTAAAAAAAAGGTCCCATGTGGGCAAAGCTTAATCGCTTGTAATTTTGAAGGTCGATCATCCCCGGTGAAAATGACATTTTTTTACAGGTTTGAGGATCCACAACTCTCACATTAACTGGAATTTGAACGATGCAGATATGCTCGGCACAAGTACATCTGAAATAATTTTCATCGTTTAGAAATGCGCAGGTTCCTATAATCTAGAACTGCACATCTTCAAACGGCGTTTGTCATTAAGAATTGAATAGATAATTCGTGTCCTTAAGCCAGGTCTTAGTTGCAATCAAATAAGTTAAGGATTGATGGGTTTGGTTTCTAACAGTTCAAAATGATCTAGATGCTCAGTATCAAGCCATCATGATTCAGTTCTAAGCTCGAGTGACGGTGATAATAACCCTGATAAAAGAGCAACGCTAGAACAAGCAACTAGCTAATGAAGGTCAATCAGTAAACAAATTAGTAAAACAAGTGAATTTTCCGCAAGTAACTTCCGCACGGGTCCAACTATTCCCACTCCCAAACAGTAACTTTGGGGGTGTGTGAGGTCTAAATTGTCTTTCTCTCAAACCAAAACAGGCCAAGTCCATTCCAGAAACACCCTCAACATCAAAAGGGCATTTTTGGCAATCCAACTCCCAAAATTACTGTTTGGGAGTGGATATAGCAAACATGCTTCGGGATGCTATACAACATAGGGAACAACACACATATTTGTACTAAGTAATCGATCAATCAATTTATCAGGAGAGTTAGAGTATATTTAATCATAAATTAAGCGAAGCCAATCCATCAGTTTTCCGTCCTGGACCTACTTTGCAGGCAACAGGCGGTCTTAATCATTAGTAGTACATTAAAAATACAAACCAATACCCATTTGAATAATGGTTAATAAGTAAAATAAATAAATAAAATCACATCCCGAGCCTTAAATCCAAAACGCTGCCATCGTCCCTCCGATCACCACCGGCGCTCGTCTCCAACGGAGGCGGCAAGTTCAGATCCAACACGAAATTCCTAGGATTCTCCTCCGGTTTATTCACGTCCCAGTGGCTTCTCCAAGCCAATCTCACAGCGAACGTGGTCAGTTACTGTCAGTAACCGCTGGTGCAAACTCCCCCCGCTCATAATGCCCACCCCCTTCCCTCCCTCTCTCTTTTCGAATCCTCCTCCATCCGTTTGAAAAAAAAACGAAACAAAACAAAAAAATCCACCACGATGAACAACGCCAACACCAAATCCCCAACTCCAAGACCTCCTTCGCTGTCAACAACCCTACATTAAACAAATCGAACTCGGACCCCAACCCGACTCCGATCACCATCGCTTCAACGTCCTCAAACCCCGACAGCGAAGAAAACCCGACCCGATAACAACACCGGGCACCATCCCTCCGTGCACCGGAGTGCCCAAGCGGTTCTCGTCATGGAAAGCCCTCTTCGGCCACATGCGCTGCCACCCGGGCCGAGCGCCAGTGGCGTGGGATCACCCCCCCGGCCCGTTTCCAGCGAAGCCCGGTCCTCGCCGCGGCGGCCCAGTTCACCAGCGAGGAGTACGAGTGGCATCCAGCTTGTTGCTGCCTGTCGAACGGGCCGACGACGAGGGACTACCGCAAGCCCGTCGGCCGATGAAGGAGCTGCGACCACGCGGCCAGCAGTCCGCCACACTGTGCGGAGTCTGACCTGAGGCGTTTTCCGAGCGGGCAGCAGCG
>NC_033799.1:69266049-69322624 GCF_001876935.1 Asparagus officinalis | reverse complement strand
CGCTGCTGCCCGCTCGGAAAACACCTCAGGTCGACTTCGCAAGTGTGGCGGGCTGCTGCCGCCGTGGTCGCAGACTGCCTTCATCGGCCGACGGGCTTGCGGTAGTCCCTCGTCGTCGGCCCGTTCGACAGGCAGCAACAAGCTGGATGCCACTCGTACTCCTCGCTGTGTGAACTGGGCCGCCGCGGCGAGGACCGGGCTTCGCTGGAAACGGGCCGGGGGGGTGATCCCACGCCACTGGCGCTCGGCCCGGGTGGCAGCGCATGTGGCCGAAGAGGGCTTTCCATGACGAGAACCGCTTGGGCACTCCGGTGCACGGAGGGATGGTGCCCGGTGTTGTTATCGGGTCGGGTTTTCTTCGCTGTCGGGGTTTGAGGACGTTGAAGGCGATGGTGTCGGAGTCGGGTTGGGGTCCGAGTTCGATTTGTGTTAATGTAGGGTTGTTGACAGCGAAGGAGGTCTTGGAGTTGGGGATTTGGTGTTGGCGTTGTTCATCGTGGTGGATTTTTTTGTTTTGTTTCGTTTTTTTTTCAAACGGATGGAGGAGGATTCGAAAAGAGAGAGGGAGGGAAGGGGGTGGGCATTATGAGCGGGGGGAGTTGCACCAGCGGTTACTGACAGTAACTGACCACGTTCGCTGTGAGATTGGCTTGGCCCGATCCCGATCCTAAGCAGTTCGCTGTGAGATTCTCTTTTCCTCTCAAGTTCTCTCTCTCTCTCTCTCTCTCTCTCTCTCTCTCTCTCTCTCTTTTGTTGTTTTATTTTAATTGGTTGCTTTGTTGCTTAAATTTAATTTGGTTGATTGGGCTTTTTAGGATGAGGCTTGGGGAGTTGGGAAATTGAGGCACAGGAGGCTGGCGAGCCTGGTCGGGTACTGTTGTGATGGAGACGAGAGTACTTCTTCTTGTTGCTGAGTACATGCCAAATGACACTCTTTGCAAGCATTTGTCTCACTGTATGTGCGCGCTTAATTTCTATTTTTAACGAATTTCTTTCTTTTTTGGTTTCTTTTTGGGGGTGGGGGGTGGTTTCGATTTTATGGGCGGTCTAATTTGGGAGTTCATTTGCTGACGGATCATAATTAGGCTGGTCTAGAAATGGTAACTTCTTATTTTTAGGAGCAAGATTCTTGGCTTTTCTTTTGCGAGTCATTGTAACTCCGTTTTTTTGTCCCTTTGATTTTGCATGATCAAAACATACTCTTATTTATAGAAACTTTTCAGGTGTCTGTTATAAGAGACATAGTTTCCATGATTGTCACCAGGCAATGCATCGCTGCTTTAATTAAAATGTGCATTGGCTACTCATAGCACGTGTCATGAAGCAGATGTTGCATCTTGCTGCAAATATCTGCTATTTATGTTGCTTGATTCAGCTCGTTTATTGATTTTTTTTGCTAACTTTTTGGACAGGGGAAAATCAAACGATTGAATGAGCTATGCGTTTAAGGGTGCCGTAGTACTATATCGCTGAAGCCTTGGATTATTGTAGTGCTGAAGGACGGCCTTTGTATCATGACGTTAATGCCTGTCGAGTTCTCTTTGATGAGGTAAATTGTGTTATAGTCACCTCAAGCAATAGAACTTACCGAGTTCACTTGATATTCAGAACCTGTTCCCTCCTCTTATTTTGTCTTGCATGTTATTGGTTTATAGCATTTACACTACTGTTTAACATTTATCATTGAAAAGATACGGATTAGAGCATACCTTGCTAGGTGCAAAAGCCCACAAGTGAAGGTGGATTTGATTAATTGGCTTGAAAAGTACTGACACATAAGGATGAACCTCATGTCAGCAACTTGTGCTCCTTTACCTGTCTTTCCAGCTTAATTTTTTTGTCATGAGAGTAATTCTGATGTCAATAATTTTAAATACCAAACCCACACGCAACCCATGGGCAAGACATTCCCATGAAACCCCATTACTAGACTATACAAGCGTTCCTCTGGAAGACGACGTTTTGTTCAGATGATTTTGAAAGTGTTAAGCTTTGATGAAGTTTACAGTTATCCCAGGAATTTGGCTGGCTATAGTGAGGTTTAAAAACAGATTGTATTTGATAAGTTCTGTTAGTTATTCCACCTAGGATATGATATTTGAAGATGGACTGTAAGGTCATGCAATATATTTTTTTTCTTCCTCTGACATCTTGCAGAAGAGTTGAGGAAATCTACTCACCAATTGCCATATGAGCCAAGTCTTCTGGCTTCTCTCAACCGCTTAAGCCATCTTCTCCCATTTTCTCTCCACACATTATTTATTGTTCATCATATCTGGTTTCTGACTAAATTTTCTCTTTGCTAATAAATTTTATTAATCTCATCCCCCACCCCCCTCCCTCCCTCCCTCGAACTAAACATTAATCGTTTTTGATAAGTACTTGTTTTGACATTACTATACCTCACAATTATATAAAGTCCTCTGAAGAAGAGCGTTTGGAAAAGATATTCTATATAAAAGAGCATTTGGAAAAGAAATTCTATTAAAAGAACTTATCTATAAGCACACACCAACAACACCATTAAACTACTGTCCTATTTCACTTATGCACACTGCACAACAAGGTTTTAAATATCGGATATCGGGGAAATATCGGATGACCAAAATTCATATCGGATTGCGGATATCGGGGAAATATCGGGGATATGTGGTAAATATCGGAATGCCATAATGAATGTTTGCATACATAGTATAATGCATTAAAATGTAATCTCAACATATGTAATGAAATTTAAGCATACAAAATATGAATAATATATGTTTAGGATCACTAATCAACCTTCTAAAACAAACAAAAATGCAAAGCAACGTTGCAACATTCGATATGCTTTTTTTAGGGCAAAATGACATTTGATATAATGGGGAAATCTTGATATCTCGCTCAAAAATTCCAAACACGGTATATTATTTTGCAACAAGTTATATAAAAAGATATATTGATCCACATATCGGCTAATATATCGGTCATATCGGGGATTTATCACTCAAAATAGCCAAAAAACGGTAAAGGATATTTAAAGCCCATATCGGTTGCGGCAAGCCCTGTAATCATGTTACAGGTTTTAGTACCAATTCCTATTTTCACTTTAGATCACCATATCTGCACTTTAGATCCAAGGCTTACAAAGAGACTATGTCCATTATTTCCACTTTAGATCAAAAGAAGGCTTGTAACATATTGTCCTGACAGATTCTTGGAACAGGTCTTGTATAAAGATACTATCTCCATTAGTTTCACTCTAGATCAAACATGTTTTAGTACTAGTTACTATTTGCACTTTAATGCACCAACTATAAAGAGATTTTAGTACCTGACCTCATCATGGTTTTCTTAATGATTAGGCTATAAAATAATTAAACAAGGCTTAGAAATTGTTCTTTCGAGTAATTGTCCATTCTCTTCTGTTTTATTGTATAAAACCTATTGTACTTTTGGTCACATAAGATTAGGTGTATTATATTTTGGATAGTATATCTGGTCCACGCCGCAAGGGCTGAGATTTCTGAATCTATATCTGCTTGTCTTTTTTGCAGGATGGTGATCCACGTCTTTCATGTTTTGGTCTTATGAAAAACAGCAGAGATTGGGAAAAGCTATGGCACAAATCTTGCTTACACACCTCCAGAGTCCAGAGTATTTAAGAAATAGTATACTTTTATTAAACAGGAGTGTCAATGTTGCTGAAGTACTTAAATAATAGATCGAAGGGTACACCTGCAGGTTGTGCAAAACCTTGATGTTGTTGTGCATACTGCTTCTCTTTTTATTGTTTGTATATTAAAAAATGATTATGGTGTTCGGCAAAGGGTATTAAGCTTTTTAACATTTTGATCATTTAACCCATGAAAGATGCAGATAATTTCCTTAATTCAGGACATGCCTAATAAACAAGTACGTATAGGCAGTCTACATCATTTAGTAGTCTCCCTCATGCTTTCTTCCTTGACATGAAGGATAACTTTCCAGTCCAAATTGTCGCTAGTGTTCCGTAGTTTAGTAAAACATGTGCATGGGACTAGGGGTGTGCAACGGTCGGTTCGGTTCGGTTTTAAATCATTTCTTACACAAGCATACTGCACCTTATATATGTTCTGGTTTTGTATAATCCAGCACTTCATCTAAATCATTTCTTACACAAGCATACTGCACCTTATATATGTTCTGGTTTTGTATAATCCAGCACTTCATGCAAAAGATGGTTTTGAGATGTTACCATCATGCGTGGCACAAACATGTGGAACTGGAAAAAAACTTCATGCAAAAGATGGTTTTGAGATGTTACCATCATGCGTGGCACAAACATGTGGAACTGGAAAAAATAAGGAAAGGAAAGAAAACCTTTTATGATTAGTCAGAATGCTGTATGATATGGTATCCAACACCCTCATAACTTTTATGAACTGCAGCTGATGATCAAAGTTAAGTGCTCTTATTGGTGGAACTATGAAGTTTTATTTGTTGTGAGGCTGAAATTGTAGAAGCTAACTCATCCACATGAAATACATGGATGTTGGTGAAGTTTTATTTGTTGTGAGGCTGAAATTGTAGAAGCTAACTCATCCACATGAAATACATGGATGTTGGTAAGTTCATTGCTTATAAGTGCATGAAATTGTAGAAGCTAACTCATCCACATGAAATACATGGATGTTGGTAAGTTCATTGCTTATAAGTGCAGTGAGCATTCATGGCAAATTGACATCTGAGATAGGCTGCAGTCTGCTACTTTAAGCTAATATGCATTTAGAAGTTGATACCACATTTAGAAGTTGATACCACATGATGGTTTTTTACTTGAGCTTGAGTGATTGATCCTTGCATGTATCTAGTGTATCAAATCTGGTAGTAGCTTGTCATATTTTCTTTTCCATTGGTCTTGTTAACTTTATTTTTGATTGGCATAATCAATGAATCTAAAAATGTAGAATTATGAAGGAAATAGCATATCATTCACAACAATTTGTTATGTCATGTGATATAAATTTCGATCAACTAATACTATATGAAAAATGATTATTGCTGATCTTTCCTGATTGCACTTTTTTTTTATTTTTTGTTTTTCAGCCTTCTACAAGTTTACGCAACAGAGTTTGCCCACTTGTAAACCTAGTTTGACACCAGTATCGGTGAGTTGATGGTCGTAGTTAATTTCTCAGTTCATTTCCATCTTTTCCTAACTTCAACAATCCATTTTGTGTTTGCTGACTAACAGGTAATAATAACATTTTTGTTGATGGGCGTTGTTTTTATACCTGTTGGAATTATATGCCTTCATGCATCAGATAGTGTAATTTCTCCACTTAACCCTGTTTATGAAAGACTCTGATCCTTAACTTTTGTGTATTAGCTAATCTGATTTATACTGATATTTCCCTTGCATTATTATTTTACAGGTTGTAGAAATTGTAGATCGCTATGATAATGAGTGTATACCTGAAGTGTATCGAAGTAATAAATTAGCTTATATCAAGGACAGTTCGATTTCGAAGAATTGCTCTCGGACAATAAGGGTAAATACATCCTTCAGATTGCAATCTCTTTTGCATTGAGTTTATTGTCTTTAATTCATGTTCCATGTATGAACCCTTTTGGTTAAAGAAAAGGTCTAAAATGGTGTCGTTGATGATTTGTTTTGTCTATATTGTTTGGCTACCCATTTAACATCCGTTACTATATATGTGGCGCTTGATGTGTATAGTCAATCCATTTCAACTGGTTACTTGGTGTTACGCAGACACATATTAGTCTCTGAGTATCATTAATACATTGTCGATAAGGAGATCTGTCTTAATCTGGATGTCCTGAAGTCTCTCATGCAGGAACTTGTGGGATCCCATCCTTGGGGCATGACTACACACTATGGATATTTTCACGTCCATGTGCGTTCACCTCTCCATCTCTGTAGTAAATGATTAACTTAAACAAATGATTCATATAAAAAAATAAATAAATAGAAACCTTATTCAACAAAGTAGGTTTCTGTCAGGCATACCACAGATCTGGCTCAAAGTATCATGGAAGTGTCTTCCAGGATCTAAATTCAATGTCCAGATAGAGGTTTTCAAGAAGTTTTCAGCAGAGGTTATATAAGGATCAATATTACTGTTAATCTACAGATTAATGTGGTAACTCTTTTTGTTAGTGACATATTTAACAGAGGAGCTGATGGTTAAATTAGCTATGAACAAAACTAGTAAAACTACCTGTTTGAAGGCATCACAACAACAATAATCAAAGTGTCATTCCTAAGAAGCTCCGAACTGAATATAAAAATATCAACCGGCTCTTTTCCTTATAAACTGGCAATGAGGTTTGGTACCCCATACAACCGATTTACTGAAGGAGGATCTAACAAAATGGTGTTCAGGAATTTATCGCAATACCTCACCACAAATGGTACTCATAGTACTCTCTACTGCTATGGAGCCAGTTTAATGAACATATATTTCACATGTCAATTGTGAGAAACCAGGTGCAAACTGGCGCAACTCATGTCATGAAAATGTGGATTTAATTTTTACTTTTTTTTGATAAATTAAATTCAAGAAAGAGAAAAAAATGAAATTCTACCTGTCACGTGTTTTCATTTTTTAATTCATCAGAATTTGGGGATATCTAAGCTTTACATATATAAAAAACAGTTCTACAGAGTAGTAGATACTTGAGTTTTCTAGTATAGTAGTATGTCTCATGAAACTTACTTATAAGGGCGTTGTTGTTTTTGTGAAACAAGTAAAGGTAGTTATTCCTTCTATTATGACATTTATTACACTGGCAGACAAGCTTAAGTGAGCATATAACCTTCTTGTGTAATCTTGTTCACTTTTCTGGTCTAACCAAGCTATAATATTTGCTTTTATAGATTTTCCATATACCTTGGATAAACTGAATTGTCAGTTTATAGATGGATCTCCTTACATGTATAACATGCATTCTACTATTATCTTAGCTCTTTTCCATCGCTTGTTCCCTCTCTCTGAATTGTTCTGTGTCTTGTCTTAGAAGTATCTATTTTTAGTTTTTTCCACTCTGTTTTCGCAAAAATTGCCCTTAACTTTTCATTCTATAAAGCGTCAATGGTATGCCTCTTCTTCCTTTTCCTTCCACTTTACCTGTGTTTTATTTATGTCATAAGATTTTTCATCTACATCTCTTTTTGCTAGTTAGTAAATCCACTGCATGAGCTTCTCATGGCCATTTGCTTTGACTAAGAATCACCCATTTATCTTTCTATGTAAATTGGATTTCACATGCTAGGTCCTACTATCTCAAGTTTTAGATTCTTTATTTCAAATCATCCATTAAGGCTAAACAGTTCCCCCATTTCATCGATCAGTACTTGTGTTCTTTAACTAATATGCAATCTAGTAGTCCTCCTGGAGTAGATTTGTCTTTTGTGTAATTAATATTCTGTCCACGTTGTCCTTTCAACCATTTTCCTTTGATCAATTTATTCAAATATCTTAACTTAGTCGCTATTGTTTTTTTCCTTAACTTCTAGATGGTTTCACTGGGAATGAGTAGTTCAATTTTCAACTTTGTAGTATGTTTGTGAGTTTGTTATTTGGTTATATTGGTGCTGCTGTTCCTCAATTTACCCAAATCTGTTTCCTTGCAATCCAACCTGATGACTGACATGAAGACATACATAACGAAGCCCGCTTTTTAACCCTATTGATGTCAGGCAGCCAACTAAATGCATATAACTTCAATGATCCTTCACCTAGATATCTATTCACGTTTCAGCAGATTTGGTTTTCTCAACTTACTAGTATTACATTCGATGAATTGTCAATAGCTTGGAATGCACATCTATAGGTAGTGCAGTTTTTAGTTGATAGCTACTTTGTATCTTAGGTGGGTGAAGCATGCTTCCAGATTTTATACTCAACAATTCAAAGAAGTTGATCTCACTTGCTTTTGCTTTCTGTTTGTGGTCATAGTTATGACCAAAACTGCCAACAATAGAATTATTACTTTTGATTTTCAATATGCTTCTATGATGCACGATGACCTCACGGTTTGTAGACAACCTACATATGAGCTATGCGTCATTTTCTAATCTACTATGATACCTTGTTTGTTTGATTTTTAAATTTCTGTGGATCTTGTTGCTTTCACTATATGTAACTATCTGCAGTGTAATTTTCCTTCAGAAGTTTGGTGTTTTTTTTTTCAAGTTAGTCATTTGACAGTACTTACATGGGTTCTATGATGTTACTTCAGGTTCAGAGTCATATGAAAGCACCAATCTACATATATTATGAACTTGACAATTACTACCAGAACCATTGGAGTTATATTCTTTATCTTCCATTTTGCTTGTCTAACTAGTTAGATTATTTATTTGAAAGTTTTATGTAGTTGCGCTGTCTTGAATTAAAAAAGACAAATTTGAGTTTCTGGGCATATTTAATGTCTGCAATGCTGTCCAGGTATATAAAGAGTAAAAATGATAAGCAGCTTGTTCGTGGATTGGATCAAAAGGACACTAGTACGTGCCAACCTGAAGAGTATAGCAATGACCTTCCAATAGTCCCTTGTGGGTTGATTGCATGGAGCTTGTTCAATGATACCTACACTTTTGTTCGTAAAACTGTAGAAATGAATGTGAAGAGGAAGAACATTTCATGGGAAAGTGACCGCACTCACAAGTATGGGAAAGATGTCTATCCATACAACTTTCAAAATGGAACATTAATTGGTGGAGCGAGGCTTGATCCTAGCATTCCTGTGAGTACTTCATCTTAGCAATATGCTATTATACTCTTAAATTTGATTCACTTACACTTTTTCAGTAACTAATAAGCTAAGAAAATGGTAATATGTTAACTTAGGAAGTTACACAATCATTTTTGCTAGAAGAATCGTTACCAGGATGGGTGCAAGACTTCACGGGTTATAATTAATTCTGCAATCACTATAAGGCTTGGTCCTTCAGGGATGTCATCCCTTTTAGTTCTTGAGAATTATTTGTTGACTTGTTGACGGTCATGTCCACAACCATCAAGAACTTGTCCCAATTATTTGGTGTTAGCCTTCAGAAAATCTTCTTCACTACTTTGCCCCCAACATGAAGCAGTAGCATGTTTTAATGCTTATATATTGGATCCATCACTTAGCACTTTCATGGAAACCACTGTTATAAATAGCGGTAAATAGCCCCGCAATAGCGGCGTTAATAGCGTTAGCGGTCCCTTCCCGCGACGCTATCGCCCGCTACGCTATCGCGCAATAGCGGTGACATATTGCGGAATATGTCTGTTCATAAAAGCGGTCAATAGTGTCATAACGGTAAATAGTGAGTGATTGCATTCGAAATTTGCTTTTTGACTGCTATTTAAAAGCGGTTTGAGGCTTATTTTTTTAAAATTAAACTCAACCCTTGACCATTGCATTCCACCATCTCCTGTGATTTTCAGCATACTCCCGTCACCTCTCATAGCCTCTGGTACCTACCTTGATACTTCCTCTCATCTCTTTCACCGTGAGCTCCTCTTAGGGCAGTACTGTCACCGCTAAGCTCTTCTTCTCGAAGATGACGACTTTTTGACTACTCCAGTTGAAGAAAAACTGAGTTTCTTTTTTCTTATCAATCAAATATTTACAGCCTAATATATATAAGATGTGGCCGACATTCCAGTCCACTAAATAAGGAAACAAAATTCCTTCAAATAAGGGATCCTAACTAAAACTGGAAAACAGAAATTAAATCAAATCTTTTCTAAAACAGAATCTAAATCTAATCTCTTCTAAAACAGAAACTAAATCTAATCTTTTCTACACTCCCCCTCAAGCTGGGTTGTATATGTTATACAAACCAAACTTGGAGTTCAATTCATCAAAAATAGCTCTTGGAAGTGCTTTGGTGAGAACATCAGCAATCTGCTGTCTTGTTGGAATATAACTGAGTTGAACAATCCCATTGTTAATCTTCTCTGAGATGAAGTGTTTGTCGATCTCAATATGTTTTGTCCTATCATGATGAACATGATTTTTGGCTATGCTAATAGCAGCTTGGCTGTCACTAAGCATCTTCACTGCATTCTGTATTTGAACCTTGAGTTCTCTTAAAAGCCTTTGAAGCGACATTCCTTCACATATTCCCAATGCCAAAGCACGATACTCTGACTCTGCACTACTACGAGAGATAACGGCTTACCCCAGACATATGAGCAATAACCAGTAGTTGATCTTCTGTCTGTTAATTCTCCTGCCCAGCTAGCATCAGTGTATATTTCTACTTCTCGTTTTTTAGACTTTCTGAATAGTAGACCATGCCCTGGAGTCATCTTCAGGTACCTCAAGATTCGATTTACTGCTTCCATATGGTCCTCATTTGGATCATTCATATGTTGGCTTACTACACTGACTGAGTATGCAATATCAGGTCTAGTATGAGACAGATAGATAAGCTTACCAACAAGTCTTTGGTATCTTCCTTTATTCACGGGACTGATGTCTTTACTCCTATTCAGCTTCTTATTAGGATCCATAGGTGTGTCTGCAGGTTTACATCCAAGTAGACCTGTTTCACTTAGTAAATCTAGGATGTATTTTCTTTGGGATATGACAATTCCTTCTTTAGACCGAGCCACTTCCATGCCTAGAAAATACCTTAGGGTCCCAAGGTCCTTGATTTCAAACTCTGTAGCCAACATAGTTTTGAGATTGACAATTTCCTCTGAATCATCTCCTATCATGGTGATGTCATCAACATATACTATAAGAATAGCAATCTTTCCTCCTGGATTGCGTTTGATGAACAAAGTGTGATCAGCCTGACACTGGTGATACCCATTAACAGTCATTGTCTTAGCAAACCTATCAAACCAAGCTCGTGGAGACTGCTTCAAACCATACAAGAACTTCTTCAGCTTGCACACTAACCTGTTGTTTGAACTGGTTTCCATTCCTGACGGAATAATCATATAGACTTCTTCTTCTAGATCTCCATTAAGAAAGGCATTCTTTACATCAAGTTGGTATAGAGGCCAATCTTGATTCACTGCAAGAGAGAGTAAAATTCTAACTGTGTTGAGTTTGGCAACCGGAGCAAATGTCTCCTGGTAGTCAATCCCATATGATTGTGTGAAGCCCTTGGCTACAAGTCTAGCTTTGAATCTTTCAACACTACCATCTACCTTGTATTTCACTGTGAATATCCACTTACAGCCAACTGGATTCTTGCCCTGTGGTAGTTTAACTAGAGTCCATGTATTGTTCCTTTCTAGAGCCTGAATCTCCTCTTCCACTGCCTTCTTCCATGCTGGAATTCTTAGAGCTTCTTGTATTGAATTAGGCATCTGCACGTTGTCAAGAGTTGAAACAAAAGCTCTGTATGGAGGAAGCAATTTTCCATAGGCTACGTACTTCTCAATGGGATGACTAGTGCACCCCCTAACTCCTTTCCTATAAGCAATGAGCTGATTCAAGTCATCAATCATAGGAGCAAAAGCATCATATGATAAGGATTCCATACCATAATTTTAAATACCAAACCCACACGCAACCCATGGGCAAGACATTCCCATGAAACCCCATTACTAGACTATACAAGCGTTCCTCTGGAAGAAGACGTTTTGTTCAGATGATTTTGAAAGTGTTAAGCTTTGATGAAGTTTACAGTTATCCCAGGAATTTGGCTGGCTATAGTGAGGTTTAAAAACAGATTGTATTTGATAAGTTCTGTTAGTTATTCCACCTAGGATATGATATTTGAAGATGGACTGTAAGGTCATGCAATATTTTTTTTTTCTTCCTCTGACATCTTGCAGAAGAGTTGAGGAAATCTACTCACCAATTTCCATATGAGCCAAGTCTTCTGGCTTCTCTCAACCGCTTAAGCCATCTTCTCCCGTTTTCTCTCCACACATTATTTATTGTTCATCCTATCTGGTTTCTGACTAAATTTTCTCTTTGCTAATAAATTTTATTAATCCCATCCCCCACCCCCGTCCCTTCCTCCCTCGAACTAAACATTAATCGTTTTTGATAAGTACTTGTTTTGAAATTACTATACCTCACAATTCTATAAAGTCCTCTCAAGAAGAGCGTTTGAAAAAGATATTCTATTAAAAGAGCATTTGGAAAAGATATTCCATTAAAAGAACTTATCTGTAAGCACACGCCAACAGCACCATTAAACTACTGTCCTATTTCACTTATGCACACTGCACAGACACTAAAGGTCAGTAAGAGATTTGATTATGGTATTAGCCCACAGTAATAGAGATGAAGAGATGTTTCTAATACAGACAATCTTAATCACCGTAGGAAATTGTTTTTGCATTGCGCTAAAAAGAGTGAGTTATTAACTAAAAGAAAAGCTCTGTTAGTGATATTGTTTAATTAAATGATCTTTGAAGCCATTTGCTTAGAACATATTGTCCGTTTTATCCACATTAGTTCATGTTACAGGTTTTAGTACCAATTCCTATTTTCACTTTAGATCACCATATCTGCACTTTAGATCCAAGGCTTACAAAGAGACTATGTCCATTATTTCCACTTTAGATCAAAAGAAGGCTTTGTAACATATTGTCCTGACAGATTCTTGGAACAGGTCTTGTATAAAGATACTATCTCCATTAGTTTCACTCTAGATCAAACATGTTTTAGTACTAGTTACTATTTGCACTTTAATGCACCAACTATAAAGAGATTTTAGTACCTGACCTCATCATGGGTTTCTTAATGATTAGGCTATAAAATAATTAAACAAGGCTTAGAAATTGTTCTTTCGAGTAATTGTCCATTCTCTTCTGTTTTATTGTATAAAACCTATTGTACTTTTGGTCACATAAGATTAGGTGTATTATATTTTGGATAGTATATCTGGTCCACGCCGCAAGGGCTGAGATTTCTGAATCTATATCTGCTTGTCTTTTTTGCAGGATGGTGATCCGCGTCTTTCATGTTTTGGTCTTATGAAAAACAGCAGAGATTGGGAAAAGCTATGGCACAAATCTTGCTTACACACCTCCAGAGTATTTAAGAAATAGTATACTTTTATTAAACAGGAGTGTCAATGTTGTGTTGTGACTGATGCTTTGAGAAACCAAACCAACGAACGCCGAGAGAAAGACCAAACAAAACACAAACACCAAGGTTTTACGTGGTTCGGCAAATTGCCTACGTCCACGGGGCAAGAAGGGGGTGGGTTTTCACTAATAGAGAAGGAGAGTACAAATTGAGATTACAAATCGCTCAAACGAACCAACTAATCTCACCAACAAATCTCTCAATCTCTCAACCAATAACCCTAACAAATAGCTCAGAAAGATCTCTCTTTTTCTGTGCTCCAAAACCCCAAAACTCTCCTCACAAAACCCTCAAATCGTATTGGTATTTATACCAAAACAGAAACCCAAACAGACTGCAAATAGGAACCTGAACTTTCCAAAAAACCCGTCATAAGTCGACTTATCAGTCTGCATAAGTCGACTTGGCAGAGCGAAAAACAGCAACTGGAGAAGAGATCATAAGTCGACTTATCAGACCTGATAAGTCGACTTGGCAGAGCAAAAAACCAACAATCCAGAGCAGAACGTAAGTCGACTCATGCACCAACATAAGTCGACTTACCATAAGTCGACTTATGCCTGTGCATGAGTCGACTTATGACCAAAAATCTGTTTTTTCCAATTCTTCTCCACAATTCTCCACCTCGGCGAAGTTTTCCCAAAACTGAGCCGACACCAACCAAACAAATGCCTCACATGCTGAGACCCAAATGAGAGTGCGAACACTCACCCCAAATGTCGATGTCGCTCACCAAATCGGCTGCATCAAAATGACTGCCTACGTATCCTTTGCCCAAGGAATCAAGCCTTCACGTAGTTCACCCAAACGGCCTCCAAAGGCCCTCAATCAAATAGAAAAGTCTGCAACTCTTCTCCAATATCACCAAACGATCTGCAACTGATAGTATTCCCAATGACCCCAAATTGAGACAAATCAAACACCTCCACCTGAGGTAAACCAATGGCCATATCCAAACTATATCTACCAGCTGCAACTGAATCCAAAACCAATCCATCATCTGCATCCAAAACCAAATGATCTCCAACCTGTGTCACCTTAGCTGGAATCCCAAATGACGCAGTATGATCTGGAGTATGTGGAGTAATCTCCACCCAACGTGGAGTAGCATCACTCTCCACCTGCTGCGATATCCAAATGACCTGATCAACACTCTCCACCTGCCGAGAGTCAAAAGTGACATACCTGCTCAGAACAAAATCAGAAGCTCCCAAACGATAATCAACTGAGCCTCCGAACCCCAAACGCGCAATCGGATCCAATCTCACATCCACGATGTGACCAAATGCTGGGTATCCAAATATCCGACGCGACCCAAAATCTGAAGCAGCTCCACCAGATCTAATAACTCCTAAAGCAGCAGTCGGCGACCTATGCATAAGATGACCCAAATATGTCGAAGCCCGCACACCAATGCCAATGCTCGACATCAAACGCCGATCCTCCTCCAGAAAGGAACGACCCATCGAAACTGTCATCTCATCTCGTCGCCCCAAAGTCTCCACACCAATGAAGTGTCTCCTATTGCCGTGAGCTCGGCACCAACGCAAGAAAGGACCCCTACCAAAGCTGAAACAATGAGTTACCTTTCTGCCAATACACTTCTTCCAATTGTTGTTGACTTCTAGGACTTTACACCAACGGGAACTGGTCGCGACCCAATAATGCCTAGAACAATCACCAACTGTGGAAACCAAGATACGATTACCTCCCAATGATGCCTCCTTGGAAGGCCCCCAAATGCCTGACTGAACACCTCCAAAAAGACCCCTCGCTCGATGGATAGAAGTGCCAAACTCCACCACGGTCTCGCTCATCCTAATGTGCTCACAGGACTTCAATCTGCAGGTCATAGCACTCCTCAACAACCAATGCACGGTATTACCAATCATATACCCCAGCACCAAACAATGCCACAGTCTAGCCGAATCTGATGAAGTCGTCATTTCCCTATCAATCACCGTGCTTCCGTGCAAATAATACAAATTTCTTCTTCTGACGCCCTTCATCACAATCATGGACCCAAATGTAACCTTCAAGCGTGCATCCGCCAAGGTCACCCTATAGCCAGCTGCCTCCAAAGCTCCAAGTGAAATGATGTTCTTCTTCAACTGAGGAACGAACCTCACTCCAACCAACTCCCGAATCACCCCGTCACTCATCCTGATCCGAACAGTACCAATACCACCAATAGAGCATTTGTGATCATTCCCCATGAGCACGAAATCCCCTCTTTCCAACTCCTGAAAGCTGGAGAACCAATCCCTCCTAGGGCAAATGTGGTATGTAGCACCCGAATCCAATATCCACTCTGTAGAGTAGGCAACACAAACTGACGGCAGTGCAGATAACGAGTAGCCCGAAGAATCCGAATCTGAATCGTTGCCACTAGCCTTGACAACATTCGCCTCTGAAGCTTGAATAGCTTTTCCCTTATTCTTCCCGGCTCGATCAACTAACTTTGGGCAATCGGCTTTCCAATGTCCATCTTCTTTGCAAAAGGCACATTGATTCTTACGAACTCCAAGATGTGCCCCTCTAGACTGCGACCTCCCACTACGGTTTGGACCCTTTGCTCTTGCGACCAACGCCCCCGCTACCGGCTCAAACGAAGTCTCCTTATCCTTCTTTCGAAGCTGATAATTCACAAGTGCAGCGGTGACCTCACTATACGAAAGAGATGCCTTCCCATTAATAAGAGTAAGAACGAAGGTCTCATATTCCTCGTCAGGCAAGGAACTCAATAGCAACAACGCCTTGTCCTCATCTTCAATCTTAACATCCACATTCGCCAAATCCGCAAGAAGCTTCGTGTAGTGGTTCATGTGATCACCAATGGAGGTTCCTTTCTTCAACTGGAAGCGGTAAAGCCTCCTCTTCAAATGCAAGCGATTCTCCACACTCTTGGTCAAATACTTGCTCTCAAGGATCTCCCAAATCTTCTTTGCAGAAGTCTCATTGATCACATCATACTTTAGATCTTGAGTGAGACAAGACCTAATCACACCACACGCCGTTCGATTCATCTTTTTCCAAACCTTCTCATCAATGTTGTCCGGTTTCCCGTCCAACTCCAACGTATCTTCCAAATTTTGCGCGTTGAGCGCATCCATGACTTCGCATCGCCAAAGTCCAAAATTGTTTGTGCCATTGAACTTTTCCACATCAATCTTCATTGAGTGGATATTCAAGCTTTGGACGGTCTTCACGCCGGAAGTACTGCCCACAACTCCTTCTTTCTCGGCCATAATCCTCAAGGCACCACCAAACCAATGCGGAAACAAACGAGAAATAGATCCAAACTGAAAAAGACGAGATTTTTACAAAAAAAGATCCCACCTTTATCACCAAACGAAGCCCTAGATGAACTTCCAAAGCGATCTACTCCTCCAAATAGCCCAAGCGTTGCCCGTGCTCTGATACCACTTGTTGTGACTGATGCTTTGAGAAACCAAACCAACGAACGCCGAGAGAAAGACCAAACAAAACACAAACACCAAGGTTTTACGTGGTTCGGCAAATTGCCTACGTCCACGGGGCAAGAAGGGGGTGGGTTTTCACTAATAGAGAAGGAGAGTACAAATTGAGATTACAAATCGCTCAAACGAACCAACTAATCTCACCAACAAATCTCTCAATCTCTCAACCAATAACCCTAACAAATAGCTCAGAAAGATCTCTCTTTTTCTGTGCTCCAAAACCCCAAAACTCTCCTCACAAAACCCTCAAATCGTATTGGTATTTATACCAAAACAGAAACCCAAACAGACTGCAAATAGGAACCTGAACTTTCCAAAAAACCCGTCATAAGTCGACTTATCAGTCTGCATAAGTCGACTTGGCAGAGCGAAAAACAGCAACTGGAGAAGAGATCATAAGTCGACTTATCAGACCTGATAAGTCGACTTGGCAGAGCAAAAAACCAACAATCCAGAGCAGAACGTAAGTCGACTCATGCACCAACATAAGTCGACTTACCATAAGTCGACTTATGCCTGTGCATGAGTCGACTTATGACCAAAAATCTGCTTTTTCCAATTCTTCTCCACATGTTGCTGAAGTACTTAAATAATAGATCGAAGGGTACACCTGCAGATTGTGCAAAACCTTGATGTTGTTGTGCATACTGCTTCTCTTTTTATTGTTTGTATATTAAAAAATGATTATGGTGTTCGGCAAAGGGTATTAAGCTTTTTAACATTTTGATCATTTAACCCATGAAAGATGCAGATAATTTCCTTAATTCAGGACATGCCTAATAAACAAGTACGTATAGGCAGTCTACATCATTTAGTAGTCTCCCTCATGCTTTCTTCCTTAGACATGAAGGATAACTTACCAGTCCAAATTGTCGCTAGTGTTTCGTAGTTTAGTAAAACATGTGCATGGGACATGACACTGTTGGTTAGATGTATAATAAAATTATTGGAATTATATTATTAGAAAGGATAATCTAAAAGCTATGTTGCATGGGTGGTATGGGTACGGGTATGAGACACGACAAATTTGAAAGAGGTATACGGTAAGGGACACAGTTATATAAATACTTATGTATATTGTATATTGGAATTAATAATTTATATGAGAACAAGAGTGAGAATGAAAATTCCTATAACATTTTTATCTTTCTTTTATTATGTGGATTATGAATTGGAAAACCACTAGTTTTTAAATTAGACATCCAAACAACTTTTCAAAATCATAACTCAGAACCTAACCCATGTCTGATGAGTTATAAGAAGTGGGTGTGAAGTGTAGGATATATGTCCAAAAATTGTATGATAAATGTTTTAAATTAAAATGTAATGTATAATTGAGTACATGTCCGAATAAATGTCAACATTTATGCAAGGAGTGTTCATGGAGTTTGGGTACGAGTATGTGTCGAGTAGGGGTACAACCTTAGTTTAGAAATACCCAGTTAACATAGTCTAAACGTGATAAATTGAATGTAGAGTATCTATTGATGCATCTTATTTGCACAATAATGTAAATAATATGCATATGCTGTGGACATAGAGATATTAGTTCATTGTTCGGGGAAACCTCTGCGCTTCTTCTTGATCTTTCTTTAGCATCATAGTCAGGGGTGGATATCTATAGTGCCCGCGCAGGAAGGAGGGGAGGTGGAGTTGCACCCGTAAAATTTTGAAGAATTGCATTTAAACCATTGTGAAATTAATATCTACACAATTTGCACCCAAACTCTTATATAAACAATAGCCTATTGCATTTAACCCATTTGAATTCGCAACCCATTTAACTTTTCAAACAACAAGGTCAATGGCCTTAAACACTAAAAGCCTAAATACTAAACTCAAACAAATGGCAAAATATGATACAAAGAAGCTGATAAAGTAGTGTATCAAATGCATTGCCATAAAGTACTACAGTTTCATAATATTATACTATTAGATGTATAACAGTTAGTCCTGCAGCGTCAACATCTGGGACTGTCACGCTCCAACGTCTTAAGAGCATAAACTGTATAGACACCGGTCAACGCGTTGCAACGAAAGTCAACGTCGGTCAACGCGTTGCGATGAAAAGTCAATACCGGTCAAAGCAAAACCCTAAAGTCAACGCCAATCAACGCGTAGCCCTAGGTCAATGTCGGTCAACGCGTATCAATGACGGTCAACGCATGGCCTCTGATCAATTCCAAAGTTCAGATATGAATTTCTGATGAAGATAGTCAGTTCAAAGTCAACTCAACGACACGAGCTAAAACCAACTCATCAGTTTCGATTCGAGACATCGACAACGGCCAGACGATAAACGTAGCGCCGGAGAAATTTTAGCTGTTCGTCAAAATATTGAATAGACTGAAAATTAAAGAAGTCAAGAATTGAAGCCAACTACAGGTCCTTTTACACCGACTGAAGGTTGGGCCTAACACATCCAAAGTATTTCAGGCTCTTATATAAAAGAAACGAGACTAAAACACTTTGGAGGGAGTATTTGTAGGCGTCAAAAATTTCCTGAGTCCCCGCACGCAGCTGGAAACAGAGAGAAGACGATAAACATTACTATCCGAGTCACATAAGCTTAATTGACGTCGATGAGTGCATGAAGCAAGTCGACGAACCGTGTGAAGCAACGGAACTGCAGAATAACGAAGATATGAACTAATCGGGAGCTACGCTTCGCTTACAAAAAAACGAAGCGCCTCTCGTGTCCTGTCTACTTCGTGTATGATTCAACTATGGGAGCTTGTAGATCTCCTCATCGGTCTTCCGTCGCACTTTGAATCGCACAATTCCGAGTTCGGACGACGAAGATACGGCGGAAACAAACGGGACGCGCAAAACAGTGCCCCGGACCTTAGCGGAGACACCACATGCGTCTTAGCCAAGGCCGAGACACCACTAGGCGCCCTTGGCCGAGACACTACGGGTGTCCGCAGGCCCCAAAAAGCCGTTTTACGTAGTTTTGAGCCATTTTTCGACCGTTAACCACCTGGATTTGTTTCAACTGATCTAATATCATCCAAGAACGTGATAAAGTGGTTACAACTGAGGATAAGATCAAATCGTTCGTTCTTATCCGAAAACAGGGCTTCTAAAGCTTATTAATATGGCCCTAGAGCCTTCATTTGCACATATCTGAAATTCTCGAGCCTCAGCGAAGCCCTGCTGAATTGGAGACTGAAGGAGCATGAATTTCAGAGAAGAGGAGGAGATCGGATCGAGTTCTTTGGCATAAAGAAGAAGAGTTCGTCAGATCTACAGTTTCTGGTTCCTTCCCTTGAGATCGTACCTAGCTGCGATCTCAAGAAGAGTGGTTATCTCACTGTTGCTGAGATAATCGCTTCGGTTTCTTGATTCCTTCGCGAATCAACGAAACTCCGGATTGATCTGATCGTTTGGTAGTCCATTGATATCAACGTCCCCGTCACATGCAAAGATCCCACGCAAGCAGAGGGAGATAAATGTCTGTTGCGTTTGTTTCAAGAGAGTTGTAATTTTTATTTTCATTGTGTAAGAAAAGTCTTATAAAAAAACTAATTTTCTTTTGAATATGTAATCGATAAAAGTGTAACGGATTCAGCAATGAAGAAATTAACTTTTGACCCAAACAACAACTGAAATCTTACTAATTGAAATAACTACTAAACTGAAAATCAAAACCACAATGTTGAAATTCGGTGTCTCCTACGCTGATAAACACGGCGAAAATCACGTGCACGTTTCTGGATGTCCTCATCAACATAACTGGAGATGGTTGGAACTTGGAAGACATTCCCGGAAAAAGTTAACAAACTGGAAATGAAAGAATATTATTTGAAAGGGAATATGACATGTCAATTAATAGTTGTAACATAAAATTTAAGTTTGATTCGGGCCTTCTAAATTATCTACTGTGACCATGTTATGTCATTCTTGAGTATGCTAGATCTTCTATTTCTGATCATGATGATAGAAAAGCAACTTATTCTAGAGAGGGATTAGTCCAGTTTTACTAATATTAAAACAAATGGGATACAATTAAATATTTCCCAATGTGAGTGTAAAACAAATTCTAACTTTCCTAATATACTCCTATTCTGATACTCCCCTTGAGCTGAACCAGATATATCAATCATGACCCACTTATTACAATAAGAGGAGTGCTACAGGCACATCCTCTCAAGCACATCCCCAACCACATCCTCTCTATCTACAGTGCAGTGGGTCCCATCAAATGTGGGACCCACTGTACTGTAGATAGAGATGATGTGGTTGGGGATGTGCTTGAGAGGATGTGCCTCTAGCATTATTTTTACAATAAAAGCGAAAAACTCCTTCAAGGTAATACTTTAGTTAAAATATTAATAATCTATTCATCCGAATTAACCAAAAAAAAGCAGCAAGTAGCTATCTTGTCCCTAATATTCGGTAGCTGTGTCACCTAGATGAAGCCTTGTCAGAAGTAACTAGTTGGACAAAGTAGTCAATTGCAGTTTTCTTTCTCAACCCTGCTATTTGGCTTGCGGTTGGACCGCGAGCCCCCAATCTTTTTCCAATAGCTATCCAGGATGACTCAGTCCAGGATGACGGTCCAATCGTGAACCAAATAGTTTTTGTTAGATCTAATAAAAAAAAACTTGAGATCTAAATCTTAAAGCCATAATTAATTCAAAGAGATTAATAAGAATCAAAAGATGCGGAAGCATATATCTGAATCCATTGAGGAAAACCTAATTAGGGTTTTGATGATCTTCTAGCATTAGGGTTTTCTCTAGCCGAATTTCTTTCTAGATGGGGGTGAAGAGAATTAGAGAATGTAACCCTAGATTAGGGACCATAACCCCTTATTTATAGGTGTTGTACATTTGTAATTTGGCCCCTCATCAAATTACAATTACAACCTGGTATCTGCACATATAACCTCATAATTTATTTAAATACTTATTAACCCAAATTAATTGATCACTTTAGTGGGTTATCCTGAAGGATAGCAATACACACAGATTAATCATATGTGCCCACAAATAGATTTAATTAGATTTAAATCCAACAATCTCCCACTTGGGAACCATATGACTCCTTAAAGTGTGTATAACCTTATGAGCTCAAAAACTGCTATCACTGTAAAGGTATTTCCGAATAATCTCGTCCATTGACTATATCAATATAGGATCAAAGCGGCCTTTGTCACTTTTATCGTGACTCGACCCATCAATGGTCACATATACCAATACAATCAAACGATATAGATCAATCATGGATGTGCAGCATGAAAATTACATGCAATGTGATCAGTACATGTCTATTTTCAACTGGTCCTACTTTAGTGAGGTCAAAACCAAACATATGTAACAGAGTGTCTTAACTGAATACTTTATTCTGATCAGACAATACAACCAAACATAAAGCACCACAATTACAAACTCCCACTAAATCATGATATCCTCGAATATCACCACACCCATATGAGCGGTGTGCTCATGAAAGACCTTGGGTGACAATCCCTTAGTAAAAGGATCTGCTATCATGGAGTTTGTCCCAATGTGCTCTATTGATATCTGTCCACTCTGTACCCTTTCTTTCACAACTAGGAACTTAATGTCAATATGTTTTGACTTAGTTGAGCTCATGTTTTAATTAGAATACATTACTGTAGATTTATTGTCACAATATAACCTTATTGGTCTTTCCATATTTTCCAGAATGCGTAGTCCCGTGACAAAATTTCGCAACCATATTCCCTGATTGGATGCCTCATAGCAAGCTACAAATTCTACTGCCATAGTGGAGGAAGCTACAAGTGTTTGTTTGATACTTTTCCATGATATAGCTCCTCCTGCTAACATATAAATGTAGCCTGATGTAGACTTTCTACTATCTTGGCATCCAGCAAAATCAGAATCAGAGTACCCAATGACCTCCAGCTGTTCTGATTTTCTGTATGTGAGCATATAATCTTTGTTTTCTGAAGATACCTCATAACCCTTTTGATTGCTATCCAATGATCCATACCAGGGTTGTTTAAGTATCTGCCTAACATCCTAACAATGTACGCAATATCCGGATGCGTACATACCTGAGCATACATTAGACTTCCTACAGCCGAAGCATAAGGAATCTTCTGTATTTCCTGAATTTTAAGGTTACCTTTAGGGCACTGATTGAGACTAAACTTGTCTCCTTTAGCCACAGGGGTATCTCCTAGTCTGCAGTCTTGCATGCCAAACTTTTTAAGTTCCTTATTGATATAGCTCTTTTGTGATAATCCAAGAATACCCCGAGAGCGATCTCGATGTATTTGGATTCCTAATATAAAAGAGGCGTCCCCAAAATCTTTCATATCAAAATTATTTGATAGAAATCTCTTGGTTTTGTGCAACATGCCTATATCATTATTGGCAAGCAATATGTCATCGACATACAGAACCAGAAAAATATACTTACTCCCACTGAACTTGTGATATACACAGTCATCAACAATGTTCATCTCAAAACCGAACGAGATAATTATTTGTTGAAACTTGTAATACCATTGACGAGGAGCTTGCTTGAGTCCATAGATGGATTTCCTTAATTTGCAAATCATATTCTTTGGGTCTCCTGACACAAAGTTTTCTGGTTGCTCCATATAAATCATCTCATCAATGTCGCCATTGAGAAATGCAGTCTTAACATCCATCTAATGTAACTCAAGATCATAATGAGTAACAAGTGTCATGATTGTTCTGAAAGAGTCTTTCGATAAAACGGGAGAGAAAGTCTCTGTATAATCAATGCCTTCCTTTTGAGTGAAGCCTTTAGCTACAAGACTTGCCTTATACCTCTCCACATTACCGTTTGCATCCCGCTTGGTTTTAAATATCCATTTACAACCAATTGGTTTTGCACCTTCTAGCAATGGGACAAGTTCCCAAACCTTATTTGTCTTGCATAGACTTGTACTCTTCATTCATGGCATCAATCCACTGTTGAGAGTTAGAACTTTTCATGGCCTGAAGGAAGTTGATTGGACCATCTTCCAACATTTTATTACTTTCCTCATGTTCTTGGAGAAATACAATATAATCATTCGAAATAGCATTTCTCCTTTCTCTCGTGGATCTCCTTAATGGCACTGGTTTTTAAGGTTGTTGAGTTTGTTCTTCTGGAACAGGGAGTTATTCAACATTGTCATCTTGAGGTTCCAGATTTACGTTTGTTCTTCTGGAACAGGGAGTTATTCAACATTGTCATCTTGAGGTTCCAGATTTACTTCTTGAGCAACAACAGGTATAGGAACCTGAATATTACTTCTTGAGCAACAACAGGTATAGGAACCTGAATATTGTCAAAAATAACTGTATGGATTGGATCTGATGTCAATTCCTCATCAAAAGCAATGTCTCTAACCTTATTTCTCCTCCCAAACTCAACATCCTCGAAGAATGTTGTTGTTCCCATCTCAAACATATTCCTTAGTGTGGGATCATAAAACTTATAGCCCATAGAGCGTTCAGAGTACCCAATAAAGTAGCTGCTAACTGTTTTGGAGTCCAATTTCTTTTCATTTGGTCTATAAGGCCTTGCCTCAGCTGGACATCCCCAAATATGTAAGTGCTTTAAACTGGGCTTTCGACCAGTCCAAAGCTCATAAGGTGTTTTAGCAACTGCTTTACTTGGTACTCTATTCAAAATGTAAGCTGTTATCTTAAGTGCTTCTCCCCAGAGTGACTCTGGTAAAGAAGAATGAGAGATCATACTTCTTACCATATCCTTAAGAGCCCTGTTTCGTCTTTCAGCTACACCGTTCATGCTAGGTGAACCCGGCATGGTGTACTGTGGGACGATACCGCATTCCTCTAGGTATCTAGCAAATGGTCCTGGACGTTGTTCACCTGAACCATCATATCTACCGTAGTCCTCACCACCACGATCAGATCTGACGGTTTTAATTCTTCTGTTGAGTTGATTCTCAACTTCAGCTTTATAGGCTTTGAACATGTCCAGAGACTCAGATTTTTCATGAATAAGATATAGGTGCCCATAACGTGAGTAATCGTCTATGAATGATATAAAATATTGTTGACCATTCCAGGATTCCGTAGGGAATGGCCCACAAATATCCGTATGTATCAATTCTAAGACATCCGAAGATCTGTTGGCACCTAATCTCTTCACTTTGGTCTGTTTTCCCTTGATACATTCAACACATACGTCGAAGTCCGAAAAATCAAGGGAATCCAAAATGCCATCAGACACAAGACGCTCAATTCTACCTTTTGAGATATGACCTAAGCGCTTATGCCATAATGTCGCCGAATTTTCCTTATTTAATTTACGCTTAGTACCACGTGATTCCACATGCAAGGATTCATTGTAAGAAGCAATTGTATCAAGCAAATATAGGTTGTCATAAATACTCAAGTAACCGGTTCCCACAACATTTGAATTAAAAGATAAACTGAATTGACTGTTTCCAAATGAACAAGAATAACCTGATTTGTCCAATACAGAAACAGAAACCAAATTCCGTCTAAAAGACGGTACTACAAAAGTATCTTTTAAATCCAAATAATAACCAGTTCCTAACAACAACCTAAAGTGCCCAATTGCTTCCACATCTACCGATTGTCCGTCGCCCACAAAGATGTGTCTTTCAACATCACTTGGCTTTCGGTAGCTCAGGCAACCCTGCATAGAAACACTTATGTGAGTAGTAGCACCAGAGTCTAACCACCAAGTGTTTCTAGGTACTGAAGCTAAATTAACCTCAGAACAGACCAAAGTAAGGAACGTACCCTTTTTAGCACGTCAGGCGTGATATTTGGTACAATCCTTCTTTACGTGTCCAGGCTTGTTACAGAAGAAACAACCCTGATTATCCTTATGTTGTTTTTTCTGAACTGAACCCTTAGCAGCTTTATTATCATTCTTTCTTTTCTTGCCCTTATCCTTAGAGGCATAGGCCAAATGAGCACTTTCTGTCTTATCTTGCTTCAACCTGTCTTCTTCTTACACACAGTATGAAATGAGCTCATTTAGAGTCCATTTCTCCTTTTGACAGTTATAACTGACCTTAAATTGGTTAAACTGTGCAGGAAGAGACAACAAAACCAGATGCACTAATAACTCGTCACAAAGATCGAGTTTAAGTGCCTTAAGCTTTGAAGCAATATGAGACATTTCCATAATGTACTCCCTGATATTTCCTTTGCCCTTATACTTCATTGAAATCAAGCGAGCTAAAAGCGTGCTTGTTTCTACCTTATCATTTTTCGCAAAACGTTTCTCAATTTTGGCAAGAAAATCTTTAGCCATAGTAATCCCTTCGGATTCTATGCCCCTGAAGGCTTCCGGAATGCCGCGCTTAATGATCATAAGACTCATGCGATTTAAACGCTCCCACTTCTCATACTCCTTCTTTGCATCAGGAATGCTATCCGCATTGAGAGGTTGGGGTTGTTCAATTCTTAATGCAAAGTCTAGATCCATGCAGCCAAGAACAATTAATATGTTCTCTTTCCAAACCTTGAAGTTTGTCCCATTTAGCATGTGAATTGAGTTGATGTTAGCAGAAATTGTTACAACAGATGTATTAGCTAAAATAAAACAAAAATGCTCACATCAATAACCATAATTAGTAATCAATAAAATTCAAATAATGACAAATCCCATCCAAGATATCTGGCACAACATTAATATTAAGTCATTGGACAGTAATATTAATTATAAGTGATACCTTGTTGCAATGATCAAACATTGATAATAACTCATGTCAAATAATAAAACTATCTTTGGATCGATTCATTATTCACATGTAAACCTTAAAATTATCACATGTTTATCATCGCAGATGTGTATGCAGTCTAAATAAATATTAACCTTCCTTTGGGCCGATTAAATATTTACACGAAAGCATACACACAAACATCTCACATTCCTCATGAACAATCTACACAAGAGAAGTTACTTTGGCAACTTCTTGTTTCAATTAAACAATTGGAGTGAGAGACAACTTTAATACCTTAGTGTCATAATATTTGAATTAAATAATTGATTAACTGCCAAATTAAATTTAAATTAAATTAAATTTCTATAGCTTAAGTAGGGCCCATAACTTAATTGAATAAATTAAGTATATCAAAGTGGACCCATAATTTGAGAAGCCGAGGCTTAACCATAGTGAACACGAAGTTCGCTTAATTTCGAACGCAAGGTTCGTCTGTATTGAGTACGAGACTCACCTAAGCACGAACGCGAGGTTCGTTTGAAAATGAACGTGATGTTCAACTTGAGAACGAACGCGAGGTTCGTTTGAAAAAATGAACGTGATGAAAAACGAACGCGAGGTTCGTTTGAACAAATGAACGCGAAGTTCGAAAAAAAACGAACACAGGGTTCAACTTGAGAACGAACGCGAGGTTCGTTTGAATCGAGCGTGAGGCTCGCCAGAGAACGAATGCGAGGTTCGACTTAAATTGAGCGTGAGGCTCACCTGAGACCGAACGCGAGGTTCGACTTAAATTGAGCGCGAGGCTCACCTGAGACCGAACGCGAGGTTCGACTTAAATTGAGCGCGAGGCTCACCTGAGACCGAACACGAGGTTCGACTTAAATTGAGCGCGAGGCTCACCTGAGAACGAACGTGAAGTACGTTTAAATTGAACGCGAGGCTCACCTTAGAACTGAGCGCGAGGCTCACCTTAGAACGAACGCGAAATTCGTTTAAATTGAGCGCGAGGCTCACCTTAAAACTGAGAGCTAGGCTCACCTTAGAACTGAGCGCGAGGCTCACCGTAGAACGAACGCAAAGTTCGTTTAAAGCTTTCAGCTTCGCCAAAAATTGAGGTAAGAAGAGAATAAAGAAAATGTGATTTTGATTCCTTTGATCTCGGTTACAACTTGATTACAAAAGAGAGGAAAACGAATTTGGTTTTCCCCTTTGTTTAAAATTGGGTTCTTCTCGGTAGCGATGGAATGCCTCCTTCAATTGCTCGCGTTGAATTTGCTCTCCGTTGACGATCCGACTGTCTCTCTCTCGTGGGAACAATGAACTTCTGTGGAAAGTTTGGTGTTTAACTCTGAAAGAGTTTTTAAGAACTCTGAATGAGTTTGAACTCTGTGAGTAGAGTTGTTGGAACCGAAAATTCGGTTAATGATCAAGCCGTCATTCTGTTGCTGACGAATCCCCTCAGATTTGATCTTCTGAGATTGATTCAAAAATCCTATCTTTAAGGATTTCTCTGCTGCCAAATCTCCAAACCCGAGTGGTTTTGATCCTTGCTAAATCTTCTGTTTTCAAAGAGCCATAGGAGGTTGTAACTGACCCCTATATCCTCTCCTACGTGGGCGAAAATCCCTCAGGACGTGGGATAAACGGTTTTGGAACCGTTCGACTCATGTTTGAACAAGTCAAACGCCCAATCTGGCGTTCAGAACCCAACTTCGCTTCTTAGGATTGAGACGCGAGGTTGGGTGTTAGCTGAACACCATTGAACGCGAGGGTCGCTCGCGTTTTGGCTTGTTGCCTGCTTATAAACGCGAGGGTCATTGTTGGTTGGACCCCTATGAACGCGAGGGTCGCCCGTGTTTAGATTGTGGCTTGGCGACGCGGGGGTCAGCGTTGATTGAACCCCTATGAACGCGAGGGTCGCCCGCGTTTGGATTGTGCCTTGGAGACGCGGGGGTCGCCTTCATTTCTAAAGTGGTGACGCGGGGATGACATCCGCGTCTCAGAATGAGCTATTTGACTTGTAGCTTCTTCTGTGTTGCATTGCAAGGACCGTTGTTCAGTAATCCTGGCTTTAGCTGTTGTGGATTGTGAAAGTCGTCAGATTGTAACTTTCACTGTAGATTGTGAAGACTGCTGAATAGAGTTTTCATCCCCCATAGCTCTCTACCAAGCAACTCACCAACTGAGTCCAACCTTTTATTTCTGAAATCATCCCACTACTCATCAGCATCTCTAATAGTTGCTAATATAATATTAGTCATGCTGTTGTCGCAGCCATCAAGATCAATCATCTCAGAAGTGAGGTCGTGTTTGTGGCGATTGTGGAGTTGCGGATGCAGTGATTGGAAAGTCGTCTGATTGTGACCTCCATTGTCGGAGCTTGTTTGGATAAGCTATCTATTGTGATTTTTAGACAGCCTACAGAACCCCCTCCAAAGTTTTCAAAAGTTCATCTTGAAGCCTAAGTAGGGATAAGTCAGCGTCTAATACACGTTGCCGGGTAGCCTCTTGGTAGTCAAGAAGCTGCTATCATAGCGGTCTAAACACAGAGATAATTTCTGCCTTTGGGGATTGGAACGCGTGGGTGAGCCCAGCGTTGAGAATTTTGAACGCGAACGTGAGCCATCGCGTTTGGAAGCTCAACCAACTCGAACGCGAGGGTCGAGTTTGGGCGGGCTGATGGCCTCGAATCCCGTCCGTTACGATTTGACAGCTCATAGCTGTCTATAAATAGACCGCTAGGGGTCAAATCAAGAGTCTTTCGACTCTTCTTGAAACTTTAACGAAAAAATTTCGTTCTCATCTCCGGCGAACACTGCTCATCTCCTCCGACGAGATCTCATGGCACCCAAGAAGCCCGTCGCCCCCAAGTCCGATGCTGCTACGGCTCAAAGATCTGCACCATCAGCGCCGGCCGGCAGTGCCGTTGCTCCGGCGAATGTGACGTCCCAACTCCCCCTGATCGGTGGTGAATATGACCTTCGTGGTCATTAAACTTGTTTCGGCAAGTTCTGATCTTGAAATTAACGAGGAAACTCGTTTCAATAACGCGGGGCTGGACTCCGTCGTTTGGTATTTTTGACGAGGGGTTCAATCTCCGGTTTCATCTTTCTTGATGCGGGGGTCGACCTGCGCGTCTGAGATTTTTGACGCGAGGGTCAACCTACGCGTCTGAACTTTCTGACGCGGGGTTCGACTTTCGCGTCTAAGCTTGTCTGACGCGGGGTTCGACCTTCGCGTCTGTGTTTGTTTGACGCGGGGTTCGACCTTCGCGTCTGAACTTTTGATTTTGAGTTGTCTAACTCTTTTCCTCTTTTTGCAGTGCGTCATACTAGCGAGCCTCTTCTTTTTCGCCACCATTTTGGACATGAAGGTGGTGCAGACATGAACATAACCTTCAGCTCGCGTTTAGAACTCCCAGTTTTCCGGATGAGGGAGAAGAGTCGCGTGGAACTGATCACCCAAGCTTCTCATGACACTCTTAGGACATTGGTTTCGGACGCTCGACTTGAAAGCCCAAGCCGTAGGCCAATAGTCAAACCTGGATACCTCTTCGGGGACTTTGTTGACTTCGACGCAAGCACTGCGTATGATGGGGATTATAAGTGGCTGCGGAAAGTTGAGGACCGCAACCTTTTCTTGCCCAATATGGAGAGGATGTTTCCTATATCTTATTTCTAATGTGCTTCTGTCCCGAGGCGTATGGATTGGCCCCTGGTTAAGGATCAAGATGGGGTTGCTCTCGGAGCTCTGACTTTCTATGGGGTTCGCCCCGTTGGTTATAATCGGCAGGTGACAGCTTTACGGCCGAGTTTATTTGCTAAGGAGTATCCCCTTGGCGAAGTACCCAGTCCGACAAAGACCTTCGTTAAGAGGTTCTTGGAAAAGAAAGGAGAGTTTCCCGCGCAAGGATTTAGAACTCCTGGCTAGGTTCATTCTCCGGCGACGGGATGGTGGGCCCAGATGACCAAGTTTGTTCTGAAAGAGTTGGAAGCCCCTCTTGCCCAAGCCGGATTGCTGGTTTCTGTACGGGCTACTGAGTTCGGGATTATCCAGAGCCACTTTTACTTCTTCTCCATACTGGAGAAGTATAATCCTGATAGTTGCACTTTCTTCACCCCTGTGGGGGAGCTAGGCTTCGCCCTTCACGAGATGCACGAAGTCTCGGGTCTTATTCTCGGGGATTTGCCGTATGAAGAGTTCGTTCCGGGCTCGGCGGAACTCCAGATTTTAAAGAAGACCAGTCCGGAAATTTATGCCACTCTCTGGGAAGTCATGTGTCACTTCCACATTTGCATGCAGCTGACGGGGGTCCGTGGAGGCGGTATTAAGCAAGTGTCTTGGGCGGAATATTTATTCCATAACTTGACCACTAAGGGAGCTTCAGTGACCCGCTTGCCTGCCAGTACTTTGGAGGAGGTTCAGGCTCGTATTGACGACGCTACCTCCCATTACACTAACGAGGCCAAGGAAGATGTTTTCCCGGCTCACACAGAGTTTGAGAGCTTTCATTATCAAGCTCTGATTCCAATTTCTGACACAGCGCTGCTAGCCAGGTTCTTAATGTTGTGGCTCAAACGCTGTGTCGTCCCTACTAGGCTGGTCGATGCCCTTGCCATTGAGGTGGTCTACCCAGCAGTCCTCTTGGCGCATGGGAGACCTGTGAGCCTCCTCAGTGCTATGGTGGGTTGTCTGCAGTATGGATTACGGGAGTTGGCCTCTGACTTTGTTGATGTTACAGAGGTGGAGCCCGAGGGCCACAAGACCTTCAAAACTCCCAATCCCCGGGTGCCGATGTCATATACATATTTGATGGCTTGGTACGTGCTCCACTGTCGTCCTATAATGAGTGCAGCTTCTCCCCCGGGAGACTCATTCATCCCATTTGTGCAGCGACTAGAGTCTGCGAAATGGGAAGGGGGTACATGGTTAGAATCCGTCAAATCTTAGCGCGGGACACCAACTTCCATATCTATCGCTGTTTCCCTGATTTTGAGGGCGACGTCTATGGCGCAGAGTATCAGGACGTAGCGGGTTCTAATGGATTCACTCATCTGAACGGGGGTGTTTTCCATTGGCTTCTATCCATCAGGCCAGGCTACCTGATCTTTCGGCAAGGCGTCAACTGTTTCATTGAACCTTACCAACCCTATAGGTTCGCTCGCCAATTTGGGTATGATCAGTTGTACGATGGGAACCCTCGTCCTCAACTCTCAGTCATAGGCAATTTATATGAAGGAGCCAGGGCTTGGTATTATTCTGTAGCAGGTTGTACCAAAGCCATCTTCAAGCTTCCCTAGAAAACTGCCAATTCCTACACCTCTATGAGCTTCTGCAATTGGTATCACGCCGCTTCCCAGACTCCCAACTTCAACTTGAATACATCTTGCCTGAAGGACATTAGGCATATGTATAATTTAAGGAAGGGGTCCAAGACGTCTCACTTGAGGGGGATCGATGAGTTTCTATCCATCGAGAGTCGTCCTGCCAAACAGGAAGAGGAACAAGGAGCTGAGCCCGTTCCGGTGGAAGAACAACAAGCGGTTGATCCTCTCACGACAAGAGCAGCTGGAAAAAGAAAACTTTCTGCTGATGAAGCCGGCCAGTATGATAAGCAGATTCGTCGGAAACTGCTGGTGGATGCCAAACAGGAAGAGGAACAAGGAGCTGAGCCCGTTCCGGTGGAAGAACAACAAGCGGTTGATCCTCTCACGACAAGAGCAGCTGGAAAAAGAAAACTTTCTGCTGATGAAGCCGGCCAGTATGATAAGCAGATTCGTCGGAAACTGCTGGTGGATTCTCCCCCCAAAGGCCAGCAAAAATCCAAGTTGATGGCTGAGGCCATCAAAGCTGCTGTAAATGAAGAACAACTTCGTTCTCACGGCCCAGCTTTATCGGGCGAAGCCTCTTCTTACCATCCTCCTAAGGACCAAGAGGACGAATTATTGGTTGCAGATGCAGAGTCTGCTCCGGTGATGGATCTTCCTAGGTCTCCTGCACTGGAACCAGGGGGTCTTGAAAATAATCCATCTCCTTCTCCTTCAGCATTAATGTCACAAGCTGGTGATTTAATGCCCCTTCAGCATTAATGTCACAAGCTGATGATTTAATGCCTAGTCCTACAACGGGACTTATGAAAAGACCAGCCGCTGGTGCAAGTCTTCCGGAGTCTTCAGCTGTTCAGGATGATGAGGAGCGAGTTGATTATGACGACTCCCCCATTGGTGATGCAGCTGACGGAAATAGAGGCGATGAGGATGCTGACGTTGGCAACATGTCAGGTGATGGTGAAGATGACGATGAGCATGATTCCATCGATGACGTCACCACTTTTGATGATGATGCTCCCAAGGTCCCATCCGATAAAGTATCTGGTTATACTCCTTTTCACATCTCTGGTAAGTCTAATTTCCTTCGACTTCTTCCGCATGTGTTTTCTGCGTTCCGACCCTTTTTCCGTGCAGGTTCACCTTCTCCAGGGACCACTGCTGCTACTGCTTCAGTGCCAGAACATGTGTCGGCTCCTTTAGAAGAGCAACATTTACGTGGCTCTCCTACGGCAACTGTTCCACCTGTAGCGTTGCCTGAAACTACTGTCGCAACTCCTCCTCCGGAGCAGCAGCTCGTGCCGGTGTTGGCTCCTGTGCAAGAGCAGCCTACACCTGTAGTGTTGCCTGAGACTACTGTAGCTGCTTCGCCTACTGCATTGCTGAAGATCTCGCTTACTCCAACAGAGGCACAGCCAAGCACATCTCAAGCAAGGGCGATGATGGCTTTAACCTCAAGCCCTTCACAATTGAATATTTCTACTGCTTCTGCAGCTTCGGCGCCAGGATCCCCTGCACTAACTTCGATGGCTAGAGGGGTGTCGTCGGCTATGGTTTCTAGTCTCGCTGACGCACCTGAATTTCTCCAGATCTCCCTGGTATATCTAAATAGCCTCGCGAAGACAGTAGTCGATTACATGGTGAATGGTCGGGGGACTTTGAATTCCTTCCGACCACTTTTAGAGGCAGGCCTGAATGGAGTCAGGAGTGTGGGCAATATTCAGTGGTTCGAGCGCTGTTCAGAAATTATTCTCCACTTGGAAGAGCAATTACAACGCTTCGAAGCCCTGGGCCAGAAAGAACTTCAGCCAGAGATTGTGTCCACTCTGGCCAGTCTTCAGGGCAGAAGCGGATATGCCTACAGCCGGGAGGCGGTAGAGCGGGACTTGGCTGAAAGAGAACGTCAAGTTGCAGAGCTTCATGAGCGTAATATTCGGAAGCAAGAAGAGTTAGAACGCTCGACAACTTCTATGAATTCGCTTCGTGATAGACTTGTCGAAGCTGAGGCCGAAGTCCTGCGCTTAAAGGCTGAACTTTCCCGTGAAGAAAACGTTGTCAATATCCTTAGCACCCAAAATACCACTGGCACTTTGGAATATCATACGCAGCCTCGAGCTTTGGCACAAGCCAGGAATGAAGCAGCGGCCATCATCGTACCCAATGAGGAAGAACTCTGGGCAAAGGCTGAAGCTATGGTACGAACCACTCACGAAGAGGAGCTAAACCAAATTAGGGCCCAACTCACTTCTTTTGATTTGATGCGTGAGTGAATTTTGCTCTTGTAATGTTCTTTTGATAAGAACAAGATTGTCTTGTATCACTTTCTTTTGGTTCTTGAATAAAAAGTGATATTAGCTTCTCATTGTTTCTTGCATTTATCATGTTTTGATTTTAAGTAACAAATCACGGGAAATGCCTGAGATCTTAACTTAGAATAGATCTCCACAATGGTTCTGATGCAACAAACTCTCTTCATTATCGTTTAAGATACTTCTAGAAAGTTTCAAACTGCTGAGGAGTAATTTCTTCCCGCAACGGGGTTGAATGGTAGAATTCTTCCTGTGTTATGTTTTGCTTTAAACACTAAAAGAAGTCTATAAATGCTAGAGGTGTAGTTTTAACTTAGCAAGAGAGATATTACGATCGGGGCAATTTTGAGGACTTATCGTTCTATTGACGAGAATCGATAAGTTGATTTTGTCAGAGGTGTAATTTTAACGTGACAGAAGAAATATTGCGATCAAGGCAATTTTGAGGACTTATTGTTCTATTGACGAGAATCGATAAGTTGATTTTGTCAGAGGTGTAATTTTAACGTGACATTTGTGGGGAAAGAATATTATAGCGTCTCACAGGGGAGAACTGCTATGTGTTTTATCATCGGAGCGATGAATTGTGATACTTGTGATTTGAGCAGGATTTTGGGGGAGTTTGTTACTCTACTAAAAACAAGTTATTTATTGCTCTGCTGAGGAGAGCTAATAAATTGGCAATGATTTGGAGACTTATCATTCTATTCTTGAGAATTGATAAGTGGATTTTGGGGTGCAGTATTAACCCAATGAGAATTTGAATTCTGCTGAAGAAATACAGAGGTCTTGATTAACACTCTGTTAAGTGAGCTTACAAGTGCATGTTCTTCGTTTAGAAGAATTGCAACGCTGGGGTGACCTTCGCGTTTGATATTTGAAACGCGAGGTTCGAGCCTTCGTGACGTTAGCTAGAGCCTTGCACTTATGAAATTTGAACACGACTGTGAGCTTCGCGTTTTGGAGATGGTTGGGATTCACTCTTCCTCGTTCAAAGGACCTTCTTCCGATCAACTGCATCAATGGCACCTCGGAGAAGGGGTTCGAACTCCAAGAGAGTCGCTGAGGTGACTTCCGACATGCCGTCGGCTGAGAACACTGGCGGTGTTCTTGTCCGTGCGGGGACTTTGCCATCGACGTCACCGTCGCAGGGGCCTCCCTGTCGTGGTGAGTGCTGACCACGATAACTTGCCTTGGCAAGTTCTCTGAAAACCCTAGATGGGTTCTTGATAACGAGGAAGATGACTCGTTTTAACTCAATGAAAACGCGGGGTTGGGATCCCATGTGGGTCTCGACCCTCGCGTTCAAAATTTTCAACACGAGGTTGACTCTCGCGTTTTGAAACTTCTGACGCTAGGTTTGACCTTCGCGTTGGAGATTTCTGACGCGAGGCTCGACCTTCGCGTTGGAGATTTCGACATAAGCCTTTGTATTTCTGACTATGTCTTTATGTCGATAGCTCGCTTCTAGCTACTAACTTCTGCTTTTGATTGTGCAGTGCTTCTCCCAAACGTGCCGCTTTCACAAGAGCACCATTTCGGATATATTGGTGGACCTGACCCGAATGAATTATTCAGTCTTCAGAACAGGATTCCATTGTGTACTTTTCCTGATTCAGAAAGGGCGGAAATGATTAAATTCCCTCAATGCTCTACTCTCAGGATTTTGATAACTGACTTGGACTTGGAGACCCCTGTTGGTCGTGACCAGTTTCCCAAACCAGCATTCATATTTGGAGACCGCATACCAGTCGATAACCATCTCACATATGTGGAAGATTCGAAGCTGCTGTGGAGAGCTGATAATCGCTTCTTATTCCTCCCAAACATGAAGAGGATGTACCCTCTCTCTTACTTTTTGAATGTGAGCTGCCGTCGGGGTTTAACCTTCGACATTGTCAAAGAGAAAGAGAATGTGTCACTTGGATTTGGTCGGCGAGCTCGTACACAAATCGGAGGACAACTCAAGGGGTTAAGACCTGGTTTGTTTGAGAAGAAGGAGCTGGTTCAGGAGATGCCACGTCCAGCGAACATTTTTATCCGCCAATTCCTTGCAACTCAGGGTGAATTCTCTACCCAGATGTTTAGATCCCCTGGATGGGTCTGTTCTGGCGAAAGAGGTTGGTGGACCCGCATGGTCGACTTTGTTCTTGAGGAGCTTAAGGACTCTCTTGCTCAATCGGGTCTTACAGTCCCTGTGTTAGCTACACGACGGGGAGTCGTGCAGAGTCTTCATAATTTCTTCGCTATGTTGGAGAAATATAACCCTGACAGCTGCACATTCTTCACACCTGCAGGAGAGTTAGGTTTTGCTCTCCATGAGATGCAGGCAGTGTCGGGGCTGCCGCTTGGAAAAACGCCCTACGAGGAGTTTATTCCCACCACCGAGGAGCTTTCCCTGCTGAAGATGGCGCACCCGGAAGTTTATGCCACTTTCTGGGAATTGATGTGCCATTTCCATATATGTGCCCAAGTCTTTGGGATGCGTGGAGGGGGCATTATGCATACCACATGGGCAGACTACCTCTTTCAAAACTTAAACCGGAAAGATGTAGCCGTATCCCGTGTCGCAGTTGTTTCTCTTAAGGACGCCAAGGCTCGGATTAAGGCTCCTGGTGCTACTTATAAGACAGAGCATGCCGAGGATGATTTTGAAGCTGGTGTCGAATTTGAAAGTTTTCACTACCAAGCCACAGTTCCTATTTCTAACACGGCTCTACTTGCAGGCTTCTTCATGATTTGGTTGAAGCGGTGTGTGGTACCGTCAAGACCAATAGAATCAATATTAGCTGAGGTTGTGTACCCAGCTGTTTTGCTAGCGCATGGGAGACCTGTAAGTCTCCTTACTGCTATGGTTGGCTGTATCCAGAACGACATAAGAGTATTGACTTCAGAACTTCTCAGTGCTTCGGGAGTCAAAGCTACTAAGAAGAAAACTAGGAAGGCTCCTCAACCACGTGTACCAATGCCATATACATATTTAGTGGCCTGGTTCGTGTTGCATTGCCCTTCCTTGATGACGGGAGTGCATGAAGGGGATGATGCTTATACTCCCTTCGTACAAAGATTGGAGTCGGCCACGTGGACTAGTTCTTATATAGTCAGGGCTCGACAGCTTCTATCCCGGGAAGATAATTACCGGGTTTTCTGCTGTGCTCCTAACTTTGACTCAAAGCCGCTAAGAAGAAAGCTGGAAAAGCTCCTCAACCACGTGTACCAGTGCCATACACATATTTAATGGCTTTGTTCGTGTTGCATTGCCCTTCATTAATGACGGGAGTGCATGAAGGGGGTGATGCTTATACTCCCTTCGTACAAAGATTGGAGTCGGCCACGTGGACTAGTTCTTATATAGTCAGGGCTCGACAGCTTCTATCCCGAGAGGATAATTACCAGGTTTTCTGCTGTGCTCCTAACTTTGACGGGGCTGATGTTAAGGATGCTCGTTTCATGGATTTGCTTTTTGAAGGCTCGTCTTCTTTGGAAGAGGGTACCTTCAGCTGGCTTCTTATGATCAGGTTGGGCTACCTGGTCTATCGCTCACGGGAGAAGTGCGTAATCGAGCCTTACATGCCTTCTCGGTTCGCGAGACAGTTTGGATATGACCAACTCTATGTTGGCAATCCTAACCCGGCGTTAGCTCAGATTGGGAATTTATGCGAAGGAGCTCGCGCATGGTACTTTTTCTCTGCCGGGGGAACCCATGCGCAATTCACTTTACCCCATTCATCACCCGGCTGCTCTGCTGTTATGGATTTCCGCCAGTGGTTTGCCGAAGCTTCTCAGATTCCGGAGTATGACGTTTATACTTCATGTATAAACGAGATTCGGGAATTGTATCGTTCACGGAGCGGTTCTGCGAGTACTCGTCTACCAGGGATGGAAGAATACCTATCTTGTGAACAGGAAGCGACCGGAGCCGTTGAAGCTCCTAAAGACTTGTCCACCGTAGAACCTTCTGAAGAAGAGGTTCCTACGGGAATTGAAGAGGGAAAGCCAATTGATGATTCTCCTGAAGAAAAGACCACTGAGGAGATCCCTGCAGAAGAGCCCGTTCCTACACCTCGTTCTTTAAGATCGGGTAAGGAAGCTCTTTCTGCTGCTGAGCAAGGTGAGTATGACAGGAGAATCCGTAAGCGGATACCTGTCATGGCCAAGAATTCCAAGAGGGCCAAAATAATGGGGGATGCGATGAAGTCTGCGCTCGTTGAGCGTTCTACTGACGGAGAGGACGAAATGCCTCAATCGATCCCCTCAGTTCCTGAAGACGATGGGGCTGAAGAGGGTCCTTCTTCTGAAGTTGCTCCAACACGTGTTCAGGATGATCATACGGATCCAATCTATCCAACTCTTCCTCCTCCACGCTCAGGAGCTCTGAAGAAATCAATTGATGAACTGGAACGTTGGATGCAAACAATTATTGGTATGATCAGTGTTGAGGGGGCTTCTCTTGAAGACTGTAAATCCATCTTGAGCCAATGTTTGGACGACATCAAGGCCAAAGGGGATGCATCCTGGACTGAGCACTGCCAGGGTGGGATCACTCTTTTGATGGCAGAATTGACAGCTTTCAGGGAGTTACAGCGCGCCAATTTAGATTCTGAAGTGGAGCCGGCTCTTTCCTTGGCGATAATCTCGAGAGCGCATCACCCAGGGAATCTTCGCAAGGAACTATCTGATAAAATAGCCCGTATATCAACTTTAAGGAAGCGACACTCTAAAGCATATGCTAAAATCAAACGTGTTGCTTCTGATATTCGTGATATTGAAGAGACTATCGCTCGATTAGAGGCCGAGTTGGACCAGAAGAAAGCTCAATTGGCCCACTACGAGGATGTCAGAAAAGAGCTTGAGCATAAAAGTGGCCAAATTTATACGAAATTTTGCCGTACACTCCACGCAGCTGAGCAGACTCGTAAGGACATTGTTGCTACTCTTCCTATTGAAGCAGAACTCAGAAAGGAGATCGAGGAACAAGTTCGAGCGGCTCACCGGGAGAAACTCTCTGCCTTCAAGTCTAGGCTAAAAACCCTCAAGTTAATGAAGCCTGATGTTTAGCTCTTGACCTGTTTTTGATTAAGGAATTTTGTATCTTTTTCATTTTGTGTTTGGATTAACCACATCGAATGAAAATGATATCACTTTTGCTCTTTATCGTCTCTTTTTATTGAAATCTGGTTCAAGACAATAGAAAATAATGCAAATGTTATCGAAATTCCCTTTATCATTTATTCAGAATAATTCCATCAAATTACAATCGTCAGAGGTGTAGTGTTAACATGACGAAATACAAGATAGAATTACACTATGAATAGGCAACCCCCAGCCTGATTTGGTTGGGGTTTAGGGGGCTACATGATTTACGGGAAGTATCTCTTGAGAAACTTCCCATTAATTGGCATCATGAGCCTGTCTCCTTCTTGATTGATGAGGCGGTATGCTCCGTTCGAATAGACTGATTCTATTACGAAGGGCCCTTCCCATTTAGGATTGAACTTCCCTTTGGTTTTGTGTGTCATCACCATGGGTCGTCTGTTGGCCAACACTAGATCGCCTTTCTTGAAGATCCGTTCCTTAACCTTTTTGTTGTAGGCTTTGGAAATACGGGCTTGATACAACTCTATTTGTTGTTGAGCTTGAAGTCGCTTGTCGTCTAAGGCTTCAAGTTCTTGCAGACGTCGTTGATGCTTTTCTTCTTCTGTTAGTCCCGTTGTGATAGCGACTCTCAGAGAAGGAATCTGAATTTCCAATGGTAGTACCGCCTCGCAGCCATATACCAAAGAGAATGGCGTAGCTCTTGTGGAGGTCCTTACTGTAGTACGGTAAGCCCAAAGACATTCACCCAGTCTTTCATCCCAATCGCGCCGGCTTTTAGAAACAAACTTTTTGAGAAGCTTCACTATGGTTTTATTGAAGGCTTCTGCAAGACCATTTGCTGGCGGATAATAAGCCGTAGATGCAACACTTTGGATTCTGAATCTGTCACAGAATCTCTGGAACCCAAAGCTGACGAATTGTGTCCCGTTGTCGTGAACTATTCGTCTTGGGACTCCAAAGCGATAGATGACGTGATGTTTGATAAACTTGATCACGTTTGAAGTCTTGACTTCTTTCAACGGGATTGCCTCCGCCCATTTGGAGAAATAATCGGTCACGGCTAGAATGAACCGGTGTCCCTTGGATGTCGGAGGGGAAATCGGTCCGACGATATCCATACCCCACATTTCGAATGGCCAAGTCGCTGATGTGGGGTGTAAATTTCCTGGCGCCTGGTGGATGAAATCCCCATGAATTTGGCACGCGTGACAACGTTTAGCATAGTCAACCGCGTCTGAAAACATTTTCGGCCAAAAATAGCCGATGCGTCGGAGGCGATCTCCTAACTTAGCTCCAGGCTGATGAGCTCCGCACATTCCGCCGTGAGCTTCCTTGAGGGCCTCTTTTGCTTCTTTCCGGGAGAGACATCGAAGCAAAACTCCATCATGCGATTTACGATACAGGACTTGAGAGACTGCGTCGTAATAGAATCGGAGGGCCTTTCGTTTGATAGAGGCCGCTTCCTTAGGATCATCGGGTAGAATTCCATATACGGCATAGTCGATGTACGGGAATCGCCAATCCCTGGATTCAAACTCCATAGAAGTTGTACAGACTTCTTCTGACGGTGTCTCGTCTAGGTTTTCTTCTGTAGGAATTTTAGAAAAGTATAATTTCCGTCCCGCGACTGGAATCGTTGTTTCAGTCTTCGGTGGCAACGCTAATGAGGTTGCCAAGGAGGCTAGAGCATCTGCGTAAGCATTCTGAGCTCGTGGCACGTATTCGATAAAGAAGCCCTCGAACTTTTGAGCCTGCTCTAGCACTGCAAAGTAATACGGGATCAAATCCTCATGACGTGCTTCATATTCTCCTCGAACTTGATTAACGATGAGCTGAGAGTCACCGTAAGCTTCAAGATGCTGAATACCAAGTTCTTCAGCAAATTGCATGCCTAATAGCAGAGCGTTATACTCGGCTACGTTGTTGGTGCAAGGTTCGATTAAGGAAAATCCCCTTGGGATTACATGGCCGTTTGGAGAGATTAGCACTACTCCTACTCCCGCGGTGATTGCTCCATGAGGATTTGCTCTGGATGCACCGTCGAAGAATAACTTCCACACTTGCGTAGCTTCTTGGGTAGCGTAAGCTTCAGCAACCTCATCAGGTAATTCCTCATACAATTTAGACGTTCCCGATACTGGATGATCGGCTAAGAAGTCTGCCAGTGCTTGACCCTTGACCGCCTTTTGGGGCATGAACTGCATGTCGTACTGTGACAAGAGAATGGCCCATTTTGCAAGCCGGCAATTCAGAGATGATGGTTTCGTCATCAGTACTCTCAAAGGATTTACTTTGGAAATGACGTGAATTGTCTGTCCAACTAGGTAATGTCGCATCTTTTGAATTGCGAATACCAAAGCGAGACATTCTTTTTCGACCGGATTGTACCGATGTTCGGCTCCCATCATAGTCCGGCTCAGGTAATAGATGGCTTGTTCTTGACCCTGATCGTTGTTCTGGGCCAACAAAGCTCCAAGGGAATGATCCATGGCTCTCACATATAACAGGAATGGTTTTCCTGATATCGGGGCCACGAGAACTGGCGGTTGAGTAAGATATTTCTTAATCTCATCGAATGCTCTTTGGCACTCTCCATCCCAAACAAAGGATACTCCTTTCTTCATGAGTTTAGAGAAAGGTTGGCAACGCCCTGAAAGATTTGAGATGAATCTTCGAATGTAGGCCAGTCTGCCCTGCAAACCTCTGAGCTCTTTGAGATTCTTCGGAGGTGGCATGTCTTGGATGGCACGCACTTTTTCTGGGTCAAGAGAGATTCCTTTGGATGTAACAATAAATCCCAGGAATTTTCCACTTGAAACTCCGAGAAATGATTTTGTCGGATTCATCTTCAGCTGATGTGCTCGCATGATTTCGAACATGGTCTTCAGATCTGCAAGATGATCGTCTCTGCATTGGCTCTTTACCGCTATGTCGTCAACGTAGCACTCGATTTTTTTTCGGATGTGTTCGTGAAAGATCGTGTTCATTGCACGCTGATAAGTTGCACCTGCATTCTTCAGGCCGAAGGGCATCACTGTGTAGCAATATACCCCCAGTGGTGTTCTAAAGGCAGTGTGCTTCTCGTCGTCCGGGTGCATCTTGATCTGATTGTACCCAGAGAATCCGTCCATGAAAGACATCCGTTCATACCCGCAGGTGTTGTCGATCATAACATCCGTGATAGGAAGTGGGAATTCGTCCTTTGGACAGGCGGCATTAAGATCGCGGAAATCGATGCATATCCGGACTTTACCATTCTTCTTGGGAACTGGAACAATGTTGGCTACCCAATCTGGGTGTTGTTCTTCCCTCACAAAACCTGAGTCTATAAGCTTTTTAACTTCTGACTCGATTGATTCCATGATCTCTGGACGAAACCTACGTTGTTGTTGTTTAACGGGTTTTGCGTCCGGATCAATGTTGAGACGGTGCACGGCAACCTTCGGATCAAGGCCAGGCATATCTTCATAGTTCCAAGCGAAGACATCTATATATTCTCGGATGAGAGATATAAGGTCTTCCTTCTCGGTGGATGATAGGTCTTCGGCTATAAAGATGGGCTTGGGGTCAGACTCATCTCCCATGTTGACTTGGATCACTTTATCTTCAGTGGGTGGTTCACGTTGTTCGAAACGCATATCCCACAGGATATTGAGACGCTTGATCCAAGGATCATCAGTCGATTCCAATAATTCCTCGTCACCCCCTGCGTCTTCGTCTGGATGACTTGTTGAAACCATGTTCACAGTCAAGTTTTTAAAGAAGGGTCCAATACTGACGTCGGACTCGTATGACGATATTCCAGATGACTGGTCATGACGTAAGTAATTACTGATTTCGTTTTCCGAGACGGGGGGAGGTGTGACGTAACCCACGCCCCTTCCGGTTTTTTGATAATAATCCGGAGGTTTTCCTTCAGGAGTGAGAGACATCCGGATCGGTGTTCGTCTTCCCTTCCCGAAGTTCAGGCCCTGTTTCTCATTAAAATTATACCCCATTCGTTTCATTAAGTACTTAGAATTGGGTTCATGGTAATGGAATTGGGGAACTCCGTCGTCTTCCTCCGAACTTGCTCGTTTAAGTTGTTCGGGTTTGACTTTACCAAAACAGATCGGCTTCTGCCCTCTCCTTTTGGATGGGACTTTGAAGAAAGCCTTCTGTGCGTCCTCCACTTCTTCATCCGAAGCGAAAGATGACTGGATTGGTAAGGTGAGTGACGCCTCGGTGCACAGTACGTGCCATGGGTTGGTACCTGCACTAGAATCATTCTCTATTTGTTTATTGTTAAGAGAGACATCAGACAAGTACGCTAAAATGAAATCTTCATTAATGCACCACTCGCCCCCACTCGGTACATCATTATTACTCTCACCCTGACCCATTACATCAAAGTTTAACTCCCAAGGACAATCTTCATCGGGGTCTGGCTCGATGTCAGCTTCATTACCGCTGTCCACATCTTCTTTCTCTTGGGATTCCAAATAGAAGACGGAGTCGGTGTGGAAGTTTTCTACTCCTCGGAAGGGGTATTTTTCTGCAATCAAGGTTCGGACTTCGCCCTCGTCATTGGCGTACTTCATGACCTGGTGCAGAGTAGATGGGACAATGCGGTTTGCATGTATCCATGGTCGTCCTAGCAAAAGGTTGTAGGACGTGTCCGCATCTATGATGTAGCATGCTACCTCAGACTTGAGATCTCCAATCTGGCATCTGAGTTTGATCTTTCCCAGGGGTCGGGTACTGTTTGCATTGAACCCGAAGATAGTAGTCTGGGTGGTGTGCAGTCGATGCATAATACCCTGTGTAGTATAGTGGTCGGTCATGTTCATGTTTGACTTGCATGTCTTCTTGCGTGAACGATATGCAGGGTAGACTTCTCGCCGCTTGCAGGCATTGCAGACAAGTTTGATCATCAGAAGCTTCAGGAGTGCATAGGAATCCCTAAGACCTGCATGACCCTGTAAGGCATGATGCTGAGCGCTGAGCCTGGGTCAACTTGAACACGACTGATTTCAGAGGACCCAATATACCCTGTGTAGTATAGTGGTCGGTCATGTTCATGTTTGACCTGCATGTCTTCTTGCGTGAACGATATGCAGGGTAGACTTCTCGCCGCTTGCAGGCATTGCAGACAAGTTTGATCATCAGAAGCTTCAGGAACTGGAGTGACTTGGGTGATGAAGCTCTCTGTATTCTTTAAAGCTTCGATCAGAGCTTCCTTGGTAGTTTTGGATAACTTCAGGAGCTCATACAAGGTAATCCTGGCCGGTATGTTGGCCAACTGTGCCATAACGTTGAACTGGAAAGGAGCACTCGATTCTCCAGTTTCCTGGTGGAGATTCCTGTGGAATCGGAGCTCTTTCTGTTTTCCTTTGTCCACTGGCTTTTTCGGAACAGAACCCCCAGCGTCTTGGGGCTGCTCCTTTTTCCTGACCGAGTGCCAGGGTTGTCTCCTGGGTATGCTGCCAGGGCAATCCTCTCTTCTTCTGAATCAGTAAGAAGTCTGAGGTAGTCATTATTTTCAGTAATGGAGGGGCTAATCATGTTGGAAGACTTAGCCTTGCCTCCCTTCTTTTTGGACGAGGTGTTCGTCCATTGTTGATCTCCTAGTAGATCAGGGTGGACCCACATGATTTCCCCTTTTGGGGTAGTGAGGGGCACCAACCCCCTGTCCTTCTGACTATGCACGTCAACATTTTTCAGGTGCATTTCTCCCTTGCGAATAGGGACGACGCCGTTCGCAGTTACCACCAGGGGGAAGTCACCGAATTGGACCGCTATCATGTTAGTTGATACGGTCTTCTGCTCCGGCTTCAAGGTGAGCACATTAGCATTTACCAAATTCTGCAAGATGTCTTTGAAGACATAGCACTTTTTGGTAGGATGTCCAAGGAATCTGTGATAACGACAATAGTTGGGGTCATCCACTTTCCCTGCTTCATCCGGCTTCCTGACCTCGGGCAATTGTAGCTTATTGTTCTTTCGGAGCAGCTGTCTTTGAACGAATACTGCTTGGGCGCTCTTTGCTGATTTGGCGCTTTGCCCTGCTTGTTCGGCGGTGGAACTCGCGTGTAGTCGGCCGCCAAGGTCTCCTTCCCCTTAGACCGTTGGGCGTTGTTCTGGTTGCGTTGCTGATTTTGCTGCTGCGGCTTGGGTTGTGGCATTTCTTCGGCTTTGACCCGTGCCACTATTTCTTCAGCTTGTTCTCCTTGTGAGACTAGTTGTCTCCAGGAGCGACATTCTGCCACCCCCATTTGAGCAAGGAGCTGGGTCTGCAGGTTGTGCCTGCAAGTTTCAATCAGTGTTGATTGGGTCATACCTGAGGGGCATCGTAATGCCATGCTGCGGAATCTCTCCACATAGGTTTTGATGGACTCTCCTTTCCTTTGCTTAGTGGCAAGAAGAGTTGGGACTGAGACCTCTGTATCGTCCTCAAAGAACCTGGCCAAGAATAGCCTTTCCAGGTCTACCCATTTCTGGATAGATCCGGCAGGCAATTTCATGAACCACTCGAAAGTGACACCTTTAAGGGTACCGATGAATAGCCTGGTCAGGATGGCATCGTTTGCTACCACATCCCCAGTTTGGGACTTGAAGTAGTAAATGTGCTAATTCGGTGATCCTGTACCATCGAACGGTTGCAAGGTAGGAGCCTTAAACTTCGGTGGGTAGGGAGCTGTATCCCACTCAGCAGGGTAAGGCCGCACTACCCCTTCTTCGCGGAGTTCGCTTCTGTTGGCGATTGCGTTAAGGCGAGCCTCCAGCTCATCCACCTTGGTAGATTGAGGGTGCAGTTCTTTCTCCATCTCCTTCTCACCTTCGGAAGAAGATCCCAGGTTGTGAGTCTCACGATCTGAATGTTCGTGCACTTTTTGTTTTCCCTTCGAAGTTGTTCTCCGGGAAGACTCAGGTTTGTGGCCTTTTTCAGCAAGAAGCTGAGCCAACATATCCTTTAACTGGAGAAGTGTCTCCTGCTGTGCCTGGAGCATGACATGATGTTCGTCCACTCTTTTGGCTATGTCTTCATGGTTCCCTGTCGTGTAAGCGGAGACCTCCCGTGCTCCGACAAAGCTTGAAGATTGAGATTCGGCTATTGCCGAATGTTCATCACTTGTTGCAATGCCCTTGGCTAACTTTTGATAGTTAACCGGACGAATAGCTCCTGTCCGAGTCCGAGTATTCTGATATACTCCTTCGAACTGGTCACAAATTTCTTGGACAGTTGGCGGATGACTCTCTTGCGACTCATCGGAGTCAGTATGCGAAGCTTTCCCTCGGCCGATCATATTGATAGTGACCTGAGGGTATTCCGCTTCAGCTGTCTTCTTTCTGTTACGGCGTTGTCGTTTAGCGGGCCTAACAACGTTCGTCAACCTGTCGAATACGGACTGCCGAGGTGTGGATGTACAACAAGGGCATTCTGACAGGACTGCAGTGATTAGCCTCTCACATTGACATGAATGAGCTGTTTGTACTGTTGGTTTTCCTCTCGACAATAATCCCCGTAGATCAGGAACTTGGGAGGAAACTTTCCCCGGGCTTGGAGGTGGAGATGGAACCCCCTGCCCTTGGGTAGGTGAGATTGGTTCTTGTCGAACGTGGATTTTGAAGCCATACTGACTTTTTTGAACCTGACGGACCTCTTGAAGATCGCGTTCTTGAGAAGTAACGCGAGGGTCGCGTTGGGATTTGAAAACATTAGGCCGAGGCCTGCGTTTAAATGATGAACCTGAACTCTGAGAGCCAAGTTTTGGTTGAACGCGCCCCTGAGGGTCGCGTTTGGTTAGTGAAACAGACTCTTGAGAGTCATGTTTCGTTTGAACGCGCACCTGAGGGTCGCGTTTAATTTGTGAAACAGACTCCTGAGAGTCATGCTTCGTTTGAACGCGCACCTGAGGGTCGCGTTTAATTTGTGAAACAGACTCCTGAGAGTCATGTTCAATTGGAACGCGCCCATGAGGGTCGCGTTTGGTTTTGGCAGCTCCGTTCTGAGGGCTGCGTTTTGAATGAACAACGCGCCACTCAGGGTCGCGTTTGAGCTGTATCAGCCTAGGCTGATAGTTGGGCTCATTACCACGCAGTGAGCGTTCTTCTTTGGGGACGCCAAGTTCGGTTGGATCTTTAGAAACGCGATCTTCGCGTTGGGCCAACAATCGGCTTTCTCGTAAGTGTGCTCGTCGGATGGATCTTCTCCGTCGGCGAGCGGCGTTCTTTTTGGCTTGTTTCAAAGCCTTAGCAGCAACGTCGTTGACGTTTATGGAACTCGTCTCTTCCAGAGGCCGTTTGTGGCCCGAAGCACGCTGTGCTGACGCGGACGTGGGCTTTTCAGCCAGCAGAGCCAATTTGAGTTCCTGGCCGAAGGAGAGGGCTTTCTTCGGCTCTTCAACAACAGAATTGATCTCCTTGGAGATCTTGCGGACACCATGCTTAGCCTTGGGGCTAAGCGATCCAGAGGATAGGGCTTCCTCGTATTTCGCCTGATCAAACTCTACGACGAGAGTTTCTACAGTCGTTCCCAAGAGGTGGACGTCGGACTGAGCCACCACTTCATCGTCGGAAAAGCTAGTCCCCAGCAGAGTCGCCATCTTTTGTATGTAGGAAAAATTACAATGAAGAGAATAAAGAAAATGTGATTTTGATTCCTTTGATCTCGGTTACAACTTGATTACAAAAGAGAGGAAAACGAATTTGGTTTTCCCCTTTGTTTAAAACTGGGTTCTTCTTGGCAGCGATGGAGTGCTTCCTTCGATTGATTGCGTCGAACTTGCTCTCCGTTGACGATCCGACCGTCTTTATCTCGTGGGAACGATGAACTTTCGTGGAAAGTTTTATGAATAACTCTGAATGAGTTTAAGAACTCTGAACGAGTTTGAACTCTGTGAATAGAGTTGTTGGAACCGAAAATTCGGTTAATAATCAAGCTGTTTTTCTGTTGTTGAAGGATTCTCTCAGATTTGATTTTCTGAGGTACAATCCTCTCCTCTTCTGAATCGGTAAGAGGTTTGAGGTGGTCATCATTTTCAGTAATGGAGGGGCTAATCATGTTGGAAGACTTAGCCTTGCCTCCCTTCTTTTTGGACGGGGTGTTCGTCCATTGTTGATCTCCTAGCAGATCAGGGTGGACCCACATGATTTCCCCTTTTGGGGTAGTGAGGGGCACCAACCCCCTGTCCTTCTGACTATGCAAGTCAGCATTCTTCAGACGTATTTCTCCCTTGCGAATGGGGACGACGCCGTTCGCCGTTACTACCGGGGGAAAATCACCAAATTGGACCGCTATCATATTAGTAGATACGGTCTTCTGCTCTGGCTTCAGTGTGAGCACATTAGCGTTCACCAGATTCTGTAAGATGTCTTTGAAGACATAGCACTTTTTGGTAGGATGTCCAAGGAATCTGTGATAACGACAATAGCTGGGGTCATCTACTTTCCCTGCTTCATCCGGCTTCCTGATCTCAGGCAATTGCAGCTTGTTGTTCTTTCGAAGCAATTGGAATAAGGTATCCACATGCTCCTCTTTGAACGAATACTGCTTGGGCGCTCTTTGCTGATTTGGCGCCTTGCCTTGCTTATTCGGCGGTGGAACTCACGTGTAGTCGGCCGCCAAGGTCTCCTTTCCCTTAGACCGCTGGGCGTTGTTCTGGTTGCGTTGCTGATTTTGCTGCTGCGGCTTGGGTTGTGGCATTTCTTCGGCTTTGACCCGTGCCACTATTTCTTCAGCTTGTTCTCCTTGTGAGACTAGTTGTCTCCAGGAGCGACATTCTGCCACCCCCATTTGAGCAAGGAGCTGGGTCTGCAGGTTGTGCCTGCAAGTTTCAACCAGAGTTGATTGGGTCATACCTGAGGGGCATCGCAATGCCATGCTGCGGAATCTCTCCACATAGGTTTTGATGGACTCTCCTTTCCTTTGCTTAGTGGCAAGAAGAGTTGGGACTGAGACCTCTGTATCGTCCTCAAAGAACCTGGCCAAGAATAGCCTTTCCAGGTCTACCCATTTCTGGATAGATCCGGCAGGCAATTTCATGAACCATTCGAAAGCGACACCTTTAAGGGTACCGATGAATAGCCTGGTCAGGATGGCGTCGTTTGCTACCACATCCCCAGTTGGGGACTTGAAGTAGTAAATGTGCTGATTCGGCGATCCTGTACCATCGAACGGTTGCAAGGTAGGGGCCTTAAACTTCGGTGCAGGGAGCTGTGAACGGTTGCAAGGTAGGGGCCTTAAACTTCGGTGGGTAGGGAGCTGTATCCCACTCAGCAGGGTAAGTCCGCACTACCCCTTCTTCGCGGAGTTCGCTTCTGTTGGCGATTGCGTTAAGGCGAGCCTCCAGCTCATCCACCTTGGTAGATTGAGGGTGAACGGTTGTAAGGTAGGGGCCTTAAATTTCGGTGGGTAGGGAGCTGTATCCCACTCAGCAGGGTAAGGCCGCACTACCCCTTCTTCGCGGAGTTCGCTTCTGTTGGCGATTGCGTTAAGGCGAGCCTCCAGCTCATCCACCTTGGTAGATTGAGGGTGCAGTTCTTTCTCCATCTCCTTCTCACCTTCAGAAGAGGATCCCAGGTTGTGAGTCTCACGATCTTGTTTTCCCTTTGAAGTTGTTCTCCGGGAAGACTCAGGTTTGTGGCCTTTTTCAGCAAGAAGCTGAGCCAACATATCCTTTAACTGGAGAAGTGTCTCCTGCTGTGCCTGGAGCATGACATGATGTTCGTCCACTCTTTTGGCTATGTCTTCATGGTTCCCTGTCGTGTAAGCGGAGACCTCCCGTGCTCCGACAGAGCTTGAAGATTGAGATTCGGCTATTGCCGAATGTTCATCACTTGTTGCAATGCCCTTGGCTAACTTTTGATAGTTAACCGGACGAATCGCTCCTGTCCGAGTCCGAGTATTCTGATATACTCCTTCGAACTGGTCACAAATTTCTCGGACAGTTGGCGGATGACTCTCTTGCGACTCATCGGAGTCAGTATGCGAAGCTTTCCCTCGGCCGATCATATTGATAGTGACCTGAGGGTATTCCGCTTCAGCTGTCTTCTTTCTGTTGCGGCGTTGTCGTTTAGCGGGCCTAACAACGTTCGTCAACCTGTCGAATACGGACTGCCGAGGTGTGGATGTACAACAAGGGCATTCTGACAGGACTGCAGTGATTAGCCTCTCACATTGACATGAATGAGCTGTTTGTACTGTTGGTTTTCCTCTCGACAATAATCCCCGTAGATCAGGAACTTGGGAGGAAACTTTCCCCGGGCTTGGAGGTGGAGATGGAACCCCCTGCCCTTGGGTAGGTGAGATTGGTTCTTGTCGAACGTGGATTTTGAAGCCACACTGACTTTTTTGAACCTGACGGACCTCTTGAAGATCGCGTTCTTGAGAAGTAGTTTAAATGATGAACCTGACCTCTGAGGGTCAAGTTTTGGTTGAACGCGCCCCTGAGGGTCGCGTTTGGTTAGTGAAACAGACTCTTGAGAGTCATGTTTCGTTTGAACGCGCACCTGAGGGTCGCGTTTAATTTGTGAAACAGACTCCTGAGAGTCATGCTTCGTTTGAACGCGCACATGAGGGTCGCGTTTATTTTGTGAAACAGACTCGTGAGAGTCATGTTTTATTGGAACGCACCCCTGAGGGTCGCGTTTGGTTTTGGCAGCTCCCCGCTGAGGGCTGCGTTTTGACTGCACAACGCGCCACTTTGAATGAACAACACGCCACTGAGGGTTGCGTTTGAGCTGTATCAGCCTAGGCTCATAGTTGGGCTCATTGCCACGCAGTGAGCGTTCTTCTTTGGGAACACTAGGCTCGGTTGGATTTTCCGAAACGAGATCTTCGCGTTGGGCCAACAATCGGCTTTCTCGTAAGTGTGCTCGTCGTATGGATCTTCTCCGTCGGCGAGCGGCGTTCTTTTTGGCTTGTTTCAAAGCCTTAGCAGCAACGTCGTTGACGTTTAACCTTGTTGAAGGTCTTGCGGGTATCTTGCTTAGCCTTGGGGCTAAGTGATCCAGAGGATAATGCTTCCTCGTATTTTGCTTGATCAAACTCCACAACGAGAGTTTCTACTGTTGTTCCCATGAGGTGGACATCGGACTGCGCCACCACTTCCTCGTCGGAAAAGCTAGTCCCCAGCGGAGTCGCCATCTTTTGTTTGTATGGAAAATTGCAAAGAAGAGAATAAAGAAAATTTGACTTTGATTCCTTTGATCTCGATTACAACTTGATTACAAAAGAGAGGAAAACGAATTTGGTTTTCCCCTTTGTTTAAAACTGGGTTCTTCTCGGTAGCGATGGAATGCCTCCTTCAATCTTCTTGGCAGCGATGGAGTGCTTCCTTCGATTGATTGCGTCGAACTTGCTCTCCGTTGACGATCCGACCGTCTTTATCTCGTGGGAACGATGAACTTTCGTGGAAAGTTTTATGAATAACTCTGAATGAGTTTAAGAACTCTGAACGAGTTTGAACTCTGTGAGTAGAGTTGTTGGAACCGAAAATTCGGTTAATGATCAAGCTGTCATTCTGTTGCTGACGAATCCCCTCAGATTTGATCTTCTGAGATTGATTCAAAAATCCTATCTTTAAGGATTTCGCTACTGCCAAATCTCCAAACCCGAGTAGCTTTTGTGGTTCAAAAATCCAACCCCTTGCTCTGTTGGGTTCGTTGAGCTTTTATAGGGGGATAAGGGGTTGTAACTGACCCCTATATCCGCTCCTACGTGGGCGAACATCCCTCAGAACGTGGGATAAACGGTTTTGGAACCGTTCGACTTATGTTTGAACAAGTCAAACGCCCAATCTGGCGTTCAGAACCCAACTTCGCTTCTTAGGATTGAGACGCGAGGTTGGGTGTTAGCTGAACACCATTGAACGTGAGGGTCGCTCGTTTTTTGGCTTGTTGCCTGCTTATAAACGCGGGGGTCATTGTTGGTTGGACCCCTATGAACGCGAGGGTCGCCCGTGTTTAGATTGTGGCTTGGCGACGCGGGGGTCACCTTCATTTCCAAAGTGGTGACGCGGGGATGACATCCGCGTCTCAGAATGAGCTATTTGACTTGTAGCTAACATCCATAGTGTCTCAAAGATGAATATTTGCCCACAGCTCTCTACCAAGCAACTCACCAACTAAATCCAACCTTTTATTTCTGAAATCATCCCACTACTCATCATCATCTCTAATAGTTGTTAATATAATATTAGTGCTGTTGTCGCAGCCATCAAGATCAATCATCTCAGAAGTGAGGTCGTGTTTGTGGCGATTGTGGAGTTGCGGATGCAGTGATTGGGAAGTCGTCTGATTGTGACCTCCATTGTCGGAGCTTGTTTGGATAAGCTATCTATTGTGATTTTTAGATAGCCTACAACCACCTCTTTAATTTTCGCCACATTTTCACGCACGAACCCTAAGGGTTTCAATCTGAAACCGCCGCCGCCATTGTTCCCGCACCCAAAGGTCGAAACCCTAGGGTTTCCTAACGCCGCCGTCACCGTCGGAGTCAAGAGCGAGGCCGCCAGCAAAACTTCGCCGGTGAGGAGCACGGGAACTGACGCCCAAACAAACAAGAGATACAAAAAATTTCTCGATTTTATATCAAAATCAGATCCAGAATCGAAAAATGAGTTTTCTTGATCCAGATCCAAGAAAAAGAAAAAATCCAAAAAATTAAAAACTTTACTGTTCACCAGCGAACTTTTACTGTTCATCCGAAAAATAAAAATCGTACTGTTCATCCGGTAAAAAGTTACTGTTCATCTGAACAGATCTGAATAAAAAACCAATTAAGATCAAAAACCCTAATTTTAATCTTAATCTCTTAGAACAAATCAAGGTGGCTCTAATACCACTTGTTAGATCTAATAAAAAAAAACTTGAGATCTAAATCTTAAAGCCATGATTAATTCAAAGAGATTAATAAGAATCAAAAGATGCGGAAGCATATATCTGAATCCATTGAGGAAAACCTGATTAGGGTTTTGATGATCTTCTAGCCTTAGGGTTTTCTCTAGCCGAATTTCTCTCTAGATAGGGGTGAAGAGAATTAGAGAATATAACCCTAGATTAGGGACCATAACCCCTTATTTATAGGTGTTGTATATTTATAATTTGGCCCCTCATCAAATTACAATTACAACCTGGTATCTGCACACCCCATAATTTATTTAAATACCTATTAACCCAAATTAATTGATCACTTTAGTGGGTTATCCTGAAGGATAGCAATAACCCAAATTAATTGATCACTTTAGTGGGTTATCCTGAAGGATAGCAATACACACAGATTAATCATATGTGCCCACAAATGAAGGATAGCAATACACACAGATTAATCATATGTGCCCACAAATAGATTTAATTAGATTTAAATCCAATAGTTTTTTTCTTTCTTTTGGCTTTCCAAGAAAATGATTATAACTTTAAAGTAGCAGCATGCAGGTCCATAGTTCCATGAGTTACTTAAATAGTCCTAGCCCTAGAGATAATATGTGGATATCTTATTATAGAACATGCTTCTCCTTAGTTGCATGGTTGTATACAAAAGTTTTGTTCATCAAGCATGGTCAAAGGGAGATGGTGACAATGATTACCATTGGCCAGATAATCCAAATACACATGCTTTTCTACTTTTGCATTTGATTTTGTTTTTGCATAAGGAAGAACTATAAATAGTAAAATAATATTTGCATAGCTTAATCTATCCCATCTTTGTAAGTTTTGAAAGGAAAGACTAGACGGACTTGTGTGGTCATGTTCATGGCGTCAAGTATAGGTGATAAATACATGTGGTTGGCACCAATTTTAATAAGATGATCTACCCTAAATATCATATATAATATGTTAAACATTTGGGAAAAATGTTTCAAGGCCCCCAAAAAAGAAATGAGATGTGACCCAACCCCCTCATCTTTTTTCCTTACTCTTTAACCCTTAAAATCCCAAAAAATATGTTCAGCCCCCTTTTAACACTCTCTAATGAATACATCCCAAAACATTCCGAAAATACCCCTTCCTTATCTTCTTCTTCTTCTTCTTCTTCTTCTCTGTGGTTTTCTGCTCGTCCCCCACTCCTCCTCTCAATCTCCTCCCCCTCCTCCTCCTCTCAATCTCCTCTCAATCTCCTCCCCCTCCCCCTCCTCCTCTCAATCTCCTCCTCCCCTCCTCCTCCTCCTCTCAATCTCCTCCCCTTCCCCCTCCTCCTCCTCTTAATCTCCTCTCAATCTCCTCCCCCTCCTCTCAATCTCCTCCCCAAGTGGATTCACCAGGATGTCAAACAGACATAGCAGGCAGTTGTCCTGCTGTGCGGTCGACCGCGACATGCGCGGCGGTCGACCGCACAACAGTCGGGCACTCAGGGGACTTTTCTCCTGTTATGCGGTCGACCGCGCTGGGCGCGGCGGTCGACCGTACAGCGGGCAGAGAGTTTTTCTGTGTTGGGTCTTAACGGGTTTCGGGTCGGGTTCGGGTCGGGTTGTGGGGATAGTATATATACTATTATACCCAAGAGAGCCCCATTTTCCATCTGATATCAGAACCCTAGCCCCCTCTCTCCCCTCAAACCCTAGTTTCTCACTCCTTGGTGATTTGGAGGAGCTTTGGAGGGCTTTTCAGCGAATTGTTGGTGGATTCAGCGAGAGGGATCATCTTCCTCCAGATCTAGGGCTTCGTTTTCGTCGTAGGCGAGTAACATCCCGCCCAACTTCATCCCTTTTCCTTTTTATGCTTGGATTTGAGTTTTATTCGGTTTTTATTGAGCCCAAAATCGTATTTTTGTGTAGATAAGTAGATCTTATGGCATGGGATGCAAGAATCATATATTTCAGTCTTAAAAAGTTCACTAATGATGTTTAATTAAATGAGTTTTTGATCTGAAACACTTTTATGAGAGTTAAACTCATTTTTACTATTTAAGAACTTTTAAAATCATGTTGTTTAAGGTTTGGGATTTTTGATAATGAGGTTTTAACCATTTAAACTTGTTGTTTATTGCCATGGTTCTCTATTAAAAGGTTATAGTATAATGGGTATAGAAATCCCCAAGTTTTTGTATGAGTTCGGTAGCTGACAGAACCCAGAATGGGGTTCTGTCCGCCCAGCGGTCGACCGCAGAGGACTCAGCGGTCGACCGTCGCGCGTTCCTGCCTGCAGAATCGTTTCTGCGCTTTGGGCGGTCGACCGGCATGACCTCTGCGGTCGACCGCTGCTCAGCTTCTGAGCCCAGTAGTTCTCGGGCCTGCGAGTGGTCGACCGGAGTGAGTTCTGCGGTCGACCGCCGCACAGTTTTCCTGCCCTGTTTATTTCTGCTGTATAGTACACTCGTTAGAGCGCTTACCTCGATCACCTAACTTTGATCTTCAGTTGTACTAATCATCTATGCATGATAGATGGCCTGAAATACTTGCCTAGAATCACACGACGAGTTGAGTGTGAGTTTTGCATAGGTAAACCATACCTTGTATATCACTAAGACTTGCTCAGTTGCACAGTCCTCGTGTTGGACTATAATCCATAGAAGTCCTCGTGTTGGACTATAATCCATTTTAGTCCTCGTGTTGGGCAATTATCCATTTATCTCATGTGTTGGGAAATCTCTATATCTAATTCATGTACTGGACATCTTTATTAACCATGCATGCGATATTTCACATAAGTTATGACATGACACTTATGAAGAATATGACACCACATATATTAAGAGTATGATATGACACTCATGTCAAATACGACATGGTAATTATGTGGGACGTCACATAATACAATATACATATATGTTCGGAGACATGTTGTAATTTCTTTTTGCTTATTTCTGTTTACATGTTAGACTCCGGGTTTGGTACTTAAGGATTTTCAATTTGGGATACAAGGTATATACATGAGGGTTTCCTTGTTTGGATTATTTCGCTCGACGTACCTATGCCCGTGTTGAAACTTCATAAGTTTTTGTGATAACTGTATTTCCTTATACAACGAGTCCTCTCCCTTGGGGTTGGTTGTGATGTTGCTCGCTAGCGCTTTGACGCTCGTTGTCCCTCCCCCTTTCAGGTCACGAGCTAGGAGCCGGGAGAGTCGCAGGTTGATGGCGACACACTTTAGTGTTCGACTATCTATTCTAGCTATGCTTTATTTTGGAGCTCCACTATAGACTTTGTTTATACATTTGAGGACTTTATTCTAGATGTTGTAAAGGCTGTGTGCCTTATTTCCTTTATTCAGACTTGTTGTATTTGAGATGTATTAAGAACTCCAGTTTGTTCATTTTAGACATTGACTTTATATTCCTGTGTGTTGGATGATGAAATACTATTTGATCTTTATCGTTTCATCAGTTATCTCTTGTAGTATCTCTTACTTGCTTTTGTACCTACACCTATTATTGACCCACAGTATCTTTTACTTGCTTTTGTACCTACACCTATTATTGACCCACTAGAGTGATAAAAATTGTGATGGTGAAACATGTTATTGCACGGTGTAGTGCATGGCAGGTTTGACATCCTTGGATTCACCTCGGACTGCAGCCTTGTGTGAACCCAGGGGCGTCACAGTTCATGTGATCGGATGTGGTTGTTGACGTATCTTCCAGGCTCGCGCCAGTGAAATCGTGTAGTCACTAGGGTTGGTTTGTTGGGCTAAAGTGAATTCGTGTAGTCACTTTGG